>NC_134365.1:9009497-9312527 GCF_035582795.1 Mycteria americana | reverse complement strand
ATTGCCATTTTATTTTTTTTTCCACAATCTATTTAGTTTTGGGTTTATCAAATAACGGTTTTCACAAACATTACCAAAGGATTCCTGACATGTTCTATTCAGAAAGATATATATATATATATGAAAGAATCCAAGGAGCTGTAAGAATACTGATAAATCCTTCATTTGATCCAGAACTGTGGTTATTATTATGACACATACAAACTTCTGAAATACTGTATATTGTAAAGAGATTTTTAAAATACAATCCTAATGACAGAAAATTGGGAGGGGGAGAAGTTCATAACTTTATTTTTATAAAAAGCTCATAATTTTGGTACACTGAAGCCGTGCTTTTTGGGAGTTCAGATATGGTTTCATTGATTTAAGGAACAGCCAAGGACTTTACTCCAGAGATACTGGCACAATCAATGTTCTGTTCTGGCCTTTCAAGCCAAAGTATTTGCACACATTTTTTCCTCAGCCTTCCCTTCTGCTTAGAACACCATGCCTGTCTCCACAAGCCAATTCTTAAAATCTGACAGATGTTGAAGTACTTTATAAGTAGTCCTAAAAAATTAAGGCAGCTACTTCTTGATACACTTTAGGTCTGTCGCTGAAGAGTGGTGAGGAACTTCTGCAGAGCATATGATATCACTGGCTCCTTGCATCATGATATCTGAGGATGGTCCATCTTTTCCCAGAATGCATTGCAGGAGTTTCACATGTCTGAACCGGCCCTGAAGCACAAGCTCTGAGATGTATCAGAGACCCAGACTACAGCAAATCTTTAAGTTGCTTGACACAGTATGTTTCCCTTTACCATGAGCAGCCAATACCATGTCCTTTAAATACGGAATAGTCTTTTTCAACAGACATATATATGAGACATCCTAACAAATTATCTGAGGGGCTTAATAATGTTTATGGATATTTGCTTTTACCAGTGAAACCCTATGTCTCTCAGAGATGATATAGAAGTTTATAACTTTATAATTAATATTGTCTTTTGATTTTTTTTTTTTACCACTATATTTCTGAACTCTATGAATTTGAAATAGGCAGCCAATAAGAAAGACAACAGTGGACATTTCTACGGTCCTAATTTTTGTGTTTATTATGATTCTTTCAGAGATTCATTTAATGTCCAGTGGTTGGTCTCTATCCTTCTCTCTCTTCTTTCTTTCTTTTCTTTTCATAAAACAAACAAACAAACAAAAAAGAAAAAAAATCTGAATTAAAAGTCGAATTTCAGAGATTGCTGACATGGATTCACAACATAAAAACTGGTTTTATGTAGAGGTGATGTACTAAAGCTAGCAAAACTCATCTGAAGGCTGAATTGCATATTGGCAATCACCTGCCACCCAATTAGTTCTGGTTATTTTTGGTATAAACTTGAACAGAAAATGAAGCTGTTTTTCTCCAGGTGCGGTCTTGCTACCATCTAGTGGCTAAAATAAATCTTTGCACTATTCTTTCCATGCTGGTATTCAGGTGCTACAAGTATCCGTATCTGCCCTAAAAAATTTTTGGAGATCTTGTATTCATCAGCAAAGACACCACAGGTGAGAAAATTATAGACTGGTGCAGTGCAAAGAATGGAGACCAAAAAGGGTTTTTTTAAAATGAGTAGGAAGGTATGCTTTCTTTACAACACAGATATGTTGCATTATTGTATTTGCAGGATTTTAGACCTCTACTGATTTCAGAACAGAAGTCTGGGAAGCATTTTATGTTGACTCTTTCTAACATTCCGGTACCAGCCTAGCAGATCTCTCTCAGTCTTCAAAGACAGACATAGTGACTTTGATAGGGATAACGAGAACTGATACATAATGGAAGAAATTCTGTTATACTGGATGTTGGACCTGAAGATAGATTTCTGAAGATAGGTTCCTGAAGATAGATTTCTTTTCCAGAGATTCTTTGCTGTATCCTGAGTTTAACAACTAGAAGTAATCAGTGGAATAAAAAGAGAGGGATCCACGCAAGACACAATGATAATTGTACTGGACAGCAACAAAACATAACAAATAAGCTGCTTAATCACTGCTCATAGTTCTCTTCAATCTTGTTGCTTCTGCATGGTCAAACTCCTTGTCCCTTGCATGGACAAATAGATCTATTTCTTCCTCCATGATGGGGAGCAGCTTTTATTGTGGATTTTTACTAACAGCTACAATACTGACTCTGCCATCTAGTGACAGACATACAAATAAAGAATAAAAGTTGAATTCAGGAATGCTGAATGGCTTGGAGCTTCTGATAACTATAGGAGGAGAGTCCAGTTATTAAATGAGTCTTTCCATTTGGTCTTCTGAATTAATGTATGCACATTTAAAACGGAACATAGTGTCTACTTAGACATTTTGGACATACTATTTTTGAGAAGGATCTGTGATGTGGAAAACATTATTCACTCAGTTGTGTATGCAAGTCAAAATAGTGGTTTTGTAGCATCTCAAGGCCATGCTCATGATAAGAGCCCCACTGTAGATTTCCTTAATGAAGGATTAGCAGGTTTTTAAGCAAGTTCTCTAAGCAAGCCAGAGGATAGTTTGGCAATAGTTGAAGTTATTTCTAGTTTTTCCAGCAGGGAAATCAATGCACATAATATTTTACAGGAAGTCTCTGATTCAACTCAGCATAGAGAGCAATACTGGTAATTTCCACAACCTTGTCTTCACCACAGGCCCATGCACTACTCTATAGCTAGTTTCAAAAGTGATTTCTTGTGTTAGTAAAGGCGTTTGAGGGTAAATCCTTATTTTTCAATGTCATCTGGATGCCAAAATATTTATGTCAATACTATTTCTACTGTCTTTCAGGATTCCTGAAAACTACAACTGTTAGTGCTTATTTTCTTATGTGTTCCAGACCTTGAAACCTTTGCTTCTTCCCCTAACCTTAGAGAAAAGTCCAGCCTGAAAATAATAGGTAAGTTGAAGTTAAAACTGTAAGTAAAAGAAATGGTACATTAAGAAATACCACAGGAATAAATGGAGGAGAATCAACTGCAAACCAGTAAAATACATAGGATGAGGAGTGCTCCAGAAAAGTGTGGGAATTAAAGTCTTTTTCTTCCCAAGTTTTAAACATTTGACCTTATGTGAGTGTTGCTTTCAGCTCACAATAACAGGATGGACTAGAAATTATGACTAAAATGGAAACATGAAAGTAAGATCAATCACATCTGTAACTCTTGGCAGGCCAAGATGTACAACCTGCACATGTTCAGCCTCCCTACAGCCTCTTCTGTTGCTGAGCCAGTACCTGAGGCGATGTCCAGTGTATGAAGTCATAAAACAAGAGACATTGTGGAGCTGTGCTTGTGCCAGGGAATGTATCACAAAGCACAATTCAGAACATAATAGTTTTGAACTAGAAAGCCCACACCATAGCTACAGACTCAGGGCTCCTCCTGCCTTATAATCCCAACATGTACAGCATGGTTCTATGAACTGAGGACAGCTAGAGTCTAGGCAGACAATGAACAGAAGCTGATATGATTGCAAGACTATCTCAGAGCTGGAGAGTTTCAGGTCTACTAGTGTTTCAAATGCGCACTGTAGATGAATATGTTTTTAAAGAAGCAACCCTCCAAACTAAAAACATCAAGGCAATTTGACAGTCCGTTGTGTGGAAACTGCTTTGAGGTTAAACAGATTGCCACTGCAGATTCAGCAGCCTCAACGAGCACTTGATTTTTCTGTGAAAGTCTTCATATTCCAGTAGCCAGAGTCAGGCTTCAGTAGAAGGGCACAGATAGCTCACATCTGTGTCAGGCAGGCTGGCACAGGTGAATAAATGAACAACACAGGATTTGGTGGAGAAGCTGGTGTAATAATGACAGAAAGCTGTGCTGGAAGGGATCTCCATATTAATCTATGCCTTTGCCTGCTGACAGGATCAACTTCAACTTTGTCATCTGTTACAGATGCTTGGGCTGACTTTCACAGAAGCTTCCATAACAGAGAATTTGTAACCTCCTCAAGAAACTACTAGTGTTTTACATTGCAAGGCATTCCTGTAATCTACTGTCAGTCAGTATGTCAGTATTAACAGAGAAAGGAGATGCTTCCTTTTCTCCCCCCCCCCCATTTTTTAATGAGGAACATAAGTAAATCACCCTGTATTTTTGTCTTTGCTGACTAAAAAACCCCAATCAAATATGTGACTTCCGTAGGAAAAACAAAAATCCATTCCCTTCTTTGTCTAATCAAGGTCTAAAGGCATACTAGGATGTGCAGATCTGATCGCTCTTAATTCTGGAGAGGGACAGTTGCTCTAGACTGTTACAAATAGGAAACTCTAGTTGCCATATTTCTTGTGAAGCCAGACATGCCGGGGTTGTGTTCCTTGTCAACAGAAGTCTGTAGAGCTCTGTCAAGTTCCTTATTCCCAAAGCTACCACAATAACCCAAAACATGATAAATCCCTTTGATGTTACAAAGATATAGACATATGTGTGTATATATTAATTATGAGAAATGGAGAAATTCTGATACAAACACCTCAGCTGGTACAAAACTTAGCCACTTAAACTCATCTCTAAATTTGACTGAGTCTGCATTTAGCTCAGTTCTCAATTTCCTATGTTTTAATTTGGACTTCCAAGAGAATCACTATGTTTTATGCCCAGGTTGTTGGAGTTTGGAGGACCTATGTCAGCTCTGAAACTGATACAGTTTTGTTCTGCCTCTGCAGCGACTTCCAGCTGTGGCTTTCATGATCAAACAGAAAAAAAGCCTCTTACAACACCCTGTAGATAAACCCATGCTTCTAGCATGTTGGTCTGTTCCCAGTGCTTACTGTAACAAGCTGCTCTACAGAAGTCATGAACTGCTATACAAGCCTGAATTTGGCCAAGTCCTCAGTTCAGTTCTGAAGCACAGTTCTGATGGCAGCACCCTCACCCGCTGTTGCGGTTTAACCCCGATCGGCAACGAAGCACCACACAGCACCACAAAGCTCCAAGATTCCTGGGTGACTGGGGTTTCCTCTTTGAGCCCGTTGTGTGACCAGTGTGACCTACTTACTCCATGTAGCATCAGGTGTGCAATGTGTAGAGGGGACCCTCCCTGTGAACATGCAGCCCAGCACCGGCAGTCGGAGTGCCAGGAGGAGCTGTGCTTCAGTACCAACCACTTCTGAAGCAGCTCGAACCCCTTCACATGCTGCCAATATCTCTTTTTCACTTGGAGTAGAGCGGGCCTCGGATCCTCTGTATCCCCGACTCCAAAACCCCAGGGGTCGACCTCGAGTCTCCCCTGGTGCTTTCTGCCAGAGGCTCCAGGTAGGGCCATTCTCCCCGGCTGTGGTGTAGAGCACATTTTTTACATCCTGCCCTGCCCGGACTGGCCCAAGGGCTACTGCATGAACTATCTCCTGTTTAATTTGTTCAAAGGCTTGTCGTTGCTCAGGGCCCCATTTGAAATCATTCTTCTTCCGGGTCACTTGGTAGAGAGGGCTTACAGTCGGACTGTAATTTGGAATATGCATTCTCCAAAAACCCACAATGCCTAAGAAAGCTTGTGTTTCCTTTTTACTGGTTGGTAGTGACATGGCTGTTATTTTGTCGATCATATCCGTTGGGATCTGACGACATTCATCTTGCCATTTGATTCCTAAGAACTGGATCTCCTGTGCAGGTCCCTTGACCTTACTTTGTTTTATGGCAAAACTGGCTTTCAGAAGGATTTGGACTATTTTCTTCCCTTTCTTAAAAACTTTTTTTCTGCTGTGTTGCCCCGATGTCATGATGACATATGATGATGTCATCAATATATTGAAGATGTTCTGGAGCTTCACCCTGTTCCAGTGCCATCTGGATCAGTCCATGGCAAATGGTAGGGCCATGTTTCCACTCCTGGTGCAGCCGATTCCAAGTGTACTGAACGCCCCTCCAAGTGAAAGCAGACTGTGGCCTGCACTCTAGTGCCAATGGGATTGAGAAAAACACATCAGCGATATCAATTGTAGCATACCATTTGGTGACTTTTGACTCCAGTTGGTATTGACGTTCTCGCATGTCCGGCATGGCAGCACTCAGTGGCGGCGCGACTTCATTCAGGCCACGATAGTCTCCTGTTAGTCTCCACTCTCCATTAGACTTTCGCACTGGCCATAGGGACTGTTAAAGGGTGAGTGAGTCTGACTGATCACTCCTTGGCTCTCCAGTTGATGAATCAGCTCATGGATGGGAATCGGGGAGTCTCGGTTGGTGCGATATTGGTGCGATATTGCCACTGGTGCACCGTTGTGGTAGCGACTGGCACCTGTTGTTCTTCGAACCTCAGCAGCCCCACAACAGAAGGGTCCTCCAGGAGACTGGGCAAGGTGGACAGCTGTTTAATTTCCTCCATCTCCAAGGCAGCTATACCAAAAGCCCACCAGTACCCTCTCCTGAGGTAGTCTGTGCAAGGATGCATGGAGCCTCTGGGCCAGTCACAATGGGGGGCTTTTGCCACTCATTCCCGGTTAGGCTCACTTTGGCCTCCAATACAGTCAGCTGTTGGGATCCCCCTGTCACTCCAGAAATACAGAGGGGTTCTGCCCCTTTATAGCTTGATGGCATTGGGGTGCACTGTGCACCGGTGTCTGCTAGAGCCTTATACTCCTGTGGGTCTGACGTGCCAGGGCATCGAATCCACACAGTCCAGTAAACCCGGTTGTCCCTTTCCTCCACCTGGCTGGAGGCAGGGCTCCTCTAGTCCTGGTCATAGTATTCGTTACCCACTTCTTGTAAATATGAGTCAGGAGTTCCTTCATTAGGATCAGGAGTAAGATCAGCCCTTTTACTCCGTCTGGGGAACTGCCCACTGGAAACTGGAGCAGCAATTTTGCTGGAAGAACCCTGTTGTGTGATTGTTTTTCCTTGCAACTCACGTACCCGTGCTGCTAGGGTCGAGGTAGATTTTCCATCCCACTTCCTCATATCCTCTCCATGGCCACATAGCTGAAACCATACGGTGCCCTGTGGTGTGTACCCTCTATATCCTCGCTCCTGAACATAAGAACGCTGACTCCCAATAGCTGAGATACTGGTCCATACAGGTAGAGAGTAGGACCTATGCTCTTTGAGTTACTGGACCTCCTGGGACAGTTTCTGCACAGCCAAGACAAGGGAGGAAGAGAGACTTTCTTTGTATTCCTGGAGCTGACTAGCCGCTTCATCCACCATTGGTCCCTCTTAATCTTTCCAGGTCAGTATTGCCAATGAGTTGGCATACGACTCTGGTGCACTCCGTACCAACTTCCACCACGTGGGTCGTGTGCACCATACTTCATCTGGCTCTTTGGATAACTGCTCGTTGTCCAGGTCACCATAAATCACTTCCAGGACGGCTAATTCCCTCAGGTACTGGATACCTCTCTCCATGGTGGTCCATTTGCCTGGGCGATATAGAACATCTTCCTTGAAGGGATATCTTTCCTTCATGGCTGACTGGAGATGCCTCCAGGGGCTGAGGGCTTGTGCCCCTTTTCCAATCACTTTGTCAATGCCCCCTTCCCTAGAAAGGGATCGCAGCTGCTTGGCTTCTAATTCCCTCTAATTCCAGGCTACTGGCCCCGTTATCTCAGCATCAGAGCAGCCAGGTGAGAACTTGCTCGCCTGGACGATGGCTGAAATCTTTTTGCATATCTCACAGCTCACTCAGGGATAGGGATCAGGTGGTTTCCATGTCGTTAATGAGTTCTTCCTCTTCCTCCTCCTCCTCCTCTTGTGATGGCCCTGCTTTTTCATGATCCATTTCTAAACGAACTGAATTTCACTTCCAAGATTTCTTCTTGTGTATAGGTCTGACTGATACCGGCATGGGTTGGTTCCCTGGCTCAGCCGCAGTGCCTGTCGCTGGGGCTGGAGTAGTCACAATGCCTGTCACCGTGGTTGGAGTAGCCGCAGTGCCTGTCATTTCCAGAGACCTCTGTCAGATCCAGAGACCTTCTCTTTCCCGTGAGGGTGCTGGATAGTGTTGAACAGGGCTCGGTAGGCATGGGCCGGGCCCCAGCATGTTGCAGTGATTTGTGTCTCCCTAGAATTGCCAGGGTGACAGCATACTTCTTCCAAATATTCTACTAATTATTGCTCAGGATTCTGTACTTGTTCAGGGGTGAAGTTCCAAAACACTGGAGGTGCCCACCATCCTAGGCATTTGCTCATACTGTCCCACACACCCTGCCACTCATAACTGTCCAGCCTTGGGGCAGATGTCTGGATGATATTCTTAAATTGCTTATTAACCTTAGAGAAAACCAGAAGAGTATTCCCAAGAAATAGCAATGGAAGTATCTTAACTACCCAAGGATGTTCAAGATACTGAAAAGTTATGGTAACGACGGAGGAAACATCATAGAAGAAGGTAGCAAAGGTGCCATTCTGTATTTCCTCCATAAAAAACCTCTCAGGGGAAGGAAGAAGTGTAATTGCTAATTGCCTCCACGAGGTTGTACCCGAAGTACAGGAATGGCTTCAGCACAAAACTCAAACACCAGATTAATTTCAAGGCCAGTGTTTTAAGAACAAATCTCACAGGCAAAACGGCACTAATCACTCCAGAGCACAGCAAACTGCAAAAAACACCACCAATCTTTAACATGTACAGCAAAAAAACCAGCATGGTGCAGATCAGATAAACGAATATCGAGAACGGATGAATCAGTATCGTGACCTGCAATTGTTAAGAGATCTAAATTCCTTAATACGCTCTGGTTGATCTGTTATTATCTCAAACCCTTCATGCCCCATGCTGGGCACCGAAAAGGACTGATGTGGCTTAGCCCCAGTCAGCAACCAAGCACCACACAACCTCTTGCTCACCCTCCCCGCCTCCCGCAGTGGGACGGGGGAGAGAATAGGAAGAGCAAAAGTAAGAATACCCAGAAGTGGGTTGAGATAAGAACAGTTTAATAATTAAAATATAATAATAATAATAATAATAATCTTTAATAATAATAATAAATTCTAATTAAAAGGGAAACGAAGGAAATAGATACAAACCCCAGGCAAAACAATTGATGCAGCCACTCACCTCCCACCAACCGACACCCAGCCAGTCCCTGAGCAGCGATCGCTGCCACCCAGCCAACTCCCCCCAGTTTCTATACTGAGCATGATGTCCTATAGTATGGAATAGCCCTTTGGCCAGTTTGGGTCAGCTGTCCTGGATATGACCCCTCTGAGCTTCTTGCGCACCTTGTCACTGGCAGAGCATGGAAAGCTGCAAATTCCTTCGCTTGGTCTAAACACTGCTTAGCAACAACTAAAACTTCGGTGTGTTATCAACATTATTCTCGTGCTAAATCCAAAACACAGCACTATACCAGCTACTAGGAAGAAAATTAACTCTACCCCAGCTGAAACCAGGACAATGAACAAGGCATGGGTGTATGAACTACTATCACCATTCAGATGCTTAGAACAGCCTATCTCTTCCCAGAAGGACCTGGAGAAAAGCCTGCCACATTTCCTCTCCCTCTCTTCTTCCTTTCTTTCCCATCTCCTCAAGCAGTGGTAGTAGTTTTTCTGTTTCTTTTTCCCACTCCTTTCTCTGCAGCTTCCCTCCAGCTTTTTCTTCATTCTTTTATCTTTGGAAAATAGATATAACATAATGGTCTTTAATAAATATGGCTGTAGCAACTTTTTTTTATACCCTCTCTTTTCTGGATTTGAGCTCTGAGATATAAAATGGAAATCATGGAAAGTGTGAGTTACTCCTCTCAAATGCTTTTCTATTTCCACATCCACCATATTTTTAATTAGGTTGAGGGACACTCTATTTCCAAAAAAGTGACTTTACTTAATGAATTATGAAGTGTTATTCTAACTTTTCATAGAAATCATACATGACATATGATGATAAACTTGTCATTTACCAATGAATAATTTGTCACTTTGTGTGGGATTCATTTCAAGATTAAGACACCTACATTTAGCTGTCTATATAAGCTAGATGTCTAAGATCTCATAGTTAATGGCATTCTAGCCAATACAGTCAGTGGAGCCTGCCAGAACAACTATATTTGAAACATCAGCACATGGCTGGTAAACATGCCACTGGACCTGTGGGAGAGCTGTTCTCTTCTGAAGCGGTGCATGCAGGCCAGTTCAGTTGCAAAAACCTAACAACGTTTGAGATACTTTTGGATTTCAGAAACTTCCTTATAGGCCTGTCAGATATGATGGAGGACCTAGAGTAGACTCTTATTTTCTGAAAATTAAAAAAAAAAAAAAAAAAAAAGGAAAAAGAAAAAGAAAAAGAAAAAGCTATTGCTAGCAACAATAGATAGCATAAAATGAGCAATCAACAAGAAACTCTCAGAGCACAATAATTTATTTTCCCTGGAGGTAAAATGAAACCCTTAGACACAAAATGACAGTGGTTAGACAACTGAATTGAATCCCAGACTCGCAGTGACTATCATGGGATATTTGGCATCTAGGTAGTCTTAAATTCAGGTGCCACTACTTTGAGGTTTGAGATTTTTCTTAAGTAAGAACTTCTATCATTATAAACTGCAAAAAGATGTAACATCATAACAATAATGGCTTTCCCCCAAAATAACCACAGTTGAATTCATTAACTGGCTTATTTGCTTATTGAACTACCCATGATCAAGGACATATCTTCAAAGTAAGTACCATTGAACTAAAAGTGAATGTCTTCTAACTTCAAGTGGATGTGGAGATCTGCGGATGAGACAGACACAATGTGATCTGACTTCTAACTCGAAAGTTTAGAAACATTTTTTGAAAGGTTCCAAAGTCTTCAAGAAGAAAGGCTGAATTGTTTTCTCAGTCTACAGTCTTGCTTCCAATGAGGTGATGGAAATTGAAAATGCTCATTTAGATTAAAGGGCTCTATTTGAAATGTGAAATGTTTCTTATTGATTGCTCATTGTTAGCAACCCTTTGATTTTGGTGATAAAGTTACTCCATAATTTCTATTTTTTTGTGAAAGAAAATAATCTTTTTTTTTTTTTAGGTGAGATTTTCTTTTTTAATATGCAGTTACAAATGGAGATGGAAAAGAAACATTAAATCAACTACAAGAAAAGGCTTGAGATCAGACCTTCCATTCAATCCAATCACTAAAAATACAGCTGAGTCACTCTGATGTACATCATGAAATGCCACAGCTTAAATAGGGCTGTCAGGTCTTACTCTAGAATCTCAGTGTAGCTGTTCCAGACTTATAAAATTGATACCAGTATTTGTAACTTTGTTTCACTTTGAACAAGTCAGTCTGTCTGACTTCAGTAGCTGCAAATTGTACTTATTTAGCATGGCAACTGTGAGACTAGTATTGAAAATAAGAAAGAAAAAAAAAAAAACAGGGACAGGTGATTATTACTAGAAAAAACAAGGATTTGTTTTCCCTGTATCTGTAACTTTTGTTGGGAGAATCCTGCTGTACTTGGAAAACATCTTTTCTAGGACAGACAGGTCATGCTGTAGATTTTGTAAAGATACAAACATGGGATATAACCTCCACAGAGCATAACAGGAGGATGTTATCAGAACAGCAAAAATCCATTAATATTAACTTTGGGATCTGCTAATACTGCACCTCTCTTCTAAAAGTCATAACTGAAAATGTTCTCTTTCTCTTGAATACAAAATCATGAACTGTTTAAGCACAAATATCTAAATGTAATGAGAAAGCAGATTCTGACACAACTTTTCAGATTTTGTTCTGCTATCACTTGTGTGATTTCAGATGAAAAAGTAACAAAATATTTTCAATGCATACCCAAAAAAAAAATCTGAAAGAACTGCACAGTTAGTTTTAGTGAGTGAGCAGTGAAGAAAGCAGAACTACACTGTCCTGGATTCAACCGGGATAGAGTTAATTTTCTTCCTAGTACCTGGCATAGTGCTGTGTTTTGGATTTAGTATGAGAATAATGTAATAACACACCGATGTTTTAGTTGTTGCTAAGCAGTGCTTACAACCAGTTAAGGCCTTTTCAGCTTCCCATGCTCTGCCAGGTGCAGAAGAAGCTGGGAGCGGGCACAGCCAAGAGAACTGACCCCAACTGGCCAAAGGGCTATTCCATACCATGTGGTATCATGCTCAGTATACAACTGGGAGGAGTTGGCCAGAGGGCAGTGATCACTGCCTGGGGACTGGCAGGGCATCGGTCAGCGAGTGGTGAGCAGTTGCATCATTTGTTTTTCCTGGTTTTTGTTCTTCCCTCCCTCTCATTGTTTTCCTTTTCATTATATTGTTGTTGTTGTTGTTGTTATTATTATTATTATTATATTTCAAATATTAAACTGTTCTTATCTCAACACATGAGTTTTCTTATTTTTGCTCTTCAGATTCTCTCCCCCATTCCACTGGGAGGGAGGGTGAGCGAGCGGCTGTGTGGTGCTTGGTTGCTGACTGGGGTTAAGCCACGACAGACACAGACATGACTAAAGCAAAGGAAATGCAGAGAAGTTTTGATACTTTTCTTGTACCTGATACCTGTTTGATAGTGTGATATTTGACAGTGCAAGAACAGCTCCTCACCTAATGAAGATTGGAGTAGCTGCAGTAGCTTCAGTGGGCTCACACCTTCTTCTTCTGGCTAATGACCTTTTCTTCTGCCTCAAGGTGTAGCTGTACATCTCATAAAGCTGTCTCTCCAAAAGTTTTCTGTTGTTTTGTTTCCCAGTTTATTTATTTGCTATTTCCTGATATGTATCTCCCCTCTGGAATACGATAAAATTAAGCAGGGAGCAGAAAGATCTCATAAAGATGGGGTTTTTCTGCATCCAGTTTTCACAGGGGCCGAATGAATACAATGACACGGGGCTCCACCAATACCATGGAGAGCCACCCTAGGAGCGGAGAGAAGCCTTACGTCTCCATGGCAGCCCATGTCCACATTGCTGTAGTGTTTTCTCCATGAATCTGTTTGTTTGGGGGGGGGGCTGGGCTATGAGATGTTATTAAATTAATATTAATATTAGGCAAACACCCCCCTAGGCTTCTCTGACCATGCACCTTGAAATTTTGCCAAACTATTGTCTGAATTGTTTACTATATTAATCCTACTAAATTTTGCTCATCTGCACAGAGATTTATTGATCTTCATTACCTAAACAGATAATTTCCATGAATGGTAGGATCCCAGATGCCTCACTTTGAAAAGATACCGCCAGCTTTCAAGGTACTGTTCTTTGATGTATATTAATGTTTTTTAGACAAAAAATGGTGGACAATGGCCAGTTCATAGAATGAAAAATCAAGGAATGATGCTGGCAGAGATGATGAAGTAATAAAATGCCAGACCCTGGAATGCAAATTACTTTTTAGTTCAGTATTGGATATTCTTTATTTGCTTGCTTCTTTTAATCTACCAGCATTTATATAACGTGTTTGTAGTCTTTCATGACTAGAACATCTTTGAACAGAGAAAGGCTGTCTTATTCTAGTTATTGGAAATGTGCAAAAGCCAAATATTCTGTGTAATTTTCTCTCAATCTAAATTCATCCATCATCTATCTCCCACCTGCTAATCATCCTTCATCTCTCTCCCACCTGATAATCAAAGGTAGACAAAAGGTCTAGTCCCTTCCCACAGATCTCTTAAATTGTGTTGTCTCTTGGTATAATCTCACTTTAAATTGCAGAGATGCATGATAGGAGAATATATTATAAAAGGAAAAATCTTTGTTGAAGAGCATTGTGTTCTCATTGAATAAATGTTAACTTGAAACCATGAAATTTCAATCCAGTTGCTTTTGCCAGCTTGATTCCATCAGTTGTCATTCTGAAAGAAAAATTATCACTGTAATTACAAATTAAAGAAAACTAAAATATTTGCCCACTATAAATGGAACTTCATGAATTTTAAGAGAAAGGTTGTTCCTCCCTGTAATTTTTCTGGACAGAGCTGATGTTTTCCTTCAGCTGAACAGACAGATGTATAAAAGATATTTAAGGGCACAGACCTCATCAATTTTAGTTTCAGTTTTACGCCCAAATGCCCTTCACACTTTCCCCTTAATCTTGCTGCTTTATGCTCTTGACAACAGAAAATTATCATTGCTCCTTACTTTAAATACAGTAAAGACAAATAGATGCCTAGAGTCCTATTTTAACACTAAGACAATCAAGAATTTTGCTCTAGTCCCTGACTCTGTGTTTGGAGATGGTAAATCTATGCATCCTACAATCCCCAGGTATAAAATGATACCTCAGAAATATGTCAAGAATCTTGCCTGACAAAATTTTGAAGGATGCCTTGAAGACCTGTGGGTATTTTATATCTGTGAAAAGTATTATCAAGAACTGAAAAACTTGAATTTCTCTTCAGCCTATAATCATCATATTACTCCAGTGACACTTCTATCATATAATTCAGAGGGACAAAGCCTGCTTTGTTTTCTTCTCAATCCCCATAATTTAGGTAAGAGTCTAAAAAAATATCTCTGGCAATGCAAGAGACAAGCTGTCAATAAAAGATACAGACAACTTTACCACTTTAGTAGGATTCTGTGCAAGCCTGCAACCATGATATGCTGCTATAATTAAAAGAGAACTACAATGGAGGATTACTAAAAGAAATGCCACCTGTCAGTGTTTTTGTTCAAAAAAGACTCCATATTAAAGGAGCGGGAGCAGCCGGAACAATCTGAAGGAAGAAAAGCAGTGCAGTGGTGCAGCGCAGTGGTGCTACTGCACCATCCATGCAGTAGCAGAGTGTTATAGACTCAACATGGCCTTGGAAGGCAGTGTCAAAGGACAGGCAATGCAGTATTTTCTGCTGAGATTTAGAGAGGGGACCTCACTTTTACAGAGGCATAGTCTCACTGGACAGGCACAGGAAGGCCATTCGATTTCTTTTGAAGCCCCTGCTTTGCATATATGAGCACCAGCCACAGAGGTCAGTCCAGCAAGATGCAGGCAACTAGCAATTATACTTCTTCCTTCCCCTGAGAGGTTTTTTATGGAGGAAATACAGAATGGCACCTTTGCTACCTTCTTCTATGATGTTTCCTCCTTCGTTACCATAACTTTTCAGTATCTTGAACATCCTTGGGTAGTTAAGATACTTCCATTGCTATTTCTTGGGAATACTGTTCTGGTTTTCTCTAAGGTTAATAAGCAATTTAAGAATATCATCCAGACATCTGCCCCAAGGCTGGACAGTTATGAGTGGCAGGGTGTGTGGGATAGTACGAGCAAATGCCTAGGATGGTGGGCACCTCCAGTGTTTTGGAACTTCACCCCTGAACAAGTGCAGAATCCTGAGCAATAATTAGTAGAATATTTGGAAGAAGTATGCTGTCACCCTGGCAATTCTAGGGAGACACAAATCACTGCAACCTGCTGGGGCCTGGCCCATGCCTACCGAGCCCTGTTCAACACTATCCAGTACCCTCAAGGGGAAGAGAAGGTCTCTGGATCTGACAGAGGTCTCTGGAAATGACAGGCACTGCGGCTACTCCAACCACGGTGACAGGCATTGTGACTACTCCAGCCCCAGCGACAGGCACTGCGGCTGAGCCAGGGAACCAACCCATGCCGGTATCAGTCAGACCTATACACAAGAAGAAATCTTGGAAGTGAAATTCAGTTCGTTTAGAAATGGATCATGAAAAAGCAGGGCCATCACAAGAGGAGGAGGAGGAGGAAGAGGAAGAACTCATTAACGACATGGAAACCACCTGATCCCTATCCCTGAGTGAGCTGTGAGAGCTGTGAGATATGCAAAAGGATTTCAGCCATGGTCCAGGTGAGCAAGTTGTCACCTGGCTGCTCCGATGCTGGGATAACGGGGCCAGTAGCCTGGAATTAGAGGGAATTAGAAGCCAAGCAGCTGCGATCCCTTTCTAGGGAAGGGGGCATTGACAAAGTGATTGGAAGAGGGGCACAAGCCCTCAGCCCCTGGAGGCATCTCCAGTCAGCTATGAAGGAAAGATATCCCTTCAAGGAAGATGTTCTATATCGCCCAGGCAAATGGACCACCATGGAGAGAGGTATCCAGTACCTGAGGGAATTAGCCGTCCTGGAGGTGATTTATGGTGACCTGGACAACGAGCAGTTATCCAAAAAGCCAGATGAAGTATGGTGCACACGACCCACGTGGTGGAAGTTGGTACGGAGTGCACCAGAGTCGTATGCCAACTCATTGGCAATACTGACCTGGAAAGATTAAGAGGGACCAATGGTGGATGAAGCAGCTAGTCAGCTCCAGGAATACAAAGAAAGTCTCTCTTTCTCCCTCGTCTTGGCTGTGAAGAAACTGTCCCGGGAGGTCCAGTAACTCAAAGAGCATAGGTCCTACTCTCTACCTGTATGGACCAGTATCTCAGCTATTAGGAGTCAGCATTCTTATGCTCAGGAGAGAGGATATAGAGGGTACACACCACAGGGCACCGTATGGTTTCAGCTATGTGGCCATGGAGAGGATATGAGGAAGTGGGATGGAAAATCTACCTCGACCCTAGCAGCACGGGTACGTGAGTTGCAAGGAAAAACAATCACACAACAGGGTTCTTCCAGCAAAGTTGCTGCTCCAGTTTCCAGTGGGCAGTTCCCCAGACGGAGTAAAAGGGCTGATCTTACTCCTGATCCTAATGAAGGAACTCCTGACTCATATTTACAAGAAGTGAGTAGCAAATACTATGACCAGGACTAGAGGGGCCCTGCCTCCAGCTGGGTGCAGGAAAGGGACAACCGGGTTTACTGGACTGTGTGGATTCGATGCCCTGGCACGTCAGACCCACAGGAGTATAAGGCTCTAGCAGACACCGGTGCACAGTGCACCCCAATGCCATCAAGCTATAAAGGGGCAGAACCCATCTGTATTTCTGGAGTGACAGGGGGATCCCAACAGCTGACTGTATTGGAGGCCAAAGTGAGCCTAACTGGGAAGGAGTGGCAAAAGCCCCCCATTGTGACTGGCCGAGAGGCTCCGTGCATCCTTGGCACAGACTACCTCAGGAGAGGGTACTGGTGGGCTTTTGGTATAGCTGCCTTGGAGATGGAGTAAATTAAACAGCTGTCCACCTTGCCCAGTCTCCTGGAGGACCCTTCTGTTGTGGGGCAGCTGAGGTTCGAAGAACAACAGGTGCCAATCACTACCACAACGGTGCACCAGTGGCAATATCGCACCAATATCGCACCAACCGAGACTCCCCGATTCCCATCCATGAGCTGATTCATCAACTGGAGAGCCAAGGAGTGATCAGTCAGACTCGCTCACCCTTTAACAGTCCCTATGGCCAGTGCGAAAGTCTAATGGAGAGTGGAGACTAACAGGAGACTATCGTGGCCTGAATGAAGTCGCGCCGCCACTGAGTGCTGCCATGCCGGACATGCGAGAACGTCAATACCAACTGGAGTCAAAAGTCGCCAAATGGTAAGCTACAATTGATATCGCTAATGCGTTTTTCTCAATCCCGCTGGCACTAGAGTGCAGGCCACAGTCTGCTTTCACTTGGAGGGGCGTTCAGTACACTTGGAATCAACTGCACCAGGAGCGGAAACACGGCCCTACCATTTGCCATGGACTGATCCAGATGGCACTGGAACAGGGTGAAGCTCCAGAACATCTGCAATATATTGATGACATCATCAAATGTCATCATGACATATGAGGCAACACAGCAGAAAAAAAGTTTTTAAGAAAGGGAAGAAAATAGTCCAAATCCTTCTGAAAGCTGGTTTTGCCATAAAACAAAGTAAGGTCAAGGGACCTGCACAGGAGATCCAGTTCTTAGGAATCAAATGGCAAGATGAATGTCGTCAGATCCCAATGGATATAATCGACAAAATAACAGCCATGTCACTACCAACTAGTAAAAAGGAAACACAAGCTTTCTTATGCATTGTGGGTTTTTGGAGAATGCATATTCCAAATTACAGTCCGACTGTAAGCCCTCTCTACCAAGTGACCCGGAAGAATGATTTCAAATGGGGCCCTGAGCAACGACAAGCCTTTGAACAAATTAAACAGGAGATAGTTCATGCAGTAGCCCTGGGGCCAGTCCGGGCAGGGCAGGATGTAAAAAATGTGCTCTACACCACAGCCGGGGAGAATGGCCCTACCTGGAGCCTCTGGCAGAAAGCACCAGGGGAGACTCGAGGTCGACCCCTGTGGTTTTGGAGTCGGGGATACAGAGGATCCGAGGCCCGCTCTCCTCCAAGTGAAAAAGAGATATTGGCAGCATGTGAAGGGGTTCGAGCTGCTTCAGAAGTGGTTGGTACTGAAGCACAGCTCCTCCTGGCACTCCGACTGCCGGTGCTGGGCTGCATGTTCACAGGGAGGGTCCCCTCTACACGTTACACACCTGATGCTACATGGAGTAAGTAGGTCACACTGGTCACACAACGGGCTCAAAGAGGAAACCCCAGTCACCCAGGAATCTTGGAGCTTTGTGGTGCTGTGTGGTGCTTCGTTGCCGATCGGGGTTAAACCGCAACAGCGGGTGAGGGTGCTGCCATCAGAACTGTGCTCAGAACTGAACTGAGGACTTGGCCAAATTCAGGCTTGTATAGCAGTTCATGACTTC
The DNA here is from genome assembly GCF_035582795.1 of Mycteria americana. Lineage (NCBI taxonomy): Eukaryota > Metazoa > Chordata > Aves > Ciconiiformes > Ciconiidae > Mycteria > Mycteria americana. The sequence continues at coordinate 9,294,032 of NC_134365.1, read as the reverse complement.
TGTAGAGCAGCTTGTTACAGTAAGCACTGGGAACAGACCAACATGCTAGAAGCATGGGTTTATCTACAGGGTGTTGTAAGAGGCTTTTTTTCTGTTTGATCATGAAAGCCACAGCTGGAAGTCGCTGCAGAGGCAGAACAAAACTGTATCAGTTTCAGAGCTGACATAGGTCCTCCAAACTCCAACAACCTGGGCATAAAACATAGTGATTCTCTTGGAAGTCCAAATTAAAACATAGGAAATTGAGAACTGAGCTAAATGCAGACTCAGTCAAATTTAGAGATGAGTTTAAGTGGCTAAGTTTTGTACCAGCTGAGGTGTTTGTATCAGAATTTCTCCATTTCTCATAATTAATATATACACACATATGTCTATATCTTTGTAACATCAAAGTGATTTATCATGTTTTGGGTTATTGTGGTAGCTTTGGGAATAAGGAATTTACAGAGCTCTACAGACTTCTGTTGACAAGGAACACAACCCCGGCATGTCTGGCTTCACAAGAAATATGGCAACTAGAGTTTCCTATTTGTAACAGTCTAGAGCAACTGTCCCTCTCCAGAATTAAGAGCAATCAGATCTGCACATCCTAGTATGCCTTTAGACCTTGATTAGACAAAGAAGGGAATGGATTTTTGTTTTTCTTACGGAAGTCACATATTTGATTGGGGTTTTTTAGTCAGCAAAGACAAAAATACAGGGTGATTTACTTATGTTCCTCAATAAAAAATGGGGGGGGGGGAGAAAAGGAAGCATCTCCTTTCTCTCTTAATAGTGACATACTGACTGACAGTAGATTACAGGAATGCCTTGCAATGTAAAACACTAGCAGAATTTTCTTGACGTCATATGATGTCATGCTCAGTATATAAACTGGGGGGAGTTGGCCGGGTGGCAGCAATCACTGCTCAGGGACTGGCTGGGCATCGGTCGGCAGGTGATGATCAGTTGCATCACTTGTTTTTCCTGGGTTTTGTCCCGCTCTCTCTCTCTTTGGTTTCCTTTTCATTACAATTTATTATAGTAATTATAAATATTATTTTTATTGTTGTTGTTGTCATTTTGTTTTGGATTGATTTGTTTCAATTATTATACTGTCCTTATTTCAACCCATGAGTTTTCTTACTTTGCTCCTCAGATTCTCTCCCCCATCCCACCAGTGGGGAGGGTGAGCAAGCAGCTGTGTGGTGCTTGCTTGCTGGCTGGGGTTAAACTATGGCATTCATCCACATTAGTAACAAGAATAAGCCACAAACATCAGAGTGGATAAAGGCTGAGAGACAGTCTGAACTGGCAATGTGGAGGTGCTGTGGATGGCTTTGGAGAATGATCTTTATCTCATGGGAATCACTGGCTGTGAATTGCAGTTCTGTGATTAAAAACTAATCAGCAGGAGCAGAAAGGCCCGGTGAAGATCAGCAGAGCAATGCCAGACTGAGGAACCCTGTAACATAAATGGCGCACCCTGAACCAGATCATCCTGGGACTGTCCAAGGAGAATGGTGGGACTGTTGTCCCCAGCGGGAAGCCCACCAAGAACCAAGGACAGTCTTTCCCAGAGCACCTTGCAGACTGAAGGGGTTACTGTGTACACAGGTAGAGGCCTCATTATGGGATGCCAGAGGAAGCAGACTTGGGGATTACATAAAAATTAGTATGGGGTGTTTTAATGGAATTGTGGGAATGTGTGAGACATTATGGGATGTTTAGGGGAGGACCAAAAGTGGGAAAGGGAGCAGTCAAGGTGGATTAGGAAGGAACAAACAGGAAAAAATAGAGAGGAAAGGGGATAAAACAAGCTGGTCAGGTGTAAATGTCTTTTGTTAGTACACATATCAGGCTGAGCCCTGCGTTTCATAATCCCATGTATTCTCATTAAATCCTCTTTCTAATTATCTTCTGTATGGGTGTGCTCTCTATTCTGAGTTGGTGTTTGTGAAAGATGGTGAACTTCAAGCTGAACTAACCAGCAAGTAGGATAAAAAATACCAGCTACTCGATAAGAGATACCAGCTAGTGGAGTGAAACTGCAGATCTCCTGGGCTTGGGTGGATAGTCTGGATACTAGCAACTGGGGGGAGCAGGACATCTGAGGACCAGCGAGTGGGTAGGCTGAGCATCTAAGGCTCACCACTGGAGTGATTAATATTTTGTGTGTATATATATCTTTTTATATATTTTTTTTTTCCACTGCTGGATTTCCATCCCGATCAGCCAGAAAGCAGGAACAGGATCAGACCATCCACACTGTTTATGTTTGTGCGAGTACTGTATGCATTTATGTGTGTGCTGGCAATGCACTGCTGTTTGTGTTGATCTGTGTGGCCAGCTGTGCATGTGAGTATGCATGCATGCATGTGTGTGTCTTCTGAATATTTAGCCTTGCTACTGGCTGAACCTTGGGACACAAAGCCACAGCAACCTCACATCCATCAGGCGACTGCTTTCAACTGCCTCAAACAAGAGATATGATTTGTCCTTGTGGAGCAAAGTGGGGCAATCCTTCAGATGAGAGAATATGATACTATCAGCTGAGATCAACAGAACTGTGATAATTTACCCACTAAAAATGTATTCTTCTATTATAGATTTTCACAATTTAAAGGAGGAAGCTGTCAGTTTATTCTTTGAAGGCAGAGGTGCTTAGCTTACCTTTTAATAACGGTCCTATATGGCTTTCTGAAAAAAAAATGTTTGAAGCAACAAAGGCAGTATTTCAATTAACTTGGGTTGGAATATCCAGAATAACTCAGTGTTATTTCTTGGAAGCCTACAACTGTGTCATTATTCCTGATATGAATATATCAAAACAATAGTAATTGTCTAAGCTTCATATAAAATATAGTTTGTTGCTACTTATTTATAAGAGGACAAAAGTGGGCTCTGATGTGATTCACATTGATTCTTTAATAGAAAGATATTGCATTTTTGGAAGGAAAGATACGCTATGCATATAAATCTTGTGAGAAAGAAACTATATTTGCTCGCACTGCTGTTGTAGCTCACAGTTTTTCAATAGTCTGAGGAAATGGTGCTCTGCCGGAACCACTGTGAAGCTAAGCAATTGTGGAAGCCCACAACAAATGCATGTATGTAGTGTAAGTATCGGAAAGGAATATTTCCCCTAGCAGGAATTATTTATTGTTCTGTTTCAGCTGGGTTTCTCAGGTAATATGTCAGGATTCAGACAAGTTGGAAACTACATGGGTAATTTATGATATCAAATGTATTGTAGCTTGGAAGGTCAAAGCCATATAAATTGGCAAAACATAGAAACAGTCTTGAAGAAAGTACCATTCACTCCTTTGTGTTAAAAAAAAAAAAAAAGGGCTTAAAGGCTACAGATCGTGTCTTCAAATCCATTGTTATTCCAAATAACCATATCATAGAGATCTCACAAATTGACCTAACTTACTTTAAAACAATGTTAAAGATTCTTTTTCTCCTGCAATAAGTAATGGAACTTAATTCAATAAATTCATTGGATTATAATAAAAAAATCTAATGTTTAGAATTCTTCTGATTTCTGTCAAAAATTTACCCTTGACATGTTTGCTCTTGTGCCATCATTGCCCTCTAATATGCCTGGGCATTTTTTCCATTTTTTGGATAGTTGCTCATGCTTCTTCAAATATTACAACCCCTTTCAGCTGTTCTTTTACTTAAAAAACTAAGAACTGTTTGGGCCTTGGGTCTGCATAGGTCTGCACAGCCATATACAGGCAGTGATTGAAAAGCTCTTCGCCAGCTCCATGGAAATGAAGTATAGCTCAGTTCTTGTCTCAAATATTTTTAAGCTAGTTAGTATGCAACTATTCTGTTCTCAGCCTCTCAATCCTTCATTGCATCAGTTCTATTAAAAGAGCAAAAGGCAACACAGTTCTAGTGACTTACAGAGTGTGACATTGAGTTGTACCAGCTCAGTGTCCTATAGTGATACAAAATTTTAATAGGAAGGGGCTGATTGTTTCTGAAACTTAAATCTGTTGTGATACTAGTAATATGCTTAATTGAATTTAGTGCAATGAGAACTTTCTTGCTTTTGATCCGTACCCAATATTTCAAGGTGTCTGCTGGTAGAGAGCTGGTTTGGATGGGAGTCTGAAGAAAGGCCATTTCAGGCATTGATAAGGCTGAACTCCTGATAAATGCAGGCAACTTTCTTGAAAATACTGCAGTTACAGTCCAGGCAACATGAGGAATTTCTGTAGATGCAGTTTCCTGTGTTCATTTAAATGGAATTGATGTTCTGCAAGCCTCATTTTGCCCCTGATATGGTAGCTAAATGCATTGTCGGACAAGATTGGAAACTGACAACAGCAGTGACAGATTCATTCCATTTATTAGGTCAGTTGTCACCCTTTGGCAGCTTTCCCATTCTCAAATTATCTTCAGGATACAAAGTAACTAATGTGGAAGAGAGTAATTCCTCTGCAGTATGGGTTATGGAGCTTAAATTTTTCACAATCATTTTGTTTGAGATGGATTTTTTTGCACACTAAGTTGATGGTTACATTCTTCTTCCTTTATTAAGACCGAGAACCTGCAGGTATGAGGTTTAAGAAGTCCATTTTCTCTTGACAGCTTCACCTTTCCACAGGGACTGAGGTGCTATCTTCATCTTCAGCCCTTAGTGCTGTGGTCTGTTTTCTTCACTTTGGGAATAATAGTTGCCAAAGTGATTTTGGAATCAAGCAGAACAGGCAACCAGCCAGCTGCCAGCTATGAAACAGCAAGCATCTTTTATATGCTAAGATAGACCACAGGATAAAATGGGGCTTCTTGGGTTGTAATATGAATTAGTGTTGCCATATAATCTTGTTGATAAACGTATAAAACTCTAGTTTATAACAAGTTACATTTTTGGCTTTCTGGAAGGCAGTTTTGAAATCCCACCAATCTGCTGGTGAGACCCAAAATTACAAGGGATCTGTTACGTGTAATTGTACTATACAGTAGTTGTCAGCGTAATCTATACGTTGTGATACAGCTATAACATTAGCCACAGTACTGCTCCCTCAAACAAAGGGGATTGCCTGTGTTGAGCACCCTGCAAATTCAAAGCTGAAGAGAAGTATGGGCAAGTGTTGCCACTGCTGGCTAGCAGTCCAAGGAAAATGTTTTGCATTAACTTCTTTTACAGATAATGATAGGCTGACGTTTGAGGTACAAACTCTCTTTTTCACCCCCTTCTGAGAAAAGGGCAGGCAATGCTTCGGAAAGTGAGAAATGAAGAATACTAATATTATGAAATTACCTAACACACCCTGCTTTGCCTGAATACTATGGAATAGTCATTATATTGAGATCCATACTTTATATCCCTATTTAGAGAATTCAATACCAACTGCAATGAAATTGGGTTGCAGCTGTCATGGCAACTTTAACTCAGAGTTCTGTGTCGTATGTCATTATAACTGCTACATGGGATTTTCTTCTGTTTGTTATTTTCTCCTGTTTGTTATTTTCTCCCTTGAATGTTGCCTTTCTATCCTTTATCCTCTTGCATAAAGCAGTTTGGGGATATATTACAAACTAACAACTGTTATCAGTATTAACAATGAATCCTTGTCTAGAAACCCAGCTTAACTGAAATACCAGTGTAGTGAGTCTGTAAGTAAATGCTAGAGATACCGTTGGTACTTTAATGCTGGTAGATCTCCCTTGGTTTCCCTCCCCTCACATATGATTTTGCTATTCCTAGCCACATCTAGCTCTTGCTCAGGGAGCCAGCTCTTCCTCACCAGGAGTTATCCTGCAGCTCTCCAGTAACCAAAACTGGGCTCTTCTCACCCTGGGCTGACCTGCGGTTTGGCAAGACACACTTTAGCAGGGAAGAAGGAAAGTACAAAAAAATCTGCCAAGTTTTTTTAAATTATTTTTTATTTTAATATTTGTTAGCATTTGACAGTATGTATGTTATGACTGAGCACAAGTCATGTGGTGCTGTTTGTTCTGAACAGATAAGTAGTTGAGTCTTTTTTAGGACTATTACAAATGTAAAATCAGCATTTAACTTTTGTTCTGTAAGATTTGCTTAATATGTTCAGCTTCACTATTTCTGCCAGAAACATTTAATCAAGAATGACATGAGATAATTAGCAATAAGAAATTCTTTAAAAATATTCAATTCTACTTGAATTTACTTTACAGTGTTATCCACCTTACCCCATTATTAAATGTTTCAGATTATAAAATTCAAATTAAAAAAAAATTGTATTTAAATTAAAAAGTAACCATGGCTTATCTGCCTGGAGATGGCTGTAGAAACACAGATTAACATCACTCTCTTCGAAAAATCCTACCAATTCAATTAAAATTTAAACGACAATTATTTCCATTTCATAGGGCTTTTTAAATAATCATGTAGAATTTTACAGTAAGAATATTTAAAATTCCAGACGTATTCCAAGTCCTCCTGGCACACCCTTACCTTGCACGTGCGTGCGCACACACACACTCACATAGTTTCTTTTACAGGGCCATTTTACACAACTGAACAGAATTACCCTTATGCTGCCCCTGCCCTCCCCCCCCCCCCGATGTTTTAGTTCAGTTTTATAAAACCAGTACTGCTCTGTCTTCACTCCTCTCTGAGTCTAGGGACTTCTCATGTCTCCCATCCCACTCATCCCTATGCCAGCTTCTCACATACTGTCATTTTTATCTTTTTTTTTGGTAACTGGCAGTGTGCTATGTGGATAAATTAGCAGAAACATTGATTTTAGACTCCCCTTGATATAATAAGGGGGGTTGCAGCTGAAAGGTTTTTTTCCATAAGATCCCAAAGGCTCAGAAAAATCCATTTTTATCAGGCTGTCAGACATGCTCCAGATCTACTACCCCCAGACATCAATACCTCAAACACTGTTTCTAAAGAAAAGACTCCTGTTTGTGCCATGAAATCTGGTTTCTGTTGGGGTAGAAGGGTGTAGTTCTGGGTGTCTTGTGGAAAACAGTTACCCTCATTTTGTTCTTATAATGTTACATGTTTGGCAGCATCTTCACAGCCTGATGAGAACACACTGTACCAATATGAAGAAAAGGATAAACTATAGCTGGTCATTGGTTATGTGACTGAACTTTGTCTGATTTTCTGTTTTGTTCTTCTTATACATTAGGAATAATTTTAAAAGAATGAAATACTTAATTAAGGAATGAAGAGCCACATTCCTTGTAGTGTCTCTCTTCAGGTGGACATAGCAGAAACATGGACACATACCAGTGATGAGCAGTTCTCTGTACCTCTTCTTTTTTAATTTCCTTGCCTCCTTTCACACAGGCCAAACATTGCACATGAAGCTGGATGATGAAAGAAGATACAGATACACCAGTTCTTCACTTGCTCAGCTTTCTTCACCTTGGACCCAGGGGCGACCTAGAAGCTATTTGAGAAAAGTGTTGGCCTATCTGGATACACAGCTCACTCCAAAGAGCTGTGAATTAGACTGTCTCTGAACTTCTCCTGGATGATGCTGTTACTGAAAAATGACACTCAATATTTTGGCATTTTGGGCCAATGCCAAAGGTTCAGGAACAGCAGCAATAGCTCAGAAGAGAGAATTCAGACCTGTCCTGGCACAGGCAAAATGTGGCAAACGTAATACAGTGTTAAAAATAAGGTATTTCTCTTCTGCTGTAATAATTCTCAGCTCCTCAAGGAGGAGCTTGTGTGCAAGCTACAGACCAGATTTTCAGTGGGCAAAACATGTCATTTGCATTATCTGTGTTTAGTACAACATTCAACCTTACATGATTCTTAATAGCTTAAAACCTCCTGTTTGGCAAAGCAAAATGAGCATCCAGTTCGTATAACTTTTGAGCAACATGTAGGAGACTTCTAAACCATGGCACTTTAGTATTTTTTATATATCCCAAGATTTAGCCAGAAAATTGTAATTCCTGTGGTACTGAAAGAGTAGACCTGAGGTATGGTTACATAGCCTACAGCCACCGACTTTGAAAAAATCTGTTGAAATCAGAATTTTGCAGTGGGGGTGTATGTCTATTATGTTCCCAAATAAGGTAGACTGAAAAACATTTCTGTTTTTAATATGCCAAAAAGATAATTAAAAATATGAAAAAGACTCCTACTTTATGTTGCTAATATCACATAAGTGATTTATACAAGTATTTGGATTTTTGTCTGTGAGGAATAATCTCAAGCGTGTAGTCACTGATCAAATGTTTTCTTTTTTTTCATTCAACCACATTTACAAAATAACCATTAACTCCTTTCATATCGACAGATAGCCACATCTTTCACTCAAAATGATGGTTAAAAATCATTCTTCTAGTCTGACAGAAGAAATACTTGAGAAATGTTTGCTTGTTCTCCCAGCTTGGCAGTATGTGGTGTCCAAGAGAGCTGACTCACAAAGCAAAAGCCCTTTATCTGAAAGTTTGAAGAAAACAAATTTTATTTAATTCAGCACTTTTTGACGGAAATTTCATTGTCCTCTGACCCTGTTCTCAGCAAACCGCTGAACAGATTTGCTGAAACTTTCCAGAGAAATTCAGCCCGAGGCAGACACTTGGTGTTTAAATTGCAAGCCGTCCAGTTAAAGTTTAGACAGGTAACGTGTCTGAAAATAGAATTTTAAAGTAGAAAATGTAAGCAAATTGATAAACTGTGCTACTGGTACCAACTGTAATCTGCAAATAGTTAGATGTCTGGAACTCAAAAATATGTAGCATAGTTCTTTAGGTTTGCATGATTAATAAAATGTGTGCCTTCAAATGGCAGATCTTACCATTAGTTTTTAATCATCAAATCAAATAGGGACAGACCAAAGAGCTGGATCACTACTGTCCGACTGTCCTTCACTAGCAAATCTGAAGGATTTCCTGATATTTTGCTGAGATGTCAGTTGTTCCAAAATGTAGGCATTTTTGAATATCCAGATGCTAGCTTGCACAGAAAACACATTAGACTTTTCCCTGCTAATACTTTTTTTCTATGTAAGGAATTTCTATGGCAGATGCTGAGCTGCCTTGAAGAATTATGAATGAAGAGAAAGAGAGCTGTGAAATGTAAAGTTGTTAACACTGCAGAAGTTTGAGAACTTATACATTGGAAAGCACATGGCAAAGAAAAAGTTATACTGTGGGAAGGATGGAGAACACATTATCTCATGTGTATCAAAATGTAAACAGGTGCCAGTTCTTTGCAGTTCAAAGAAGGGCACTCAAATTGTGAAGATTCCTTTTTTTTAACTTGAAAATTATTTGTGTTTTCTAAATTATGAGTGAGAGCGAGATTTAGTGGCTAGAACCTGTGAGGGAAAGCAGTACCAAACACTGAGCTGATATGTAGCATGTGCAATTCAAAGTAAGATTTTTAGGGATTTATGACTTTAAACCTTTTTCAGTATTTTTCCTTAAGTCAAGACAAAGAATCATCCACATCATTTTAAAAAAAAGTAGTTTCACAAAGAGTTGGAGAACTCACTGAAATCCATGGAAGCTACTGAATATATCACCTACTGAAAAACAGGACCATGTTGACTTAGGTAGTCAAGCTGAGATTCATCATATACCACTTTTTCAGTACCTCAGCCTTAACTTAAAAGCCTTATGCCCCCTAGTTTAAAATGAGGTGTGCTTCATAACAGTACTGAGCTTTAAAAGGGCCCAATATGTATTGAAAAACTTGAATGAAGCTTACAGTAGGAAGGCAAGGCTTTGACTGATTAGAATGAAAGGCAAAAAAACCTCAAAACATCCAAATGAATCCCGATGTAAAGCTGATGAATTCCAAGAATTATACCCTAGAAAATATATTTTCTGTTCTAAAGGTAACTGCAATCATTTTCTTGGGTTTTCCTTCTTTCTTCTTCCCTCTTCCCTCTCTTTTTAAATTTGCCTATAGACTAAATACACTTTTATTGCTACAATATACTGGAGTTTGTGGTAAGGTCTAGAATCCAAAACCTGTATCCCAGGTAGGTGTTTGATGTAAATTTGTATATACTTGGCCTAACCACTCTGTATGAGTTTGAGTTTTTGAACTCTCTTGGCACAGATACTGATTTTGGCAAAGAACAGAAAGTCTTTACTGCTTTTCACTGTTGAACATTTTACAATGAGAACTAATCCAGATGCCAAAACATACCTGAAGTCACTAACATGCCTTTGGATAACTCACTCAAAGAAGAATTGTTGGCACACAAAAATCTACTTCAAAGCCTGTGGAAACTAATAGAAAGGCTTCTTTTGACTTAATTTGAATCCTGGTCCAACATCAACATGAGTCAATGGGCCAACTCATGCAACTAAGTGTTACAGTATCAGACCTTGTAGGAGTATTTGTCTTTTATTATAAATGCAATGTAAATAAATCTACTTTTGATGTCTTACAAGAAGAAGGAAGGCAGTAAAAGACCAAAAGGGTAGAAGCAACAATATCTTATAGCATAGAACAAGAGAAAATTCACAACTTAATTGCATCCTGTCCAAATACAGCCCAATTTCTATTAAGAAATATTTGTTTCCAATGCATAGACAAACCATTGCTTGTGAAATATTTATTACTTATTCGTAATTTTTAAAAATCACAGTTGCTAGGAATAACTGCATTAACTTTGCCTTTATCTGAATTCCTTTGTGCTTACTGTTATCCTATTGCTCTAGCTTCACAGGTCACTTGTATGACTCTACAGTCAGACATTATGGCTAGATGTGTACTAGTTAGGGCCGGGGAACATCCCCGGTTATAGGTCTAAAATATTAAAAAGGTCTGTGGCATGGTACTGGTCTGAGCCATCTAGCCCAATTGGGCATGGTTTGGAAGTTAGCACAGATCAGGACTGATTCCCAGTAAGTGGTTTGCAAGCATCCAGTATGATCTGGAGGCCGAGAGTTTAATAGCAGAGGTACAGGTCACCTGATGGCAGCTGGCCACAGTGGTAGAGAATGGCCCCATGCAGATCTTGTTTGCTAGGGCAGACACAGCTAACAGTGCTGTCAAGTGATACCTCATCAGACTTGGTCCTAGGTAAGAAATGCAGGACTTGCATAAGAAATCATGGAGGAACCAGTTGTCATGTAAAAGACTCAGGAGGTTTGATGGGAGAGAAGAGAGAGGGGGAGAAACTTCCTCTTCAGTCATTTATGCTTTGTTTCTATTTATCTGCCAAACGCAGATCCACACTATAATTTGCAGCGGAGCGTGTGCTGTGCAAGCAGTTGTTCTAAGCACAAAAGCAACCAAATTTGTCAGTAAAGGAGATAATTTCCATTAGCAGGCATGCACTGAGCTCAATTTGCATCTGGAGCCTATCAGACTTCACAAGAAAGTTACGTGTCATGTTTAACCTACAAGATAGTGATTGATCTTCATAGCTGAAATCTCAGGGGACAGTTTTGTGAAAAATGACAGCATGAAAGTCAGTAGTCCAGCTTTTCTTTAAAATGCATTTAAGTGGGAAATAATTCCACTAGACAAGTCTCTGATCTCTGTCAAACTGTTGGAAATCTGGAACACCAGATATCTTACTGATAAACATCAGCTGCTTTATTCTAATTTATCAAGGAGTAATGGGATAATGATTGCCTCTAGAAGAAACTACACAATGTCCAGAGAATAAAGAAAGAGAAAAGCATAAGGGTTGTTTGTAGATTATCCTACATTAAGCTTAGCAAATGAATTGTCATATTCTGAAGTAAGTCTGTGTCATACTGTCTAACAGCAAATACATATTTTGTTGTGAAAAATGGACAGCTTCAATGTCTTCCTTGGAAAGAAAAGATGAGGATTAATGACTATAAATTGTGATAACTTAAAGTGGCAGGACACAGAAATCCATAGAGCTGAAAACTTCCTCTGGGTTTTCTGCATGAAAACTGTGCTCCATAGTAACATTTGGCAAAAGTCAGTGGAACTATTTCAGCACCTGAAATTGAGCATTTCTTTATCCACAGGAGTGCAGGAGTTTTTATGGCAAATCCTGTCTCGCCTGTTTCCTTGTATCACAGCAGAATGGATCCAAAGTCCAAACCTCCCAACCCTGTGTGTGCTTCCAGAAGAGAGTCCTAAACTCAGGTGCAAGTGCCATATATAAAATCCTTTTCAGTCACATACTGAGGGATATTTACAGTCGGATGAACCCATTTTGTTAAAGACAGGTTGATGATTTACATGTTGAGCTGTCCTTGATCTTCCTTCTTTACTGTGTGTGGACCGAACAATTCTAAATGATTCAGCACTGAAGACCTGGCTTCACATTTATTTTCACTTCCCTCTTTTTTTTTCTCTTTTATTTAGCAAACTTTAGGTGGTTTGAATACACAATATTTAATTTCCCAATTTTTTCAGCAGGAAAAACAAATTCAAGAGTGAAGCTTAAGACCTACTGACAGGGATAGACTGTCAAATTGTAGGACAGAAATTGCCAGATTGTGAAAAGTTTTGTTCATGTGTTTCAAGAAAGCAAGCTCCCTTTTATATAGCAAGGTAGAATAAAGTTTACATATTAGATTTTTTAACTTATTTCTCCACTAAGACTCTTAATAATGGATGAACCTTCAGGTTATGAAATATTAATTCATAACACAAGGATTTCTAGAGTCTGAAAGCTTCATTTTTGATCTTGTTCTTCAGACATATCTCAGATTTCCTTTTTTGCATTTTTAAATCTGGTTCCATAATGAAAAAGTCCACCTGCTTTTTGTTTTCATACCTTCTTATGTTTGTTAAAGCATGGGAATCATCCAAGTTTCACATGTTTTAATTACACATTGAGGATATAATGTTTTCTGAAGGTGAAAAACATAGGCTTCTAGTGGTGCTTAGGACTATGGCAGATGCATTGTTTCAATTTGATAAAACCAGGTTGCTTGCTTCTGGCATTTAATGTTGGACCATGAGCAGAATATGAAGTTCTAATTGTTGAACTTCTTATTAAAATTATTAATGCTGAACCCCAATAACTCACCTGCATACATAGTGATTTTTCTGTTTTTTTTTTTCTCCAGTTGTTCTTGAATGCTTGAGTGCAATTAGACAGGATATGGCCATATTCTAAGAAACAATCTGTCTTTTAAATCGATCAAAGTCATTGGTCAAAGGTATCTCAGAGAAGTAGATATTTATGCAAAATTTTGCCTGCAAAAAAGAGAACAATGTATAGGAAATGCAACTAAAATATAAACGTTTGGCTAGAGTGCTCACATGGACTTGGACTCACACTGACAAAGAGCTAAGCATCACTAAGGTGCCACTGCCAGTGGCTGGCTTACTGAGTAGTGTTATTGCTATTCACTTGAGCATTTGTATATCTTCTACATTGAACAGAAAGAGTACGGGACTGATACAGTTAATATTCTGAGCAAGAAACACCTGAGTCACCTCATAGGACACACTGTAGAAATGCATTCAACACTTATGTGTGTGCATTGTTTTTTGTAGATATACAAGAGGTGTGTATATCACACAGTGACATCTACAAACTTATGTAATAGTCATGTTTTTAAGCTTTTTACCTAGATACTAAGCGTTTGATGTGGAAAGTTTCCTACTTGAATCTCTTCCATCCCAAGAAACTCTACTAACCAGCAGGTAAGAGGCAAGGCTGAAAGATTATTTTTTGAAGTGGGACAACTCTGCTGAAAATCTTGCCATGTTCGAACATGAGAAATCAAAACAGAGGGGCTGAATTCAGAACATTCTCTGTGGGGAGATCTGAATGCTAAGCTACTATTTATAAACTCTGTGTTAAAGCATCACCAGACAAAATGTGTAAAGTACACAAATGGTTGTACTGAGCATTGGATTCCCTTTCCCAGGAAGAGTACTAACCACTTGGACTCAAGAGCCTGTATTCCACCCAAGCTACATATTAGGGTTATAAGTGCCTGTCTGGATCTCAACCCTAACCTGAGAATATAATGTTATTAGCTTGAGCCTGCAGTGCCTTGAGTTCTCTGCCAGATCCTCCTCCTTTTCTATTCCAAACACACAAATGCGTACTTTCTGTGGTTTGGCAGCAATTTCAGTGTGAATCTGAGCCAGGCACATAAACCGTGCTTAAGACACCTCCATATGCCACTGGTTACCTGGCCTATTGCCAGCTGGACTCCAGCCTCAAAGCTATTGAGGTGGTTGTGGGGAGTGAAGGTATCCCGCCTCGGTGCGGGTGTGGTGCTCAGGATTGGTGTCAATCCTGAAGTATAATCTTAGTCCCATTGTAATTAGCAACAAAACTTCCATTGTGTCAATGGGATCAAAATTACTTATGCAACACCAAGGACTGATAGATAAGAATCCATCAGCTTGGGTTTTGAATTGTTGCTGTATCATTTATAATGAAGTGGCTCAAGGCTGATGGACTTAAATTAGATTTTTGTCTTACGCATTCTGTAAGGTGCCTCAAAAATGCAGGATAATTTCCTCCTTTTCTAAAAGCATCACAAACACTAATCTCCATTTTTATGTGCTTTATCATTGCTAATAATCTGTTGAATGTACAAAATAAGAAATGGGAAGAAAACTAGAAAAGGTGAAGACATATGAAGAGTTGCTTTACCTTTTAGTGAACTCTGTTTCATCAGCTTCAGTTATACAGTTGTCCTTGGGCCTAATTCAATCCAGAGAAGTGAAGTAATATTGCTAGATGGCTGTAAACCTCAGGGAAATCCTCTATTAAGGGAATGACGGCCCTTAAGGGAATATGAGGCTTTATTGTTTCTCTGTTTCTTTGAACACTGTGTTCTTGAACTCTGAAGTAGCATTAGCACCCAGGATTCTACTCCCTACAGCAGGATTGGCTAGATAACTTGGTTGTTCTTTATAGATATGAATTATAATATTCTGTTGAATTTCCATTTCAGGAGAGATATTTTTCTGCTTCAAAGTTAGTCCAGTGGAAAAAGAGAAACACTTCCAAAGGCTTAAAACTTGAGGGAGAAGACACAGAGTTAGGGTTTCTGCAATCAATATTGACAGTGTTGCCCTAGCCTATAGGAGATACGAGTTCAAGAGTCTGTCTAGACCAATTCAGAGGGCAGGAAGGCAAAGTTTTCTTCCCAAAATGGTAATTCAGACAAAAATAATTTATATTTCCGTTTTCCACATCCCAGGCTAATGCCCCACACCTTGAAATACAGGGACTTCAAATGTCTTCACAACAATCTTTTGAAAAACAGATTCTATCGTTAAAGTTATTTCAGCTACTTCTTTTCTTTTTAACTGCAGGTATTCTTACATGTCAAATATTTTCCACATCTAAATAAAGGATTTGATGCTAACTTTGTACACCGCTTAAATTCTTTATGCATTTCAGATCATCCAGATATTTCTTTGGCATGGATATCTTTATAATACAATACATAATGCATAAATGTAATGTTTATTACTAGACCTAGACCAAAATCCAGATTTTAGTGTTAGTGCCAAATACCAGAGATGTCCATTATTTCAACTCACAGCTGTACAATTTGAAATCCAATGAGGTATTCATCAGATTAGGAACACATAAGTATAACCCTGAAACTCAAACTCAAAAGGATACAACCTGGCATGGGCAGTTTATTTGAAAACAAAAAAAAAGGAAAAAAACACACACAAAGCACTTAACTATACAACTTACACTCAAGTTTGTATGTGTGATTATTTTTCAACTGTCCATGGCTGAACTTTCTGAGATTATTCTGTAGGCAACGTGTCCTATGAATATATCTTTAACTCAGATCGAAATAAACCCAAAGGTCTGAGTATTAGAAACAAGCAAACAGGCAACTATTTCCACCTGGGTCAACCTCACCCTGCACAGTGCAGTAAGCTGTCATTTCAATTCCTTCCAGAAAAATGCATCAAGCAGGAAATAGCCTGTGGGCTTAAGTTTGGAGGAAGAGGCAAAGAAAAAAACATTGCTTTAATTTATTCCCCTTTTTTCAAACTAAAAATGAAAGAAAAAGAAAATGTGGCTCAGAGTGAAATTTTCAGACACATCAAGGAGATGGAAATCTCATCCAGACTGCACCCAAAAAGTTTTTTTCACCCAAAATGCAAATAATTCTTTGCTTTGACTCCCAGATTCACCAAGGTCACCACTCTGTCCATGCATAGTAATGCATGCCCACTTGAAGGATCATTAACACATGTTTATTTATTTATTTTAGTTGAACTTGTGTCCCACCTGATTTTCTCCACATATTCTCAACAATAAATGGCTTATAACCAAAGACACCAATTTTATACTGTATATTTGCTGTAAAATCACATTTATGTAAATACTGACTTCACACATTCAAGATAAAAAGGGAGTTGATATCTTGCAGACAAGAAGGTCAAGAGCATAGGCTGTCTGGAGGGCTGCCTTTGGGTAAGAAAATCAGTTAAGTAAGGTTAGTTTAAATTTTACTCCTTTTTTAAAAGCTTATCAACTAAAGGATGAGCTTTGTTATTTATATTCCAGCCAGTGGCAGGAAGGGGCAGGGGCAGCATGGCCTGAGGGAAATTTCAGGAACCTCAGCCCCAGAAGAAATTTGCATGGACCTCTCTTGCCTTCTGCCTTTCATTTCTGTAACTCTCTTTACTGAAGAAGGCTTAAGTGCATCATTGCGAAGCCTGTCCAGGCGAGGGATAAAAAAGAAAACCTCTTTTGTACCTTCATTCCACTGTCCATCTATAAGGTCCTTGAGGGCCTCAACAAGTCTTAACGTCCCTTCCCAGGCCCCTGGGACTCCCCTCACCCTGCCCATGGCCCAGGACCCCATCCCAGCCCCCCCCGGGCCGTCAGTCCCTGCCCCAGCAAGATCACGGGACACCATCTCCAGCCCTGCCACAGTCCTGCCCTGCCCAGCCATGGGCCATGCCAAGCCGGGCCCACCCACAGGCCAATGTCCCATCCCTGTCCACTGGGAGATGCCCGATGCCTGGGGATGGGGCTGTCCTGGCTTCCCCCTGGCCTGCCCTGCTCCTGGCTGTGCTACCCTCGGGAGTCCCTGCCATCCCCCAGCCAAGGGAGCTGCCACCCCCACAGTGCTCTGACACCATGTGCCCACAAAAAGGCCTAGTGCCCATTTAGAAATAGAAATGTGACAGCTAGAAGCTAACGTTTCTGTTTTATAGGCGTCAAAACACAAGCATTTATTGTTGGTTCTGGTAAGAAACGTGGTTTTACAGTCTGTTTTGAATATAAAAGGGACCAGAGAGGTGCCTCCACTACTTAAACTGTTAGCTTCCCTTGGTCTCACTACTGTCAGACTAGCATTTTTCTTGTAGAGCATTTCCTTATGAAGAAAGAAGTGGATACTTCCATGTAACCATATTATTTTTTTCTTGTTTCTGGAATTGAAAATGTGATTTATGGTTTGGCTTATATTTCTATTTTTTAATGGGAATTTTCTCCAGCTCCTTTCTAATGTTTGACTTACAAGGTTGTTTTGCTACGTTGTTGTCCCAATTTGCGCTACATGGTCCATCACTGTAGTATTTCACAAGCAGCACAAACAATAACAACCTGCCCTGTCTGTTCTGAATGGTCATTCCCAAGTTTGAAGGGCATTCAGCAACTCGACGAAGCTAAACTTTTTGATTAGAAAATTTCAGAATGAGCATCATTGTTAAAATCATCAGCTTCCTCTGGGGACCAAGCAGCAGGCTGGCTTTAAGGTTTCCTGCAATAAAATGCACAATGAACTCATTGTCCTGGCTGCAAAACACCAATGTGAGGCCCTTGACAGCATGATGATATCGAACGTCTAAATAAAAAGCAATTCTCCTAGCAGACTGTAGCTTCTGGCAATGTACATAGCTTGATACAGTCATTAGTTTTTATGCAGTTTTAGAGCAAACGTTTTACTAGGAACCCAATTTTCTTCTGACAGAAGAGACTATTAGGCACCCCAAGCATGACAAGTGTCAAGAGCTCCTTCCAGTTGAAACATGCCGTTGACAGAAGGTGATTTGCTATCAAAGCTATATACGTATACTTCGTTTGCTCGGTTTGAGCATTTAAAAAAAAAGAAGGAAAAAAGAGAAGTATCTTAGCTTATGTCTCAAGATCTCCTCTACTGTTTATGGTTAATATTCATCTTAAAAGTTTGCAAAAGGGGCCTCTCTAAAGGCTATATTCAAAGGATGCTTTGATTTTTGAATAGGTAACAGCCTTGAGTTTTGCATTATGCAAGGACAGCTGGCAAAGCATGTGGGCTGTGAAATAAGCGGGAGGCTTGACAAAATCCATCCTGAAAGAGAAAACAAGGTTAGGAGCAATGAGCTGTGACTGACTAGAGCTGTGGGAGCTTGGAAACCTTCCCCCCAAATGCAAACGCTTAAGGTTACTTATTTGAATTGTCTGTTGAAAGACATTGCGTTCTGCGACAGCATGAAATGAGGGACGATGAAGCTCAGCCCTATCCTTTACTGTTCTGCAATGCCCAGCATCCATTCCCAAAGAAAGTGCTCAACTTGCAAATGCAACTTGATTTCTACTGGAGGGGCACGTACTGTACTGGAATATAAAATAAGCTGTATTCAGCTCTTTTAATTTCAAGGTGTTCTTCATACAGAGAAATTTTTTTCTTCTTCATATAGACGACATAATCTATTCTCAGATACAGAAATGTCATGGATGGCTTCAGAGCTCAAGTTCTGGCCCTTTGGAATATTGGGCTCCAAGCAGTGCTGCCTCAGAAGAGGCATTTTAGCACTGCACAGTATACCGGAGTTTCTGTTTGCAGTGCCAGTCCCAGAAGCCAAAATTAGATCAGATAAGTATTTCTCCAAAGAAGGCTCTTCTTTCTGTAGTCTATTCAGTCATTATAATGATGCAAACTTAAAACATTTTTTTAGAGCTTTTCTAGAGAATCTCTTTGCTCTTCCTATTTCTATGACTCCATTTATTGTGAACTATTTCTCCCTGAGCTTTATGAGGTCTCTGAGACCTATCAACATTTTCTCATTTTAACTTGCTGAGGATGACTAAGGAAAATAGGAGATTGTCTTATCCATTATCTTCATGAAGTATATCCTAGAGACATAGTGTACAAAAACAACACTATGTAAAAAATAAAAAAAAAACACACCAAAAAACCCCAACACCACATTCATTAAGGAATAGATGGCAAAGATGGATTTAATGCGAATGCAGTCAAAAGTCTCAAATCTTTAACGTTTTTAAATATTTTGTCAGTAATCTGACAGATAATAACAGACCAAGAGACTTTGTTTCTCTTTCTTGTGGAGATTGTATTGATCACCTCAGCCTACTTCAGCACTGTTGGTATTAGCTAGATACAACATTGTAGTCCTCATTAAAAAATTGCATTACAAACAGACAAGCTAACCTCACAACAAATTAGGTGGAACGGACAAAGATGTAACACACCTGAAATGAAAATCAACCCTGATAGATTGATGGAATGCCAGCATAAGATATCAAACAAAATTAACTTAATTAACCTTGAAGGAGTAGTAAAAAGCAGGATGGTTTCATGTGTTAGTGTGTTACATTATTAAGTTCTGACATTGTTTGGTGAGTGGTCACTTACACAAACAATTTTACAGAAACCAGGAGCTTCTTTGTATATTGGTGTCATTCAGGCATTTATAATAAAGTTTATTTTGCAAATAATTCTACTAGTTGCAAAGTTACTTCTCAAGTCATGCTGCAAATAAATTATCTTTCAATAAGAGGTATATGATAAATCATTGCTCATAGCAAGATTTAATTAATGGGAAAAAAAGTCCTGAAGTTGTCTTTGACTTTCTTGGGACATTTCTGGAGAATGCTAAGCACACTTCTCTGCAGTATCTGCACAGATGCCTTGAAAATAGTCAAGATGAATAGACACAATATAGTCACAAATCAAGAAGTTACAATGCAGATGCCAAAGATGTATGTGACCAGACGTTAAATGGTACACAGGGCCAGGACAAGGTCAAAAGCTGGAAGGATGAAGGACTGAAGACAGGCATATGTCCAAAGCTGCTGCTTTGAGCTTCTAACCCAGCTGAATACTGAACTTGATTTGAGACAGGAGCTGCTGCTTCACGTAGTGAGGTATGATATAATCAGTGAGGTAATCAATTGCATTTTGTCTCAAAAAATAATATCTTCTGACTTTTGCTGAGTTTCTATCAGAACGTTTAATCTCTAGTCTGCAAAAGGCAGAGAAGGAAGGAAAACCTCTGAAAAGATATAAACTTTTAAAAAGGTGTTTTAAAAGTGATTGTACTTTATATGAATGCTTTAAGGAAACCATGTGGAAAGATACACTTTTATTACAATGAGATTGATTAATCCCTACCAGAGCAGAACGGAAATGGTAGATAGTGACAGTATTAAAAAATAAAATAAACAGACTCTCCAAAGACACATTTCATGGTTGAAAGAAAAGGCAATTTCTAAGTATTTTCCCATTTTCTGTCCAGGAATAGTGGAATGACATGAACTAGGTAGATTAGACTTGATTAGATTACATGATTTTGGAATATATAAAGGACATTTGGAAAATATAAATACATAAAATTTGATAATGTTATTTTGTACTTAGTTAGGATAAAAGCTTGTCTGTAAGGAGTCTGTGCAGTTTATTTGGAAGAAAAAAAATTAAAAAATTCCTACAATACAGGAACGTGTATTTAAAGAAGACCTGGAATTTCATGGAATAGTTTTAGCTTAATTTCACAGTATGGCAAAAGCCAATTTTTTCTCTTAAATGCAGTTCATGTTTAATTCAATAGGGCCCATAGGCGCATTACCAAAAGCAAATTCTGACAATCAGAATGATTGTCTCTGTTAATGTCTGTTAAAATACTAGGCAATTGCAGGCTAGATGGCTAACTGTTATGAGGATTTTGTGTATTCAGTTAGAAAAAGTTTCAAAAGAGCTATTTGAAAGAAGATATCCTGCATAACATAAAATAACATGAAAAATTATCAGTGTTAGAGTTTTAGCTTACCGAACAGTGCACCAGAATATTCACATACACTTAGTAATATCTTCTACTTTAGTGAAAAAAGTGCAAGAGAAACTACACTTGCACTAATGTAGGCACACTGGCTGCTGCATTGCTCTTGTCCATAAAATTCACTGCAACCCACATGTTGTTGGTCTGACGGTGATCTCATGGCTGCAGATTACGTGAGAACCACATCCACAGAAACCTGAAAAATAGTTTCTTCATTACTGAACAGAAATTCAATATCTTCCTTTAAAGCCTGATCTATCTGTGGCTTTAAGTATCTGAAAAAGAGTGTCCAAACCGTTAGCTTTTTTAGTTTTTAGCTAACCGTTTTTAGTTTTATGATCTTGGGAGCTGAATGCTCGTGTCTACAGTTCCAAAGGTCAAACCTTACATATGGGATTTTCTACATTGTTCAGACTCTTCCTATTAATAAGAATGTACCACAGATTTAAGCAGTTAAATAAGCAGAAGAAATGTGTTAGCGTGAAAATAAAAAGGCATATAATCCCAGCCTGCTGAGATACACTGATAGGTTTTTCTCTTGTGTAGTCAGAGCAGCTGTTATAGAAAGAGCCAGATTTTCATGAATGGGAAGGCAAAATTTATTGATGTGTTCTGTATGAAGAACAAATACTGTTCTGTATGAAGAACAAATATGATTTTTTTCCTGACGCTCAAGTGTATTAGCTACATTTTGCTAAATAGATATAATGCTCCTCCTTTTTTCAGAAAGTTACAAAAAAAGTATAACGAGTTTACGGTCTGTTAAAAAAAACAAACAACAAAAAAGAAAAACAACCAACACCAAGATATCCATCTACATCTGTACAGAAAAGTTTTCAAAAGGTGTCTAGGACATAATTGATAAGTTTATTCCTCCACTACCCCAAAAAGGGACAGATTTTTAACACCATCAGTATTGTGATTCCCTCACTATTTATCATAGACATAAAAACATAGCTGACTTTCTGAGGTCAATTAATAAAATTGCTTATATCCCAAAGAGAGTCAAGGCCCACTTTTATTCCCATACATGATGTGGGGGCATCAAGTAATACAACCTGTATGGAAAGAAGTTCTGACACCTACAGATGAGTTTCCCATGATATACTGAAACTGGGGAAAATATCTTCCTTTGTTTGCAAACATATTTTAGCTACTGGAAAAGACACTGTATCAGGAATCATTAAACAGTTAAAATGCAAAACTGATTTCTCGTTAATATCATGCAAGAAAGCTAGATACTACAGCTACAGAAAAACATATGACTGGCAAATCAAATTAAGACCATAGGGGTATAGTGGAGTGCTTTAAAAGTGGTCTTGGAGTTTTCATTATTGTATCACTTGAAGACAGGAGGGAAGTAATAGGAGGGAATGTCTTCTTGTTTTGATCTTTTTTTGATTCCTTTCTTTCTGTCCCTTTTTCTCTCTCAATATCCTTTTGATAAAAAGATGTTTCCACAGTGCATGAGCTATTCATAGTGTGTACAGCTTGTGCAATGGACCTTGTATCAAGCAAAGACTTGCATTCAAAATTATTTACCCTAGTTATGACTCCTCCTATATTCCTTTGTATGTGCCTCTTCTTAGTCCTTCATATTCATGTAGACTCCCTATTCACAAAGTCAGCCAGCAAAGCTCAATAATAACGAAAAGGAATCAATTTTACTAGACACATAGCTGATGGGTGGTGTTTCAGCCTTCGGCTCTGGAGGAAAGCCACATATAAAAATATCCTGACTTTGCTCCTAAATCTTTGACCTTTCACATGGGACTGACCTTAAAATAACAACCCATCGTGAACTGAGTATTTGCATTCACCTGTCCCTTTGTCATGCTGGTCTGTTGATTGTCCTGCACTGTCACAACAGCAAGGAAAGTGGCAATATTGTAGGTACCCAGGAGCTTAATGCCTTCTTAGGACAAAAGCAATTTGCTGCTCCAACAGTGAACTCTACTACCATTCCACTAACTTTAGAGTTATTTTCCGGGTGATGGGAATAATTTAAAGTCTCAAACTGAGTGATTCAGACGACAGGTATTTCCTTTCCTCCACTGTCAAATGGAGTTTCAGTTCACATGCAGGTTCCTCTTTCTGCAGTAAGAAATAATTCTTACAGTAACAGTTCAGTGAGCAGAGACAAATATTTTACATTTTGCAAGTTATATAGATTTCTGTATTCTTTAAAGTACTTGCTTCCCTGAGAAGAAATTCTCCTAAGCAAAGTAATGATTGAAAGATCATTCAGGATAAGCACAAAGAAATTATTTAAAGGTTACATCCTTTCTTGGAGAGGATGCTGTAAAGAGTGAGAGAATATAAACTAGCGTGATTATCAGTCTTGCAAGGGTGACATGTGAGAATGTCTTTTTCTTTCCCAATTTAAAATTAAAAATTTGCAGAAGATAGAAGAGGCTAGTGTTTGCAGCTCCTGGCTTTTCCTTGGCCCTGTTGAATGCATGCTGTCGAATATGTTGCTGGTTCTTAATTTAGAGTTTACAACCCAGAACCACAGCAAAAGGTCTGTGGTTTTTTCTTGACTCCATCTGATACCTTGGGCAGATCCCTTATATGGTGCCTCTCTGTCCTTCTGCTGAAGGATGAGATCTACGTGCTTGGACAAATATTAATGATGTGTAGCAGTTAATCTTACTTATAGCAGTAAAATTCTTTAGAAGAAATTGTGTATTCACCCCACCACACCAGTTTCCTGTAAGGAATGTTGTCTGTTCAAGGGCATGACTCAAATTGGTATGGTGTTCAAAGTCATATGGTACTGTGCACTTCTTGCACTGGCTGGACTACTCTATTTTTAGGGAAAACAAGTGCATTTTGGACACCTGCAGGAATATAACATTGTTTCTGCCTTACATAGTAGTTCACCAAACCCAGTAGCTTCTGCCAAGCAGTACTCCCTGCTCCATTGAATTCCCTGGGCGCCGTGGGGAAGATGGGCCGAAGGGCTGCCATGTGGCTTAACCGACAAGTGGTAACATGCCACAGGCAATGTGCTGCACAGCTGAGCCACAGCTGGGGGCTTTTTCCTCCGTGCAAGGAGATAAGCCACAGCTCCTTGTCTCTGGGCAAGGCACAGGCTCCCACCTTCTACTGGACTCAGAGCTGGGTTCCCATGGCTTTCCTGCACGTGGACAGCAGGAGGGACTGTGCTCCATGCTGGTTCTGGGGCTTCAGCTAAGCTCACAAAGTTAGGCTTGACATCTTGGTGATATATTGCAATTTATAGTAAAATCCATGTAACCTAAGGCTATGCACACAGGCTTTCACAGGTGATATTAAGCACCTCTTGTTTTAATCTTAGTCTATTTATTTGATTCAACAGAGGTTTTTCATAAGTTTTATTCAGTTATAAGAGTCTCCTCCATCTCCTCAAAGTGACAGCTTCTATTTATACATAATTTCAAAAATAATTCATGTGTTAAATGATGCATATATTACAAGAGGTAAGAATAGTAAAGAGCGAGCTTCTTTATGTTTTTCAAAATATTTAGCTACTGACCTTCCAGGGACTCTCATTTCATCGATAAATTATTTCATCAATAACTCTTAGAAAATAACTCTAAAAAAAAATCCATAGTGTAGATAAATCCTGTGTAAGAGGGAATAGAATTACAGAGGGATTTAAAATATATTTTAAAACTGGTTGTCTTTGTTCACTTTGGTATAGGAGTGAAAAAATACCAATCTCAGGAATGTAGTTACTTGATTTAAAAGGCAGCTATGTCATTCAGATCAAATCAATTTAAATTCGTTGAGCCTTCTGTCTCTCTTTTAATTAAAAAATATCAGTAGACTTCATAGGCTGATGAACACTGGCAATTCACTCATTCAAGTTATTACCGTTAATAGCAATATCTTTCCTTCGCAAATCGTTATTAAATGTGCCTGGGGATCTTGAGACCAACTGTGTAGCTAGAGGGAAGGATGCTGTCCTGGCTGTATGCGTGCCGATTGCTGGAGGTCTCCCTTCTGCAGAACGTGCCTTCTGAGGCGAGGGATGTTAATACAGGAGCGGTGACAGTTGTATAGCCGTGAGTCAGCCCCACTTCAGGAGTCTAAAGCCAAAACTGCCAGACACAGGGATGCAGAGGAAAAATGAAAACTTCAAAAAGTTAGTATTTTAATTCAGAAGAGCAAAGTACTGTTCATGTTTGCCATCAAGACAAGGGACACTTCAGATTTTGCACGACTTAACTGTATTGAAAACTATATCAGTAATTTCAAGTTACAGAAGTAACTTTAATTCAACTATCAGTAAATTCAGAGCTAAAGAAAACTTCAGATTTGGCCCATCAGTTCCACATGAATACTGAGTTAAACTTTCTGAGAGCCCTTTTACACCTTTACTTCCAGTGCTGTACAGTTTTACAGCATTTTCTTTTCCTTTTCAGAACTGACCCTTTACATTTAAATTGGGAAAGACTTATTTTTAATACACTGCTCTACACTGTGACAATTTAGTGTTGAGAAAGTGATGAGAATGCCATGGGACATTGGCTTTTATTAGAGAAAAACAGCAGCGTTAAAGCCTGGATATGTTTTTCTGGTGTACCAATTTAGAAAAGTATGCTCATTCTGGCTTAGACTTTCTGAAAGCAATTGAGGTAGATCACATAAATGGAAAAAAAGATGTTAGGTTCTGTTTCAGTTTTATTTCTTCTACTCTTTTCCCCTCTGTTTTGCCTGTGCCTGGCCAGGGAAGAGACAAGCTCTTCAGGGAAGCTGTGATCTCTGGTGTCACAATTTCTAACTCCATAGGGCTTAATTTTGCTGTAGTACATATTTACCTCAGTTTTGAAATATTTGGGTTTTCCCCTAAGATAATGCAGATCTTTTGCTGTTATGGGTTATTTCAGGAAACCAATGTAAGGTGCTTATCTGGCTCTCTGACAGATACTCCTGACTGTTTTCTGGTGGGAATAGTAGATTAAGAAGGCAAAAAAGAAGACTAGACACCATGAAATAATGGTTCAAATATGATCCAACTTGATTCGATACTTCCTGCCCTAATTCCATGTCATTTGAAATAAAACAAAATAAACATCTCTATTCTGCCCACTAAACAATAGCATAAATTGTATGAGGGAAGTGATCGCCATCCCATGACCCTTCTTGTGCACCTTCTGCATCTTAGGATGTAGTGATCTGCACACACTCTGTGGACATCTAAGAACTCCACTTAAACATGAATGTGACTTGCATTGACTTAAATGAAAAATCAGCATGAGTGCAGATTTCAGGACTAGGTTTGAGGAGGTCCATAGAAGAAAGAGTCATCAATCTTTGAAAAGTTTCACGTCTACCCCTTCCTGTGTGAAAGATCATTCTGATGTACACCTTTCAAAAGAGATTACTAAGTTACAAGAGACATTCCCTTGTTGTTGGAATATTAAGATATTCCTGTTACCTGCAATCAGTATTTTGAAAACCAGCTTCTTCATTACACAGCTCCTTTGTGTATCTCTTCTAGCCTTTCACAAGCAAGTTACAAACATATAACTGTTTGTTGTCATAGGGCAATAGGAACATGAGATACCTTTTAATTCTATTTTTCGTTAAATTTTACAGTAAACAATGGAGAGGGGAATCTTAAGTGCTAATTTCTTAATTTATTTTACAGGCTATGCTGTTACAGGAATAATAACTAACTTAAATAGACATACCAGTTAAGGTCGGTAACAATTTTTACTAGCTGCAATTAAGCCAATTAACAACAATAATTTAAATAAGTAAGTTAATTGTGTAATCAGGTTTTGCCACCATTCTTTACATGGATTTGTGTCTTTTCCCTCAGGAAGCCCTGTTACTATGGGACCAACTACACTACGGTTATTCACTGTTCAGCCTTACCCTGGACAGTAAAAAACAAGACAAATCATATTTAATCACTTTTGGTACACAAATGCAGGCACCTCTATATTGTAATGCAGGTTTTTAGAAAAATCACTGCTACCTCTTACTAGGAAGCCTGTGAAAGGTAATAGGTTAAATAGTAGGAAAGCTGAGGAGATGCCCTAGCTGAAGATCCATGTGTCTGTTTAATTGTATAAATTTGTAAAGAGTGATTGTGGAAGAAAGAAAAGAAAAGTGAGAAGAGCTGAAAAGATTCAGCTCTTTCTTAAATACTAAGGAGTTATTGAGCTCAGGTAAAAAATAAAAGTATTAGAGTGGCTCAATTCTTTCCATCTCTGCTGCCTGTGCAGTGAAAACCAGGCTTGAGTTCCCACTTGGGGGAATGGGACAGGAGCTCAGCCCCTTGGTCCTCTGCTGGGAGCCACCATCTTTGTAAGCAAAATTTCTAACTACCGGTTCTGAGTGCTTAGACATTCATTCTTGGTTTTCAAGGTCAAAATAATTTTTGTTTAAAGTAGGGTCATTTTGCAAGTGCAGTGCCTGAACAGATCCCAGCACTGCAGAACTTGTAACGTGTCTCTACTCCAAAGAACTATGGTCTCCAGGGAATGAAGACCAACCCAGAGATGTCTTTCACAGGTGATGCATATTTTGAAGAATGGTGTATTAATAGAAAGTATTGCCTCCACATGAGCCAGTTAAACATCATTACAAACATACTGTGATAGCTAGGTGTACTGCTTAAAGCCAAAAAGATCTCACCTAAATCAGCTTCTTTTCATTAAATTTCTGCTATAGTTGGTAGGTTTTGTTGAAAAAGTTTTTTCATACCTTGGAAAAAAGAAGTTGTAGCAGAGTTCAGAAATAGCTTATAAATAAAATACTGAAGTGCCTAGGAACTATAAAAACTGAGTTAATTAAAACAAAGTTCAGTGAGGAAAAAATTTAGTTTCATCAAAAAAAAGAATTTGAAAATTGCAAAATCTCTTCTTTCCATATGGTTTGACATATCCTGTATCCAGGCTTGCTCAAAATGTGTCAAGAATTACTATTGTGGGCATATTATACAACTTGGCTGTTATGTGTTTAACCTTAGGAGAAGACAGGAAGACTCTCTGAGGATGAAAAGTGAACAAGAGCTTCACATTCTTTTGAGGTGCATCAACCAGAAGTCACAAGACATCTGAGAATATTCACGCACACACGCACAGCCTGCCCCAAAGTTAAGACTTTGAAAAGTACAACTGCCGTAAGTTAGAAAACACCACGATGAGGACTGACTTCCATGTCTAGTGGCTGCTTTTGAAAAATGTCTGGCCCTCTGGCTCTGGTCAGGGAGACAGGAACCCATCTGTACCACTTCAGGATCCTCATTGTGCTGAACCACAAAGAGTTACGATTTACCTCTCTACTTGCTCAGAGACCTCTGCACCACGTCCCAGTGTGTGCAATAAAGATATCCTCAGCTCTTGCTGCATCTTGTCCCAGGTTCTCACTAGCAAAGATGGTTAAACATAGTATGACATTTCACAGAAGTGTGGTGCAGTTCTTCCTAAACTCCTAACATGCTGTCCGCTGAAATGATGAACTTCCCACGCCTACCCCAAAATCCACTGACAGGAATTCTTTTTGAGGGATATCTGTACCACCTCCTCCATCCTGTTCTTGTCTTCAGACATGGTGGAGGAAAGGCTAGACTTCCCTGCTTCGTTCCACAGCCCAGCACTACACTCACTCCCTCCAAGGAGTCTGGGACACCCTAATTAAAATTACATGAGTGACTTCAAGATAATTTTACCAAAGGTTCACAGTCTCTCAGTTGCAATCTGTATTGTGTCTGCAGCGCAGCACAAGTAAACCTGACATCGTGTGGGTCCTGTTCAAGCTGCAGCTCTCTGGATCTGCTTAGAAGCTAGCCATATAAGTAGGTATCAAACTTTTCAAACATAGATTGTAACCTGAAATGTGCTGAGCTCCACACTGCTGCAATACCAGCTCTTTGCAGAAGAACTAGCTAATTCAAAACTTGCTTGGATAAAACTGCATTGTAGTTACTTCTGTGAAATTCTTGAGTTATGGATAACCAGCTTTGGTAAGCTTTTTCTGTGACTGCAATATAGGCGTACTTTGACATGACAGTATTCTGCCACTTTCTGATCCTCATAATCTATCTCAGCCTAATACTATTTTTAATCTTTAGTCATCATGCAAATGGATAGTGACAAAACTCATCAATACCATGAGTCTTGCTACTGAGACCACAAAAAGGCAATCACTCTGCATTTAACGTTTTTTCTATATTACTTAGGATATAATATATATCTAATAATTAGAATATAAAGAATACTGTATATTTATTTGCAAATAGATTCCCATAGACTCATGATCATCTTCTAACACTACAACAATCCTGCCTTCAGAGCCAAGTGAGTAAAGACCATGCAACCCATCCTTTCCACTGCATCCAACTCAGAGCTACATGTGTAAGTCAAGGTTTCTACACTACTTGAGCTCTGCCTATTTACGGAGAAACATAACTAGCATAATATCGTTTCAATTTTTAAACCAAGGGGCTAAACATAAACTGAATGTGCAGTATGTGGTCTGGTATAGTGAAGATCAACATTTATTTTAGATTCTTTGCATTCTCCCGTTTATTACTTTCCTGCCACACTAAGATATGATGTCTTAGCTTTAGTACCTGCTTTAACGTGGCAAATTAAGAAGTTCTGGATAGATTATGTATTGAGAAATGGATGTGTGTCTGAATGGGTGTGACAAGTGCATAAAAAGCTTGAAGAAGGATTTGTGTATACCAGCTTAATGGCCTATATTTTCAATTAGATTAAGCTCTGAAATTTGACCCATTAACCTTAAGTGTTGACTCCTCTGGAGAAAGCATGTCAGTAACTTATTCAGCGTATACTGAAGACGAATGTATGGAGAAAGAACTCACTTATAAATAAAGTTATATTGCAGTATTCACAGATCTGTTGCCATGCCACCAGCATTAAAGCAATTTTGTTATCCAACGAATGACTGTTATAGGAAAATTTTAGTCTGTGACTGGTGCACTTGAATTAAAAGTTATTTTTAACAGCTCAGACCATGGATTTTCTACTGGTTTACCAATTAAAATGTTAATTACCAAAGTCTTTGAGGATATTTTATTTAATGTTAACATTTCATAGTAGGTTATCCCCAGAGAATTCTGAAAACTATTGTTAAAATCCTAGTACTAATTTATAGAAAATTCACTCACTATCCTAATCTTCATCTATTTTGCTTATTCTGTTTTGTGTCAGTATTACATAGGCATACAATTATGGCCTTTTTCTTTAGGTGATTGCCATATGTAAGCTGTTGCCTTTTAATACTGATATGCAATTAACTCTCTTTTCTACTTTGCAGGAGCTATCTCACAGAGCTGTTCTCTGTGTTTTAGAGCTTCTTTATGCCTTTGACTTCTTGCATTAGTCTTCTCACCAGCACAGTTTGCTCTGAATTGTCACTAGCAAAAGCAAAGACTGGGAAAAATCTATGATGAAACCAGTTGAAATTATCAGTTGATTTTAAACAATAAACTGAAAACTTGTTAAGCCGTTGGTTAAGCTAATTTGTAGACCACTCACAGCTTGAAAGTTGTGTGAAGAGCAGCCACCAGAGGCCCTGGACCTAGCATGCTTCACTGAGAGTTTGGCAGCAGTTGATTGGTTGTACTTAGGCCCCAACACCTAATTAAGGAACTAAAATTTATGTTCTCTGGACAGTCTAAATTTCCACTGAAACTCAATTTTAAATTTTTTTTTTCCTTGTGCATCTTGTTCCTATCCTCATCTTCGGACAAAGCTGTTTATCTGTACTTTGATTTCTATAATACACAGTCTTCCTTTTCTGAGAATGTTGTCTATTTAAAGAAAGAAGTACCAAGGGGTTATATTATCTCAGCAAGTCACTGTTTCTAAACCATTACCTGTGCTACAGTACCTCACAGTTCTCCGTATATCATCATCCATCCCATGCTTTATGCCTATTATGATAATGACTAAGTGATTATTAAATATTGTGACACTTCACTTCTCTAAGAAGTGCCTAAAATATAAATACAATGATTCTGAAGGAGACATCTCTTGAGAACAGCCTCTAATAGCTACAGCTGACAGTATCCTGTGACATGTCAATGGAATTTTATGCTATACAAAACAATTATCCAAGAAGCATGTAATGGAAATGCAATTGTGTGGCAGAGGCAAAGTAAAATATTGTAAGCGCAAAGTTCACTAGCGGTATAAAGCATCTGTATGGCCTGCTAGCTGTCTCAGACATGGGCTGTTTCTATTGTCAGGTGTACAAGATTTTATTTCTGGGCCTTTGGTTTCCACCCGCTATTTCAATGCCTGCATAAGAGTATTAAGGCACCTGCTCGCCTGCTGGATGTTTTTAGTGAAAATTTTGAAAAGCAACTTTGTTTCCTTTCAATAATCTCCTGTAAAGGTGCTTGTTAAACATCATGTTATCCACTATTGTGTGGATCTCACTGGCAGGGCATGAGAAGCTGAAGAGCCCTTGACTACTGTAAGCACTACTTAGCAACAACTAAAACATCAGTGTGTTATCAATATTATTCTCATCCTAAATCCAATACACAGCACTATACCAGCTACTAGGAAAAGAAATTAACCCTATCCCAGCCGAAACCAGGACAAGTATGCAAGCATACTTTTCTATGTCTATTTAGATTACAATCTAATGGGGCTGAAGGTTACTTTATATAATTCTTATAATGCAGATTTTGAAGGTTTGAAAATTTAGCCACTTGAGAAAATAACTATTTGGTTCCTTAGGCTGGGATTTCAACTGATGTTATTCAGAGTGGCACTAAAGAGATGAAAAACAGCTGTGCAGGTCTTTTTCAGCTTTTAGCATTGAGTAGAATACAGGAAGAGAAGGAAAGAGAAGACAATTTAAACAGAGAAAGATGGCTGTAAATGTGATGCTCTATATTTAAGTAGTTAACATTATTACTAAACCTACAGCTTGAACATGTAACATGACCTAAATATGCCTCTGGAATGTACTTTTAAGAGAGTTTATACAAAACTGCTGTACCATTTTTATGTTAATACAATACTTAAAGTTTAAGGCTCTTATTAATAATTTAAAAACGTAACTTTCCCTTGAAAGCTATCTGCAGGTGAAAACCTACTTGAATAGGGATACTTTCATTACCAACTTTATTCTTATCTACACTAAAAAGGTTTACCTAATGTAGCTATTTAAAAGGGGGATGGAATATTGTACTGAGTAGCTATGCTACTTTATAATTTCCTTTGGACGCAATTATACGAGGATAGAGGTGCTTCTTGAACTGCTAGTAGAAATTATTTACTTTGATGTAATCAAAAGGAAAATAAACAATAAAAGTATAACTGTATGAATATGTAGGTCTGGAGTGACAGTAAAAAAGAGCACAGAAAAGGAAAATGATTTTATAATTTGAACTGTACTAATACAATTGTTTTTCTAGGACAGACTATACTCAACTTGTTCTCTCTCAGCTTGGTACAACGCAGATCTTGCTGCTTTAGGGCTAGATCCAGATCTATTTTCCTGAAACAATTTTAGAGATGCGTGCAGTGTTTCACCTCATATTTCTTGCAAAAGAGAAATGTATTCAGCAATACTGAATAGTACAGAATGCATATTATATAGAAACTAGAACTTTCCAACATATAGCGTGTTCCATTTTATAATTCATAACCTTTCACTTAGAAAACACAGATGAAGCAGCTTTTAATTTGATTTTAAAAATGAAAAATAAACTGGCTTTTAAGCTTGACTCAAAATATATTTCTTCTTGTTCTGAATTGACATGTCCCTGTCCTTGTTCCCACTGAAACAAAATAGCTGCACAATGCAGTGTTACCTGTCCAGCAATACAAGTCTTATGTTGTCAGTGAAGCTTTTGGATTTTAGTACCACCACAAGACAGCAGCTCTCATGATACACATTCTGGCTGAAAGCTGAACCAGAACTTGAGTAATATATTTCCCTCAGCTTCCCGTGTCATCTGCTACTCATTAATCCTTCCTTCCTCTTTCTGCTCATTCCATTTTCCTAATTCCACCTCCTCTTCCCCATTACCGTTTTCATCCTCGCCCCTCAGCTCTCATGTATTTCACTGCTCATTTACACATGTTGCTTTGCATTTAGCACATATGGTGAAAAGCTAACTGTCAATAGAAGCTGTGAATGCCCAGTCTAATACTTGCTGGATGTGAAAAGCCCTCAAGGAGCTTTGGATCAGGACTCTGTGAAAGAACAGTACTAAACCAGCTCCTGGGTAAATTATTATCATAGTCTCTAGAAGAACCTTAGCTTCCAAAATTAACTACACCTTAGCTTCAGCTCATTAGCTATACCCAAGTCAGTGAAGAAAGTCGACCAAAGAGAACATTTTCATGTTGGCACTCTTTTGACAGCTTCTAGAAGTTCACCAGACTAATTTTAATCCTTTGTTGTGTTTTTATGCATTTTAAATGCTGACAAACTGTAAGTTGTTCTATTGCAGAATCATTAATGAATTACTATTACTAGATTACAGCTGCAGATAACCCCATGCATTTCTCCTTAACCGTGGAGACCAACTCATGAACATGCTTAATTTCAAATGTTCAAAAAGTGAAAGCAGAAATAAAACGCTATCACCTCTTGTTCTGCAGACAATCTCTGAGTTATATGTCACTGGAAACATGGAGAATACAGAACAGATGTCTGGCCTATACCACTCTCTGATCGCGTCCAGCCAGTGCTGAGTTGTCGTGTTGCAACTCCCTGCTTTTTTTTTTCTGTAGAATTTAATGCCTTCTCTTGGTGTGATTTTTCTCATGAATCCTGCAGGTGCTACCTGTCTCTGTCTCAGCAATATTACTTCTGCTTTCAGTTTTGCCCTGCTCATTTTACCTGGCTCTGCTCTGTGAAATTTCTCAAGGTTCTTTCAACTATTTAGCACTGTCCTCTGAAGTGTGAGCCATGGCTGCCCAGCAGTGTTGTGTTGCCAGCAGCTGAGCTGAGCTCTGGGGAGGTGGCAGGGAACTGGGACCCATGCGGGTCAGATGCTGCAGAGGATGCAGGAAACTGAAACATAACCACAGCTTAGAAAAGCAGACATCAGGAACAGGGAAAATAAATGAAAGATATTGTTAGAGAATGGAAAGTAGTGACAAGCTTTCTCCACATTCTTTTTTCCTCAAGTCATTCTTAATGATTCCATACTTCTTGTATTAATCCACTGATAATAAGGACCAGTTTGCCCAGAACTTAAGAAACCGGTCCATGCTGGGTTTCCACAACTGAATATCATCAATGATATAAGAAAAGTATCCTGTAGATGCCACCTTAAACCTCTCAGTTCAGTTATACAGTAGTGTCGTTGTTTAACCCCATCCGGTGACTGAGCCCCACACAGCTGCTTGCTCACTCCCCCCGCGGTGGGATGGGGGAGAGACTCAGAAGAGTAAAAATGAGAAAACTTGTGGGCTGAGATAAAGACAGTCTAATAATTGAAATAAAATAAAATAGTAATAATAATAAGAATAATAGGAAAAAGAATAAGAATACAAATAAAAGAATATACAAAGTAAGTAATGCACGACACAATTGCTGACCACCCTCCATCTGATGGCCAGCAGTTCCCTGCCAACCAGTTCCCAAGCAGCAGCCCCCCCATCCAACTCCCTCCCTGTTTCTATACTGAGCATGACGCCATATGGTATGGAATAGCCCTTTGGCCAGTTTGGATCAGCTGTCCTGGCTGTGCCCCCTCCCAGCTCCTTGTGCACCTGGCAGAGCATGGGAAGCTGAAAAGGCCTTGATTTAGTATAAGCACTGCTTAGCAACAAATAAACCATCAGTGTGTTATCAATATTATTCTCATACTAAATCCAAAACACAGCACTATACCAGCTACTAGGAAAAGAAATTAACTCTATCCCAGCTGAAACCAGGACAAGTAGCTATGGTATTTGTATAGGGCCTAGCAAAATGGAAGTAAGATCTGTTTGTTTCTGGGAATCACAATACAATAAACGAACAATATAATCAACTTGAATTTTTTTTGTAAAAGTATAAAAAAATGTAACTTTTAAAAAGAAAAGAATATATTAATTAGAGGTTTGACAATAGACATTTTGGCAGTACATTCTAAGTTAATACACCGTGATCATACAGGTATTTTCAATGACAAAACACAGCTTGAAAGTGTCATTATGGAAAAAGTAATGAACTTTTATCAGTTTATTTTTTATCAACTTAGACTACCTAATTTAGCAATGCAGAAAAAGAAACTTAATATTTCTGACACAGTTAGGTCTAACGTCCAGACTTTGCTTTATAAACTCAGATAACTTTGATCATGACTAACACATCAATCTTCTTTGATTTTCGAGCATAAGCATATTTCACAACCACAGAGAAACTCTGCACGAACCATCACATCAGAAGTTCTGCAGCAAGCTGGAGTTTTAACATCATTTCCTCCACTGACTCAGTTTTTTCTACTAAGGGTTTTTTTTTTTTCTATGAAAAGAAAATAAACCTTGCAGAGAACAACATAAATGGGAGGAAGAATACCATCCATGTTTTAGCAAAAAAGTATAGGCAGAATAAATATAATCAGTATTTTTTTATTTTATATTGGGCTGGTCATCTGCACACGCATAAGGGATCGAAGCACTTTTTTGGGACACATCACTCAACGATTCTTGCCTCCAAATGCAGCTCCCTCTTGGATGGAAGTTGCCATTCATATTGAATAATGCAAATATTCATTCAAAAGGCTGAGTAGATTCCTGGGAAAGGTTGCATTAGGTCTGTTAATTTTTTAGTTTATCATTCTGTGTATTTGCTGGGTATAGTCTGCCATCTGCCAAATGTCATTCAGAGATTTCTGTATTTTAGTAGTGCATGAAATTTCATTTGTCTGTAGTTCATATTAGCCTATTGGTTTTTCAAAATGATTTGGATTTCTTGAAGATGAAAAGCAGTACATGTTAGTGATGGTCTCTTTTATTCATCTGAAATACCAGGGCTCCCGAGTCTAGTTATCTAGCCCATTTGAACACATCTCTGTTTAAAACTGATTTCTTCTCTATTGCCTTAATAAAAGATTTCTAGCATAACTTACTGAAAATGGCACCTGACAGTCTGTGATATTTGATATCACACAATCAATTCTATCTCCTAGCTTTGTAGTCTCTTGTCATGAGCGATGAGTGTTCTCTAAACCTAACATTTAACATGTGTGGTCCTCAGGCTTATAGTTCCCCTGGCTCAAACAGCTACTGTTCCAGTACATGGCCCACTATTTCAGTACTCACATCATAAGGACAAATGCTTGCTAACCTTTAGTACTCCTGTGAGGGTTTAAATGTGGTGGAACAGATGCAATTCTGCTGCACTGGTGCAGTCACTGGTCATGGCCAAGAGGATTGCTTCTGCACATCTCTGTTTCTATAAGTGATTCATCACTGGAATGGACTACATGACAAGGTACTCAAATCTGGAAAGCCTGATGGAGAGGGAAAGGCAATCTGTTTCAGTAATGTGAAAGTTAAAAGAACAGTTCTGATGATATTCTGCAGATATCCATACAAGGGGAATGCTTCTCTTGGTGGAGCTGTCTAATCTAACAGATGAGGCTGGATAGTGACCAGAAAGAAATCATGCATTTTGAAAAAGGAGTAATGAATCATGGGCACAACCTGCCTTGGGAAGGAGGAAAGCTGAGACTCCTCAAAAAATGAAGGACTGAATCAATAAATTTTTTTTCAAAAAATAATTAAATCTAAATAAAAAATTCTAGATTTAAAATTAAAATTTCTAAGTCTGAAGCAGGAGCTCATTTATCTTACTGTTAGAAATAGATCAACTTCATTTGTGGAGTCTAGATAGCAGTTAAAATGATGCTTACCAGCTATTTTCTTTTCTTTTAACTTTATCCTCCCCCTGGGTGGAAAAAGGTCATCTGTATTCTAGGTAATGTGATATGCTCCCATCACAAGAAGCTTTTACACCAGATTTGGTTTATCTTTCCAAAATATATGCCTTAGTACAAATACAAATTATGAAGTTGATGTAGTAAAACCTATGGTCATCTTTGGAAGGATGTGGCATTGACTCAGCCAGTTGGTCAAGTCTGGCCTGAAAACATAGTGGTTCCTAATCAGCTTTTTGTCTCTCCTCTGTGAAACCAAGCAGTGCATAGCACTGAGCAGAAATATCATCCTTCAATGAACAGTTTAGATATTTCACATGCTTATTATCCTCTCCATTCTCTACATCACTGAAAACATTGATATATCTTTATTATTACATATATATTCACAGTTTATTTATCAGACTGAATGTATCTGTTATATCAAGTCAGAAATGCAACATCTGAGGTGAATGATAATACCTGACATGATATTTCAATATCAAACATCAAACAAAAGTCTCAATGCTCATCTACTTTCTGTATCCCAAGAAATTACAGAAGCTTTTTGCCTTCAAACAATTGTTGCTTTATGTGTTCTAAGGAATTCAGGTTTCATTGTTATTTTTCTAATTTCTGACACATCATTTGTTCCCTCTAAACCACTGTTTCAAACCTGCCTCTGAAGTAGTGAAAATTCTTCATTCCAAAAATGAGAGAGAATTATAATTGATTTTTGTTATCTAAGTCTTGTTTTGTGTCAAAATGATAAGCCTGCTTTTCTGATCTCATTGAAACTTCATTTATCATAGCTTTGCAGTAACAGATGGGAAAGCTGGAAGTGACAAGAGCATGCAGTTGTAATCCCTTGTGCTTGAGATGGGATAGAGAAAAGATTTTTGTTTTCAAATTAGAAAATGGTAAATAATGAGCATATAGAATTCTAATCTGTCTAAAACATTTAAATGCAGTTGTGTGCCGCCAGGATTGTTGGCAACTTTTTAATAACTGCTATGTAATGTATAAGTACTGTGACATGGCATTTCGTAGCATGGCTGAGAAGATAATAAAATGTCTGCTTGAGTTCCCCCACCCCTCACCTCCCATAGTGGAACAAATAAGCAGCAATTTTGTAGGTTGTTTTGTTGATGCAGATATTGCTTCCACTCAAAATTTCAATAACAGAATCAATTCAGGTCAGATCAATGGTGAAGATCACTAGAGCAGCTTTTGGGTATTAATCACATTATCTGTTTTGCCTCTATACCAAGCTGTCATGGTCCAACAAACTGATTCTCAATTGTAGGGAAATTTAAAAAAAAAAATCAATGATACAGCAGCTGTGTGTTTTCTTAATGTAAACTTTTTTATTTATTAGTTTATTTAATCTATCCTGCAACAGATATAGAGCATGCACAACCTTCTCTTCTCTTCTCTTCTCTTCTCTTCTCTTCTCTTCTCTTCTCTTCTCTTCTCTTCTCTTCTCTTCTCTTCTCTTCTCTTCTCTTCTCTTCTCTTCTCTTCTCTTCTCTTCTCTTCTCTTCTCTTCTCTTCTCTTCTCTTCTCTTCTCTTCTCACCTTGCTTTTAAAATTCTTATTTGGGTACACTGGATTTAATCCCAGGAATCCACTTCCTCCTCAGATGTGTTTCTGGTTAGAAGTACAGAGGCAGAGAACAAATACTCTTGCTCCTTACTAGCTCTTTCTTCTAGGAAACTGTATCAACAAGTGACTAATATTTTTGTCCATAACTATTTGCTCATGGGAAATAAAATGTACATTTGAAACATCCATCTCATGCATCCTTCTATAAAAATATTGAGACTTTGGATCACCTGTGTGGCTACAATGCAAATGCAAAGTGGGGTAAAAGAGAGAACACTATACAAGCTGAGGTCATTGCATATCATGTGTGTGTGGTAATCTGAGAGCAGAACCAGGTTTGAAATCTGCACATAGGGATAGAAACCTGTCAAAAGGGCAAGGAGCAGAAGAGGAGAGGTTAAGACAGTGAAGTTACACACTCTATGAACCACATCTGTTTTTTTTCTGGAAGAGGTCCCATTACTTTCAGAGCAACATTACACATTACATGTCCTTCTGTGAACACCTGCAAATGAATAAAAAGAAAAAAAAAACAGAACAGTAAAATAACACAGAAGTATTGAGTCTTTAATTTCTTTTTTTTTTTTAAATGAGATACCATCTGTATCTATTTAGTAATAAATGACTTCCTACCCATAATGAAGGCTCAGTGATAGTATGACCACAATTCATGCAATGCTATATAAATATAGTGCTCATATACATATAGTAAACATAGTATTCATATTAAGAGACACATAAATATATGTATATGTGTGTATTTACAGACTATGCTATAAACTATGTCTAGTTATAGTATCCATTGTATATCACAAATCATACTATTGATACAGTATGCTATAGCCATGCAGTAAATTGCCACTCATAGGGAAGGGTATTACTCACAGTGAGTAAACTTTACATCAGTCAGGGTCTTTGCTTGCAAATGGCTGGATTTTGCTCCAATTCTCCATTTCGATTTGCTGTCAGGGCTA
This sequence comes from Mycteria americana, assembly GCF_035582795.1. Taxonomy (NCBI): domain Eukaryota; kingdom Metazoa; phylum Chordata; class Aves; order Ciconiiformes; family Ciconiidae; genus Mycteria; species Mycteria americana. The sequence continues at coordinate 9,254,692 of NC_134365.1, read as the reverse complement.
TGCCCAGGAGAGCCTTCCTCCTGCAGGAGGTCCTGCAGGCTTCCGTGGCAGAGAGCAATCCCGTGGCACAGGTCTCAGCACACGGCAAGCATTTGGAGGAGGCTTCTGACAGAAAGGACAGGTTTGGTACTTGGTAGACATTGTTTTCTCCTTCCTCATCATCCACTTGCTTTCAGACCTGAGCTGATTCTATACTTTTTAATAGTTCTTTGCTCTGTTGTTTTTCTTAAATTCTAGACAGATCATCTCATTGGGATTCTTTTATTTATTCTGAAAGATCTTGGAAGAAATTCAAAATCCTCTTTATTGTATGTGTACGCTCCACGCCAAGCTGTCCCCTGACATCCAATGCCAGCCTTTCACAAATGGACTTTGTTACCCTGTTTTTCTTACTCCCCATGGTGCACAAATAAGGAAGAGTAGGTTCATAGGTGTAGCAGTAAACAGGTATCGTTTTCCCATAGTGCAGACAAACATAACTGTTGTCTGTTTAACTAGATATCAAAAAATGACATTCTCCCTTTCCAAGTAAATTTAATGCCAAGAAGGAAGTATGCATTAGTTGACACCATGACTCAAAGGACTTTGCCCCAAGACATCTACAAACTATGACAAGACAATGAGAGGTTGGAAATGTCTGCCCAGTCAAAAGACCATATTGCAATTTCACTGATGATGGCAGTGTGTGTAATTAGCTAGCTAAGTCGTCTATCCATTTCACAAAACAACAGCAGAAGAGAATAGAGAACGTGGAAAATTCTGGAGGAAAAAAAGAAGAGTATTCCTATTCTCTATATTGTGAATAGTTTGGGCATAGAGGAGAAAATATGAACGTAGGAAAAGGAAAAAGAGTAAAAGTCTAAGTCAGTTCCTCAGCACTGGTCAAGCACTATACTCTTTGACGTTAAGAAGTGCTTGATGCCCTGTGCTTTACCTTCTTGTACCCCATCCACACACTCTACATATATGCAAACTGAATGCAGGTGTTCAATACTATCACAGAAGCTATTACCAGTAATGTGGTTTTATTCACATAATAAATTTGAATGCAATTATCTCTTTATCATTTAGGAAGGAGACTATTTTGAAGTGATTTTGATAGTCTGTGCATGTCTAAATACTGCCAAACAAAACACTGTTTCTAGTTGATTTCTGTACTGTACCCCTTCCTCCATTAATATTTGGTCAAGACTGAGCACATTTGAGTAAATGTGTGCAGTACCCTTCTTCTATTCTCCATAGAGAGAAGTGGAATGAGCAAATTGAGTGGAGCCTTCTTTCAAGGTTTGGGGGATGCATTAGGTTTGCATGGTTATCAATCAGCTTCCCAGAAAAGATGAGAATGCCAGAGAAATCAGCACAAGCTGAACATTTACCTGTGTTATCAATTCTTCACAAGGCTGTATTTTCAAGCAGGGATACAATACCATTTGTCTTGGGTGAACAACTGCAGCATAAAAATGGGTGGGAGCTTATACAGGCCCCTCTCCTGCCTCTGCTCAGCCTGGCTACTTTAAGCCCATCACAAACTCTGCTGACAAAGGACCCCATACTAGAGTTTAAATCACAGGCACAGGCTACAGCCCATTCTACTGGGCTACGGGAACTGGGAAGCACTGTCTTGATCTAGATCTTACAAACATGCTGTGGATGTAAAATGAGTTATAGTTGCAGATTTATCCGGCAGGGTCTGAGGCCACCTCTTTCCTCGGTTACCAGCAAGGCTCTCACTGCCAGCTGCCACACTGCAAGGTGAGAGGGCTTGTCACCCCTGCGAGAGGGCTGTCAGCACTTGGCTTCCGCAAAGGATCATTCCCCCCTGCCAGCGGTGTCAGCGAACACCAAGCTTCCTTCCTAATGACTGTTGGAGAGGAAAAGGTGATGGATTTCACAAGGAATATCATGTGTGACAAGACATATAATTCGATAGGTTTCCGGTGACTGCACACCAGTGTGTCATAAAGCTAAATTCTACTTTTAAAAAGATTGTTATAAAGTAACCAAAACAAACCTCATCTTTTTTTTTTTCTCCCCCCACCCTCCCCCAGTTATTGATTTTAAGAGTACAGTGAAGGGAAAGAAATAATGTTTATTTTCCTAGTACTGCTAAACAGACCAATCACAGTTTTCTGTACTTCACAGAAGAACATGTATATAAAGCCTACCTGGAGATAATAAAAATTAAGTCAAGATACCGCTCAGCTTTTATATAATACCATATGTTCTTTAGGATGCCAATAAGTATTAAATTTACAGTTGGGGAAACTGAGGCAAACACCCATACTCAGCCCAACCCACAGCATAACAGTGCTCTTACCCAGCATCTGCCACTGCCTTAGCTATTATTACACTCTCCTCTGATTCCTCAACAGAATGCCAATGTAACGGGCATGCTCTGGACAACATGTCTATTACTGAAACACCCCCCACAAAACCTTAATGATCCAAAGACCTTGTTGCACTATAGATGCTATGTTTGGGAATAGCTACATTCAATAACCTTAGCAGGGAAACATTTTTTCCTCTTGTCTGTCTGGCAAGTTGAGGGGTTGTCAGAGGATGAGCACAAGTTTTTTGTTTGCAGAGTCACCTATAGCAAAGTTGTGGGAAGGAGAGAGAGGGATGATTTAATTTTCCATCAGACCAGGAGGAGCATGGCATCAGCTGGTGGCTCCACTCTCCAGCAGCAGCACTCGCTAAGGGAGCGCAGACAGATACCAAAGGCAGTGGTGGGAAGGAGTGATTCCCACCACTGCCAGATGATGGACAAAGACAAAAGAAAACAAGGTAGGGGGGTTTACACATAAATCTTTAAAATCAGGATGACCCTTTTTCTCCTGGGCAGATGGCAGCCCAGGCCTCTGCAGGAAATTCTGGAAGCTCCTCTCACCATTTTTTCTCCTTTCCTTTCTGCAAACACCCTTCCATTACTGTAGAGAGTCCCAGGAACAGACAGCTAAATGCCTGGCTGAATGTAACACAGCACAGCAGAGACAGACGAGGATTCATTCAAACCTTAGCTCTCACAAAGCACCCCTGCCTTCCCTTACAGTAGGGTAGCTGGTCTGATGCTCTCTGCCTCACACTTGGGAGAGCTTGTTCTTACCCACCCTCATCATACCTTGCAGAGATCTCATGTCTCTCCTAATCTTAATTAGAGCCACATCTGTCTTCAACCTCCATTATCTAGACTCTGACATTTCCAAAGTAAAGTTCTCACATTTGTTTTAATAGTCCAGCCATATTCTGCTTAAAATTGAGAGAATCCCTCCTTGGCACACCCTGTACCGAGAACGATCAATATCCTAACAGGAAACGAAATGTGGACTGCGTTCACTTTTCTTTAAGGTAGGAAAATAATGAGCTCAGCTGTTCAAACAGCGGAACAGCAGCTTCAGCTATCCTGTGTATTTCACATAGACTACATCAACGTACTTTGTCATAACAGTTGTCACCAACCAATCCATCACTAGTCAGTCACTGCCACTTTCATACAAGCCATGCTAATTTGTTATACCATGGACTGCACACTGGCAGTCTCATGTAATACTGAGACTATCACACCCCTGACACAGGACTGTACTGCAGCTCATCAGAAAAAAAATTAAAATAAAATTTTATCGTAGAGGTATGTCTCCTTAGAAATGCTCTCTCACCCTTCTTGGAATGAGATTTTATTCTCCTTCACCTTATCCATGTTCCTTGATAGTGGCCCAAAAGCAGTATTGGTTTTTTTGGTCTCAGCTCTTGTACATCCATTCAGTGTGCAGGGTCTGTGGCCATACAGAAGAAGCCAGCGTTGTGCAGCAGGTTTGGTCAGGCATTCTCAGTGGTGTTAAGGACATGCCGTCAAGACTGGACTCAGCTTCCCATCTTTCCTCCCCTAGTTGCCCATTACTTGTCCTAGGACCTATTCCCAGTCCCACATCTTGTTCAAGTGAGGAGGAGCAGAAGGTTTTGCTGCAAAGTGTTTGTGGCTGGATGCAGGGCAAACAGAAAGTAGTCCCAGAGATGCATAGTTCTCAGCCCACTTCCAGGAAGGTGTCTCTCTGCCCTTTTGAAAAGGATATTTCCTGTCTGTACCGCACAATAGTTAGGGTAGGTTAAAATAGGAAATAAATTCTTCATTTCACAACCATGTAGAAGAGGAGCTTTCATTTTCTTAAAACAGGAAGGATACAGACAGGTATTTTCCAAGGTCAAGAAGTCTAGTGAAGTGTAAAAGGAAGGAAAAGCCTGAGCCCTGCAGTCCAGAAAAGACCAGCAAAGTCGCACAGCTTAAAGGATGAACAGACTTTGTAGAACTGCATTTCAAACTGTGTTGTAGATGGCGTCTTATTTAGATCAATACTGCTTTTATAGAAGAACTTGCAGAGGTACCACTGTCTTTGTTCTCATTGCTGGACTCGGCACAGTACTCCAGAGCAAAGACCTGACATACCAAAGGGAAGAGCAACCCAGACTTTCCATTAGTACCTTTATGTTAATTGTTTTGCATAAATGCTAAGTAAAATAGACTTCAAAGGGCTCTTGAAGGTGTAGGCTCAGATGTGGTACAAAAGCAACTACATGTGTTCTTGATTACTCAATTAGTACACAAAGAATATGGATATATGTATACAACAGTAGGAAATATACCTCATGATTCCTCTCCATGCTGTATGGAATTACAAACTAACTGCTCAGGTAATCTCAGGAATTTGACCAAGATACCTTAATGATCCCACATCTCTGCTTATGTTTCTAAATGTGTTTGCTTCACAGATCTGTTGTAAGAAACACATTCCAAAATGCAGGGTTATTAACAATTTCTACTTACATGTCATTTTTAAGGCTTTTTTTTTGTGTGCCTCTTACTCACAACTCAAACCAGCACCATTTTCAAGTTGAAAAAAAGTATAGAAAACTGATAGAAAAAACATAGCTGAAGTTGCTCAGGGACTTTTAACACACTAATGCATCTTCTCTAAAGAAGTGCTCACAGATTTAATGACACAGAGTCTACGATGAAGAATCACCTGAACTTCTTTCAACAGACTTTGCTTTTTCATTTGATTTACGTGTTGTCATGTGAAAAGCAGTGTTCATAATCCATCTGATCAGGTGGGGCTCCTTTGGATGTTATGATCAATAAAATGGACTTAAGTTAAGGCAACTTTGACAAGGCTCCCATAGCATGTTAGGCTATTGTTTGATTGTGGTTGTAGTGGCTGGAAAGTCTCATGTTGATTTAGCTACTGAAGAAAAAAAATTGTCTATTAGATCCTCCTATGGGTACAGCTTAGGTGGCCTAGAGTTTTTTGACGGCATTATTAAGAGACTGACTGGAATGCAATACAAAGTGTGCTGTCAGGAACATCAAACAGCCTCCATCTAATATGGTCTAATTTAGCTTTTCAAGAGACAAGGCAGAATGACAGAAAAATGGATTTTATTTTCTGCACCAAGTCAATTAGCTTGAGGCAATGAGAGTAAATCATGCTAGATCCACCTTGCACCATCCAAAAGGATTTTTCCATTATATTTCACAAAGATCATCTTGAAAAGAGCTATGAGGTTGGCAGCTGAAATGCCAGTTGTAGGTCCCAGATTTGATAAACAGCATTCACCAGAGAACAGGAAATTGCTGTTTAACCTTCTATCTGGGTTCATCTATGAGGGGTCAACTGCCCACCAATCTTGTTATTTTCAGGATAGTGAGAAACTAAAAGGATTCTGTGTGTAGTGGCTTTTTGCAATTACTGGGGAAGAGGAGAGAGACAGAAGTTACCTGGCATGACATTGTAAGTAAGATGGAAAAAGGTACTTGGACTACTAAACCTGTTGTTTCTTCCTAAACTAAGAAGCTCTTTCCCTTACTGTGGGGAAAAAGGGGAAGAAATGCTGTGACATCCTTCCCCTCATTCTGTTTTCATGCAAGACATAGGTAAAAACTTGCATGGTTGGCATTCAATTCAAAACACTATTTGGAAGTGAATACAGTATTTTGATGAAACTTCTTGAACTGAGATGAGCTGCTTTGCTGATGCTAGAACATTTCATGGAGATATATTATTTTTGGTAACGTAGTTCGCATTGAAAGTGATTTTAAGGTCCCTGGATTCATTTGTTTCTAATAACAGAGGAAGATAGGGGCTGGAAGAAGGGAAAGAAGGAATAAAACCCCAAACTTATAAATCAAAAAAAAGCCGTTTTGACACAGTTCTGTTCTGCATGGTGAAGCCTTCAAAGACTTGGGGAGAGAGGAGAAAAAAAAAAAGTCTTTAGGACTTTCCTTTCAATAAAACTGTGTCTAATAATGCCTAGGCTAATTGGACAGATGCACTTCTGTGATGGATTTTGCAAGAAGTCACATTAAAAAAAAATTCTCAATCAGTTGTGATGGCAAAGGTGGTATCTTCATTAGGCCTCTGACCTTTGGCTTTCCAGCTGTCTCCTACCAAGAGCAGGATTCATACAGTTTTATACTTTTGTTTTGTGGGGAAGGAATAATAGCAATATGTCAGACATTAGGAATTTATATCCAACTGCTCTTTCAATAAATTCTTTATTTCTTAGACGTAAATGTGAATGAACATTGGATATAAATGTTGACCTTCATGCTACTGTTATTTATAGAGCTGGCTTTTCACCATACCAGGTGTTGAGGGAATGAAATCACTCTGTCATGCTTGAACCTAACAACATTCAGGTAACTGCAGTAGAGATTTCATATGAATGATCCTTGTTGAGTTTTTTTGCTTGTTTTTCCACTGAATTCTGACCTTGGTGTTTCTATCAACACCATAAATGAATACCTGAGTTCAGATTGTTGTTTTTTATAAACTTCTCTGAAAAAAAGTTTGGGATAGAGAACTGGGGTTTTTTAAGATCTAAATTTTAAAAGAACAGCCCTGCGTAGCATGAGCCTCTGCACATCACTTTAAAATACTATTTTCCACAATGTCCTTTCCCAGTCAAACATTTACAACACTAAAATTGCTAAGTATAATGCAGGTTATCAGCTACATTTAAACAATGTAGTGACAGTACCAGTCATCATCTAAGGCAGTACTATTTATGAAAAGTCAAACAGAGCAAAAATCCTTCTCCTGTTTAGGTAAAGGGAAATCAGTCAGTTTTGTCCATAAATCTTCACTGTGAGTCTCTTGTAGACCTCATATCACATTCCCATTGTCCTAAGACATAATTAATATTTGTTGCATGATTTTCAGTTTAAAGATTGTGAAATAATGTGACAAATTGTTGTTGCTTCAGGGACTGGAAACTAGGGCATGTTTTGTATATGCTGAGGGTGGTGCAAATCTTGCTAAAGTATTTGGAAGAATAGCATAAAGTGAAAGGAGCCAAACTTGGTGCAATATTGTCTCTGCTGAAAAAAGCCCTGACACATGAAGTTCCCTGAAATATGTCCAGGCATTGCCAGGGAGAGTGGTAAGTTGTACAAGAGCATGTTAACAACTAAATGTTAACAATTACAAGTTTCTCTGTTTGAAGTGATAACTACATTAACCCAAAAAGCCATTCCTTGTGATACTCCAGCTATTTGTCACCACTCTCCATATCACAGCTATGCTCAAGGTTTTTCTTGTGAAACTGGGAATCAGTGGATCCCAAATCATAGAACTGTTTTGTTTGTCTTTACCTCTCTCCCTGCTTTTTCCAAGGATTCGTATCAACTCCTTCTTCTCAGTTTTCTATCAGAAACAATATCAACAGATGATTACCTCTTCCTCGTTTGTGCTATTCCATTGTGTAATAGTTCTGCACTTTAACAATAATAATCACATCTCAGAGTCTAGCTTAGCAACCTTTATTATCTTGGCATCATTTTCTATCATCCTTCACTGAAGAATGTATCTTCTTGATGAGACAAAGAGCTCAACAGATAGTAGCACTGCAGTAGATGACTTTTCTCATGCTGTTGTGAGAAACTGGATGTTTTTGTTTTCACTTTCTTATTTAACTATGCAAATATTCAACTGATGTTTAATTAGTAAGGTCTTCCCCATCCTGACGTTCTGGGTTAACGTCTATTGAAAGATGAATAAGGGATCCCCAGTCCACTTATTTCCTGCCTCTTCCTGTGCCTCCCTACCAGGCTGCACTAGATAAGATAAAAAAGAGGCTTTCTGAAATCTACTTCTCTGTACAACAGAACTAGGTCCTAAAGTCTGCAAGAAACTTGAATATGCTTCATTATCACCTTTACAAATTTCAATGAGTCCACTAAAAGTGGGAGATTTAATGTGCTTTCTGTCACGGTATAAGGATTGCAAAAGCTAACGAAAACTGACTAGTGCTAGGCTGAAGAGAAGCTTTCCATGTCAATTAGCCACTTTAAGGGCATTTTTAATATCTTGTAAGGAAGCCAGTACATTACTGTTTGGTTTTGGTTTTGGTTTTGGGCCTGGTTTTTTTTTTTAGTGTTTGTTTGGTTTTGTGGGTGGGTTGGTTGGTTGGTTTGTTTTGATTTTTTTTTTCCAACAGGCTATCTGGGACTGCATATTGCAGACTTGAGTTAATTCCAAATTGGATTACTCCCCCATCTTATTTTGTCATTCTATCAAGCCCATACTATAGTACACTACTGTTAAACTGCTCAGACCTGATGTAATCTTCCCTATGCTGCAGTAGGTGTTTTATAATCTGAAAAGGAAATTCTGTTTCATTAAAAAGATTGTTTTAGTCACTGCAGCACAAAGCATGTTCTTTCAGAAAGGCTGCCTCCAAAATCTGTAGTGTTCAAGAAAGATGTAAATGGGTGCCCGAAGCATTAGCTTTCATTAAACCTTATAACCCTGGAACAAAGGCATTCAGGAGGAAGGTATTGATAAGAACAGGAAAGACTTTTCAGTTACAAATACTGTGCAACGGGGACAGAAAGAGATATTCAGTGATTTTTCTAGCAAAGTCTAATTTATTTGGAGATAGAAATTATATTAGAAAATAATGTGATACAGTAAAAAGGACATTCTGATCTATGTATAGCCAGCATGTGATCTAACATAACAGAAAATTGGAGGCTGGCTTCTAATATCCTGGATTATTACTCCTTTAGTGCAATGAGAAGAATACGTAGGAAATAATTAATGGATTTCCACTTTATGCAAGGCACTTCAGAAGGGGGAGCCTTATGTAAAGTCCACTAGAACCCAGGAACAACTTCAGACAGTACTCTGGATCTTAGATTCCCCTTCTCTAAACTGACTACAAATGAAGCTCATGGAGCCTAGACCCACAAGTCTCTTGATTTTTAGATATCTGCATGAGGTGTCTAGCATTAGGTGAAGGAGTCTGGAAATTCAGTCCCAGATACTTCTTTTTTTTTTTTAAATCTGTCTGTTAAAAAAAGCAAAAAGCCCTCTTTACCACTCAGCATAAAAAGGCTTCTGTCTTGTCACCAAGATCTATAGTCATGTTCCTCACAAGGACTATAGACTGCAAGAGTAAGGTCCTGCCTGGTATTGGTACCAATTGAAACATCTCTTGGGCAAGATGCCATTTGGCTGCACCAATGAATCTCTGCTCTTCAGCCAGTTATCTGTACTGAGAGCAGGGCTTCAGAAACTGCATTAGATTGGTATGACTATACCATCCTTGGATCTTGCTCACCTTAGCTTGGGGATCACTGTAGGCATGTCCTGGTGGTGCAGAATCAGACTGCAGGAGTTTCCACCTGTAGCCTTCCCGTATTCAAACTCTCTGTGATCACGTATGAATCATTGCTTTGCGTGTCCTTTCATTTTCTCATTTACATGCCAGGGAAGGACCAGCCCCAATGCCATCAGTGACTTTAACTGTGAGGAGAATCAGACACTGAGTTTGGTGGTTTAATGCACAAGCTTACTGGGACAAAAATTTTCAGCTTGAACCAATCTCTTCTAATTTTCATTAGAAATTATTTGTTAGAAAATCCTGGAAATGGTATTTGTCGATCTTCAACACTGAGTCTTAAATGTGCATATGTCAATAGATAGGCAGTGGTGGTAGTGCGTTAGATTGTGTTGGTATGTCATGTGGCTGACCATGCCTCTGACAGAAAATGAAATTGAGTAACAACATGCAAGGACATGGTTACCCATAGCAGTACTTCTAATTACTCATTCTAATACACCTGAAGTCCCCTTCAAATACTGTTTTTATGTGTGATGATAAGAGTAGTCCACCTACGTGAGGCTATACAGGAGCATCAAAGTCTGGAAATTTAGGACTAGATAATATGAAGAAGCAGATTTCATCTCAGAGATATCCACAATATTATCCTTAGCAGAAGCAGAACAACAGTTGTCAGAGAGAATGAAGAGAAATTGATAATCTGAGGAACATGGTTTTTTGAATTATTTATCACTGAAGAAACTTTTTCTTGTGAGATCAGCTTGGCAGAAGGGACAGAATGGATGGTTTGGAGAATCCCAAGATATTTTATAAATATTGGTTTAAGCATTTGATCTATTATTCTTATACACATAACTCATCTGAGATGAAAGGAAGAAGACAGAGATGTCTACACAGCTACAGCTGTCCTTGCTAGCACTTTTTCTGCAGAAAATTTCCTGGCTACAGGATATTATTCCCCATGGGGCTTGCATCCACTGTGTCAGGTAGTTTGGGGAAAAAAAATTATAATTGAATTAGATGAGACTACTGCTCTACTGTGCCAAGGCCCACAGTCAGACCCAGGCATGAAAACCTCTACAGTGTTCACACACACTGGGACATGCATAGGACTTGATTCCAGCCTCACCCTTAGCAGTGACGTCTTAGAGGCTACCTCATCTGACACGTGAAATTGCTGTGGATTCTCCACCCTTGACAAGACATGGTGCTGAGCAGCCTGCTCTAGCTGACCCTGCTCTGAGCAGGGTGGTTGGGCTAGGTGATCTCCAGAGGTGCCTGACAACTTCAGCTGTTGTGTGGTTATGTAAAGCTGCAGCAGCTTTGCACATGCTGAACATGCCATTAGGCCGAACCATGACTTTTGTGCTTGCCTTAAGACATACTGAAATGAACTGTAACTTATGCTGGTAAGGGCAGAGGTTTCCTCATTTCTCGTCACTTATGGTTCCTTCACTTTCTATTTACACCTACTTAAATACAGTGATCAGGTGCTACCTCGCTACCTGGACGGTTTGGCTAAGCCTGGGATATACTACCTGTAACTTAAGCATCTAAGAGCTAGAGGTCTGCAGGCCCCAAGCTTGTACCCAGAAGAAAGAAACAGCAAACTCCAGGAAGAAGTTAATCTACGGGCAGCTGTCTAAAATGGGTCATGTGGCTTGGAGGTACTGGAAGCAAAAATTGAATGTTTAAATGTTTAGTGGTGCCACACAATGACACTTGCAAGTAAGAATGCCTTTTTTTTGGCAACAAAGAATATGAAAAAACCCCGTTTTTTATCCAGCACCTCAGTGGAGTTTTTCAGAAGTATCCTGCTCAAATTCCGTCAGAAAAAAGGAAGAGGTTCAGCTCCTGAAAACTCCCAGTCTTTAAATTTCACAGATAATTAAATATAAAATACTTGTTTTTCTTCTGGATAAAAGTAAACAAAAATATTTTAATTATAAAAATATTTTAAAATATTGATTCACTTTGTCCTTAACACTTCGTTCAATAAAGAAATTTCAGAAATGAAATACATTGATACAGATTGTGTACAGTTAATGTATTCAGGTTATAAAATATAAACATGAAAAAAATGAGTTGTCCATGTTATAAAGCAATCATTTGCTCACAGCCTCCCATTTGTAATATAGGCAGGCAAGTTTTATTCAGAGTCATTTAGTGAACTGTGCCAGTGCTTGAGCTCTTTTACATTAGCTGGTGTCACTGGATGGCTTCAGTAGATTTTCTCTTAATTACACCACTTAAAGTTCTATCTGCCTTTAAAAAACTTTGGGCATTTTTTACACAAATCTGCACACGTTCTATTAAATTTGAGGCTGATAGGGGAAGGGGAAAAATAGTGTTTAGTTTTGTTTTTTTTTCTCCCCATAGATTTTGCAAAGGAAAGTACATTGTCTCAAGATTCAATTTCATTTTTAAAGGGGGAAAAAATAAATGGGAAGGGTCATCCTAGTTACTTTCAATTTAGTTGTTTCAGATGTCAGTAATACAAGAAAATAAAATCTCATTGATAACTAGACATAAGAGAGATAACTGGAGATAACAGCCTCTGAAGGAGCTGTTTTCAGCCACTGGCTGTTGCACATGTGGTCATTCATTTAACTAAACATCAGCCAACACAATCTCTGGAAAGAAATCCAAAACTGTAGATTAAACTGGATCAAAGCCCACATCACAGTTCAACCATCTTTAAACCCTGGAACTGGAGTTTGTCAAAAGCGTTGATGAAATATAGCCACCATACATTCTTCAATAATATTGTCTATCCAGATCGTCAGACAAATTCCAGTCTAAATCCGAACCCCTAATTTTTATTAGAGAACACATATAGCAGAACCATTAAAACATATTACGAGGCAGATCTGGTTGTTCATTGCTTGGAATCTCTCTTCAAAAACAGCAACAAAGAGGTTGAACCAATATTTTGCACTGTGTGTCTCCTGAAAGATAAAATTGAAGGAAAAATTTTAAAAAGCAGCTTAATTTTTTTTTTTTTTAAGTATTTTATTTTAAGACTGGTCAGTCTACAGTTTAAAGGCAATACACAGTTCAGGTACTATGTAATTGAATCTTTATTTATAGACTGTTTTATGTCCTGAGATGGTTTGAAATAAGTTTGTTGCAATCTGGCACAGCCACCAAAACAGGTGCAGTATTATTAATATCTCACAGCCTATCAAGCTTTTCATCTCCCAGAAGCCTGAATAATCTTATTCATGCTGAATATTATCCAGCACAATAACACATTGATATTTCCCCACAAATTGTAGCTACAGTCTTGTGGCCATATACCTGTTGTATTCTGAAATGCGTTCTAATGTATTCCACCTTCTGAGGAAGAATAAATTTTTAAAAAGAATAAAGAAAAATATTTCTAACTATTAATAAAGCCTGTGGTTGTTTTTTCTTACTTTGTGTGTGCGTGTGTGTTAGCAATGTTGTAACAAATGGTTGTGGAAAATTCTGCGTTTTATCATGTTCTTTGAGCATACTGTAGATCTTGTACCATTTTAAGACTGTTAATCATGATGTACATATTCTAAAGGCATTTGCTAATAATCCGATATAAATTTGGCTGATGGATGTAATAGATCTGCTCTCAAACTTTGGGTTGTCTTCCAGGCAGAATGCTACATGGCTTTTCTGAAATTCCTTGGAATTTGAGAGATCAGCATGAATAACACCTACTTCCTGAAAGAGCAATTATTAAAGGCAGAGTTTTGCAGTGTGGGCCAGGAGAGAGGAAGGTGTACAAGAGAAGATAAACCTGAAGAACAGAATGATCTTCAAGCCAGAAGAAAAGTATAAATAGAGGTTATTGTCTGATGTTGAGGAAAAGAAGTCAGAGATCAGAAACCCCGAGTTATAAACCACATAGCCTTAATCCTCTGAAGCGTCCAGAGGTAAGGTGAGTAGATTAGAAAAAAAGTAAGGCAAAATGAGTGAAAAGGGCCAAGAAATCCCGTGGGAATAGAAGTGAAGAATTATTCTGGATAAGAGTGGACCAGAAATCAGAACACGCTTTTTTGTTCCTTCCTCCAGAAGTGCTTTGACAAACTATCTATCTTTGTTTCTCTTTTACCAGTTCTGGAAAAAATCTGAGAAATTCTTAACATGAAGTCAATCTTGTTGATCATGATAGTTCTTTCTGATTCTGGAGCCTAGAGATCAATGAAATTATCTCAGATAAAGTAAAGCAAGCTTAGGTTAAGTGGGGGTCATGTAACATTAGCTTAGCCATGTCCTGTAATTCCACAAGTGCTGAAGAATTCTGAATGAAAAACACTAATTTTAACTATTTTTATTTCTTTGAGAAAATAAATGGAGGAGTTGGAAAGTTGGTCAATCTACTGTTGGAAATGGATCTTTTTCATGCCCTTTATTGGATTTTATCTCCCCTTTTACTCGGCTACTCTATAGTTATTTATTGAATTTTATTACTGACAAAATATACTGTTTAATAAGAGGTGAATTGTTTGAAGCTGGTAACTTTTCTTCTAGCTTCTCTGTAGGAATAATCCCTGGCTTTCTTCCTAGACAAAAATGATGAGAAGAACTGTGATGTGGGAGCTCTGTTATTTGCTATTCCCCCAAAAGATATCTCTATATTTTATACTCACCATGCTGGAAGTATATTAACCATTCCTCTGAGATGGATGACAATGGCTGTATCTTACTTTGCTATAATCTCTAGTGTAGTGAGCCCCAAACCAAAGGACAGGCAATAAATTATTAGGAAAATCACTCTGGGTTTCTTCTTCATGATATGAAGTCTTTGTGTCCATTTGCAGTATAACTTGCCTAGTTGTAAAATTAAAAGATTTTCAGAATTTCTGCCACAATGAGTAGGTTCATCACCTCGTCCACCATTTCTTCTGTATTTGTATAGGCCAAGTGTCTGGTAATCAGCAAGCTATTCCTCCAATTCTCCCTGCTCCTGCATTCACATGTTTTCCATATCCCATAGGGATATGGAAAATGCACATGTGAATGCATTTTACGGTTGGACTCAATGATCTTAAAGGTCTTTTCCAACCTATACGATTCTGTGATTTTGTGATTCTGTGATTCATAGGAGTTCTGAATGGGCTTAAAATTCCGTCTGCCTGGAAGATATAGGAGCATGACTGAGGTCTATTACTTGCCTCTAGTTTAAAGAATAGTCTGAAACATCCAAATTATGTCTATAGCTAGTCTGTGCAACCTTGTACTCCAGTCACCAACTCCCCTGCTCCTCATCTCTCTCTTTGGTTATATTAATAATGAACCAAATATATTAGTTGAGGAAATGTTTGTCTCTAATCATAAAACTAGCCTGAAAGAACTTAAAATAGATGTGTTCTTTAATATCTTTCTGGAGGTTTCCATTTGAGAAAAAATATATTTTGAATATATAATGAACCCATTCTCCCACAGGATCCTTATTTTGGATCTAAGCCACTTTTAGCTATTTATCAAAGTCTAAGTTGTGTCAAATTTTAACAGTGGCTGTGTGCCTTGGGGTAAAATAGGCATCCCCTGACAGTGAACAATCCCATTCTAATAAAATTACTGAAGGAAAGTAGGAAGATTTGCCTTCTGGAGTTGCCTATTTCATTCCACTGGCTAGGAAGGGACCCTAGGTTGCAAAATACCTTATTTCTAGGTATAGACAAATTTTTAGCTCTGGTATCTTCCACCCTAAGTACAAGACAGGCTGACATTGCAAGACTTGGCAAAAATAAACACAATTGCAGTAGCCAGGGGGCTGAATTGCATCAGTCTATCCCTTGTCCTCTCTCTGATCTAGGAGATATACTCTGCTTTCTGCTTATATTTTAATCCTTGTTGGTCAAGAGCTAAAAGTCTCTGTACCTGGAATTTTAAACAACTGAATAAGTATTCAGGATAATTATCAGTGCACATTTGCTTTGTATTTATATATTCCTATACTCTCTTTCTACTTCTAGTTGTAACTGGAAACAGGATATTAAAGATGGACTTTTAATCTGACCCGGCGTGACTGTTCATATGGCTCAAAGACTTAGATTTCGGTAGATCTAAAAGAAAGTTTCGCACACAGAAACAATTCATGCGATTGTGAAATATATACATTCTGGAGTTTCTACGACTTATTCTTTCCTACCAGAACTGAAAAAAAGTGCTATAAAACAATATGGAGCAACTCTGCTAAGTATGCCATCATTATAATCTTCTTTACAATCAAATATAAGAATATTAGGGCTTCAGATTTTTCCTACTGTCAGACTGTTGTCACTCCTCTGTTGACAATTTGAAATACATTGTTGTTTTCTCACTCTAGAATGCCATACCATAAGCTGAAATGTGTGTATTTTATGGGGACTGTTGTCTTCTTTCTTTCTCTGATCTTTTCCAAGTCTTTTTGAACAGGAACTCCCTCTGAAAGAGCAGATAATGAGTAATGATAGCTATTTCCCTCCTGAGGGAAGGGGAAATAGCTACTTCCCTCCCTCTCTTTTTCAGTTTCTTTGTTTCCTTTCTGGTTTTATTCAAAATCATAAACTGCACCTGCATGGCTTGTAAGCTTAGCTCCCCAGTGCTCCTTCATATACCCAGTGGGCAGTTCTGCAAGTGTGATTTCTATCATTTCATTTATTTATTGCACTTACTTGGTACCAAAAATTTGACATTTAAAAAAGGGAAAAAAGATTAACAAAAATATTTCCCAAAACACTTTCAGACAGTTCTCAGGAAGAAAACAGCATAATAGTTTATTACTCAGAAGACTGATTTACTGAGAAAGGACACCAGCCTACGATTACTGTAATTGTACTATTATTCTTTTTGATAAGTATTAATAGTAATAATATCAATAAGTTATATGATTTACACTGACAAACATTCAAGAATAATAGTAACCCAAGAAAAAACTATCTATAAAGAAAAGATCCAATGAATATTAACAATCTTTAATGATTTCCACTGAGAGGAATAGGCCAGTGTGCTTTCCTTGCTCCAAAAGTCATGTCTGGGATCCGAGACAAGGTCGTGTGTTAACCATGTAGAGTGACCATGCAAGAGCAGCCTCTGTAAATCGACGGAGAGAAGCAAAGGCAAAAAGATAGCTGCTGCTTCAGATGAGTGTTGGCATGTCTTATCTGGGACTTATTCCTAAGTGTCGTCATACTGGTGATATCCACTGAAATCAAATAGCCTAACATTTATAGAAATAAGCAAATGCCACCAAGAGAATACACTGGCTCCATATCAGTTATTATACAACAATGAAAATTTTCTCAGATCATCCCCAGTTCAGGTTGTGCCTTGGCTGAAACAGCACATAGTTAGTCGTGCAACACCTAAACAGGTAGGACTTATTTGTACAGATTTTGAATATTTAATTTTATTTTAAAGCCTGTTGCTTATAACCCTGGGCTGCCCCTGACTATATACTTCATACTAGACAAATAATACATAAAATGCACTTTGAGCAGAGAAAGGAGGTTTCAAAACTCTATGATGTTACAGGCAACTCAAATTTTACAAACAAAACATGCTCGATGGCAATGATACATTAACAACCTTGCATCCTGGAATATAAATTTGTCCTTTTTTAAGGAATCTTATGAAGGACTTAGATGTATTGGAAACCTCAATAACTCTTAATGATGCAGATGTTGTGCTCTCATCCACTGTGTAATGCAGACTTCACTCCCAGTTACTAAAATATGCTGGGGAGGGAAAAATGTCTTTTCCATCAATCATCAATAAACTGTCCATGACAGCCCCAAGGGAGAGTTATCTGTACGTCAGCAATGTCTGTTCTGCTTAACCAGCTAATATGTATGCTCTGGTTGTTAAAATGTACCAGTCTGTAAATGATACACACTCCTCCATTGCAGAGACAGAAAAAATATATCTCGTTGCATGATCCTTCCCTTGAAACTTCTCTGCTTTCTAGAGCGCAGGATTCTGGAAGCAGATGTTGTTTCCTTCTTAACCAGTTTCCTCTCCAGAACCGACCAAAAAACCTCCCACTGATAATAAAGGGTTTGGATCAGACTCGGACCTTCTGCAGGAATTCTCATTGTGTGTAAGTTTTAAGTTTTCCAAGATGATTGCCATAAGTGATATTTGAAAATTTAATCCCCAAAGTCATGTTAGCTTTGGGGTGAGACATATATCACCTGTAAAAGTGAGGTGTCTCATCTAAAAGCTAGGTGTCTCATTTTAATAATTTATTAATGAAGAGCTTATATAAACGGTTTAGACCACACACCTGTGGTGGGTTTCCTCTGGTCTAAAACAGACATTTAAAATGCGGTTTGGATCGAGATTCAGGTGATGGTTTCAGACATCTAAATTTAACAATCTGAATTTCACCCTAAAAGTAATTCCCTAACTTTTACATATTTCAAGATAGTTGAGATGAATCTTACCTTTTGCCTCAAAATACCATCCAACTTATGAGAGTATTTGCTACATATGAGGAATGATAACAACACCCTGGGGTACTGATTTTCTCTTCCTTTAGAAATGAGGAAAAAGGGACACAAGACAAGGAAAAACTCAGTCTTTTGACCACAAAATCCGTTGCTTCCTTTCTGTGACAGCCAGGGATTCTGGTTGCAACTGCTTGCAAATCTCCAACAGGATTTTCAGGAAACACAGTTCAACTGATGTCCTTTAAATTGTTATTCTCTGTGACTTTAAGAAAAGCTTTCTAAACGCTGTTGAGGTTTATAGCACAAAGATCTGGAAATCAGCACAATGAAGTAACACTTCATCTTCCTGTAAAGACTTTGCAGAACCATTTTAGACATAAGGGGGGGGATAGAATGTAAAAAATAAATGTCGCTACAGGTCAACAGAATAACAAGTCTGAAACAACTGACAGGAATATTTTGTTAGTAAAATCCTCGTCTTTCCCTGTAATGTCTTCACCATCACCTCCTCCATTCCAAGAAGCTTTTTAAGCAACACAATAATTCCTGCAATAGGAGACATCTTCAGAACCAGTCTGTTAGAAATGAGATTTATTCTACCACTCATATGCTCTTTCCTGGATGTCCACAGAGGAAAGCTGGAAAATTAGACTAGACTTCTAACTGTCCGATATGAAGTATGAAGCTCAAGAGTATACTTAAAATTCAGGACACTGTGTCCACTTCTGAAAGTAGCCAACACTGTGGTAAACAAAGAACTCTGATACGAAACCATCTGAAAGGGTTCAGAGGGAAGCCCTGTGCGGATCAAGCATTGAGCTCCAGTATCCTCTTCCAGAGACAGGAAGTAATTAATTCAACAACGATGTTTTAAATATTTTCCTTTGAGGGGGGGATGGGACACAAGGACGGGATGGGATGGGGCAGGGGGGGAGGGAGTCAAAGCATGCAGTGCCTTGCTGCAAGTCACACAAATGACAGGACTAAGGGGAATACTGGATTTAACCCCTGAATTACCCATTACACCATGCTCTGAAGTAAGCAAAAGTTTAGTTTCTCTTTATGTTAACCAAGTAGAAGGTTCTCCAGTATGTGTCAAAGGATGTGGCCCATTTAGATATATACTCCTGTCATTAAAACTTTAACCCTACCAGTGGATGATGGCAGAGGAGGCCAAAATACATCGGATAAGGTTTGGCTTTGACAGAAACAGTAATTGATTTTACATTCATAGTTGGCATTTGATTGGCTGATTAGTCAGTGCAGGTTGTAATCTTTAAGGAGTGGAAATGCCACCCCACTGAAAAGCAGAATACTGAAAAGGTCAAAGAAGAGGAGAATTCCCCCTTTAATTCATGAAGAAAGAGACATTAGAGCCCAGGGAGCCCACACACATGACAAAGGTTATAATGACAAAAGAAAATGGCAAATGGATAATCCATTTTTGTGAAAAAGATCCTAAGGAGAATATAAAAGGGCAAATGTCCCATATTTATCCCTCTTGTGAGTGTCGCCACATGCAGAATGCAGACGACCATCACCAGGGGAAAAAGAAAACAAGCTCCATCACTATTAAAAGAAAATATATATCCCACATATCTATATGCTTATATAGACAGGAAATGCTGAGATGTGGTATTTTGAAACAGAAACAGACACAGTGGGAAAGATGTAATGAAAAGAAAGGTGTGTAAGTTTGTTTTAAAAATTCATACATTTCCTGCAGAATTCAGGAACGAAGAGCTGTCAACTGTGCTTATGGAGCTGAAAAGAGTGATGTAGAAGAGATGATTGTCAAAGAATGCTTTTTCTAAAATGTTCCAGATAAAGAAGTTTGGACCAAGTAAATGTTTTCTGCCTTTTTTCTTCTTAATTTCTGGAACTCTTCTTTCATGTAATTTACTTACTACATTAGCAAACTTATGCATAGGCATTTATCTGCTGTACAATAATTCCAATACAGACTGTGTTGCTATTGTGCAACTTAACTCTGTATATCTCTGTGTCTGGGTTAAGGTTTCTCAAAGAAGTTTGCTTCAGCCAGTAAGAAATACACAGACAAAGGAAACTTCCTTCTCCACTGTCTTCATATATACATATGTATATTTATATGGACATTTGCATTTGTATGCAAATATATGTATAAGCTTTTTTATTTAGTCATCCACAGTCACACACACACACACACAAATAAGGACATAGAGCTATTAAAAAAGGAAAATAAAAACATTACAGAAAGAAAGACATCCTAGAATTTTCCTATTCCTTTGAGCTTTTCCCCCAAGGCAATTGCCTAGTGTATATCTTCAAATATATGCTAGTTCTTTGAATAGTTGTTTCTAAAAATATTTGGACTTTTGCTGCTAAAGATGAAATCCAACACTCTGGAACATTCTGGTTTTACAGTTTTTAAATTGAAAGTCAGTTTTGTGATAACCACTTCTCTTTTTCTTTCTCTCTCTCTCTCTCAAACTTTTTCATACAATCTTTCATTTACTTCTTTATTATTATATTCAAGCCTATCGTTGTGATTTAACCCCATCCAGCAACTAAGCCCCACCCAGCCGCTCACTCACTCCCCCATGGTGGGATGGGGGAGAGAATCAGAAGAGTAAAAGTGAGAAAACTCGGGGGTTGAGATAAAGACAGTTTAATAGGGAAAGCAAAAGCTGTGTGCGCAAGCAAAGCAAAGCAAGGAATTCATTCACTCCTTCCCATGGGCAGGCAGGTGTTCAGCCATCTCCAGGAAAGCAGGGCTCCATCACGCCTAACGGTGACTTGGGAAGACAAACGCCATCACTCTGAACATCCCCCCCTTCCTTCTTCTTCCCCAGCTTTCTATGCTGAGCATGACGCCATATGGTGTGGAATGTCCCTTTGGTCAGCTGGGGTCAGCTGTCCCAGCCGTGTCCCCTCCCAGCTCCTTGTGCACCCCCAGCCTACTCGCTGGTGGGGTGGGGTGAGAAGCAGAAAAGGCCTTGACTCTGTGTAAGCACTGCTCAGCAGTAACGAAAACATCCCTGTGTTATCAACACCATTTCCAGCACAAATCCAAAACAGAGCCCCATCCTAGCTACTATGAAGAAAAGTAACTCTATCCCAGCCAAAACCAGCATACCTATAAACTCTACGCAGAAACGCTGAGCATTGAGTAGATGTAAGAGATGAAGACAGCTGCTTGAAGACAAGAAAAAGGTGGTAAAATAGGGCAGCATCCCCTTGCTATTTGATGGCTCTATAGTGTTATTCCTGTGCAGCTGAAACTGTCTAGGAATGCAATACATAACACAGAGGTTCAAAGAGAAAATCTGTTTTTTCAAGAAAGTATGCAGAGCTACTGAAAAGTAACATGAGCAAAAGTTTTCTGTTTTTCCCATTTTGCTGTGTCTGAAGTGTTGAATTTGCTTAACAGTCTGCACTTACAGAAAGAAGAATGAACTGTTATCTAACTGTTCTAAAGAGATTTGAAATAATATTGTGCTTCCAGAGAAAATAAAGAACTGAATCAGTTTCATAAGAGATCAAAAACAGGGAGAAATTTTTGAAGCATTTATACCACCTCTGAGGCTATTAAGTCAGACATGCAATTTTGAAGGGTTTGTGGAATCCCTAATTTGAGAACAGATTATTACAGTGCTTGGAGACCTGAGATAGAACATCTCAATTCAATCTTAAAAAACCAATTGTGTTATTTGCCAGAATGTAATCAGACCAGATTACATATTTAGAAGAGAAAAGTTTTGGCTGAGTTTTCAAAACATGGATTCACAGTAGCATCAGAGGCAAAACAAAAGTAACATCTCCAAGAGACTGAAAATGGACAAGAAGCAGCAAAGAGCACATGTGGTGCAGAGGAAACTGGCAGACATTGGCAATGTCCTAACATCACATGGGACCGTTAAATCTGCAAGGTGCAAACCCACTTTCCAAAAGGCTGGGGACACAGACAGAAGATACCCATGAAGAAGGACACTACATGTGTTTTACAGAATGAGAAGACTCTGTATTTGACACAGAGATGTTTGCAGCACTAACAGCTACTTTAGAGAATATTTCCTAGTGGGACTTGCTCAAGAGCAGCTACACACTGTGACTGAACTATTACTTTAAACATCAGGAATGACCTTTTTAATTATAAGTTTAAAATCTGCACAAGTTACTGTGATAGCTGAAGATGTAGTTAAGTATGTGAAAAGAAAACTCGGTCATGTGGAATATAGGTAAAGTTCAGATTACGTCATGGGAGGACTATTTCTACTCTGAATACTCAGAGCTAACTGTGAAAATCAATATGTCTTGGAAAGGTAAATTTGCAAGTGTTAGGAAATGCAAGGTCTGTCTGACATTAGTAACTTGATTCAATTGCCCAAAGGGACCTAACATCACCTGAAACACCTAACAAGATAAAATACTTTTTTATGCCCCCCTGGCTGGCAGATATAATACAGGAGCTATGGAACATCCATGGTTTTTTTGGAATGACAGTCATAATCACACAGTAAGTTTTGTTAACTACCTTTGCTATTTTCTATTGCTCATAGTGGGAGTTCATGCTACTTTCTATCAGCAGGTAGAAGCTTGTATTATAGACGCCTCAACATAGTTATCTACTGAGAAGTGAATATGTGTGAGCTAGGTGTCTAAGCACTCAATTCACTTTCCTGCTGATAAGCATTGAAGACCACTTAAGCATGCCCAGGTTTTCCCAGACATTTTTGTGGGGCTGACAGATAAGACAGGATCAACAGGGCCAACTATGCACAGGTGGATTAGCAGCGTAAGTCAGCTAAGAGGTCTTAAATGTCAGCAGGCACTTCCATGTTGACTCAAGAACTGCTCTTGGCTCCTCTGGTTGTACCGGTCAGAGCCTGATGGAACTAGTAAAACAGGAGTAGCAACTTTGCAACTGCTAACTTTGGAACTGCTAAATTCCAAAAATGTTGTTCAATACAAACCTAGAAACAGCCAATACTAAAAACAAAGGTATTACAAATGCCTGTAAGTATATTTAATGAAACAGAAAACATACCATGATAGGCAATGATATTTGTGAAAGCCTTTGCAGTCAAAAAGCAGAGTATGTTTATAACAGTAAAACATGGGTTCAATGTCTCCTTACGTGGTTGTTGTTATGAGTTAATTACTACAGAAATGCAGAGCTGTAGTTGAAATAGCAGCTGTTGACAGCAGGAAGAAATACAAGGTGAACTGTGCCTGCAGGTCCTCAAATCATGAGGAACCATCAGATCCTAAAATACCAATCGGCAAGACTGAGCTGTACAATGTAGATAACAAAACTCTTAGGATGCTTTAGAGAAATCCAAGATGAAACAACTGAAAACACCATTACTCTCCCTTTATTTGTCATTGTGGCAAGAAAGTATATTTTGGGCATTCTGACGAGGTTCTGTTTGTGTACGTATGTATATACATCTATATCTTGAAAAGTATGAGCATGTTTATTTTACTAACAATCTCTTTAGCCATTATTATCTAGCTACACTAGCATGCCTGTATTCTTTTTTTGAAGTTCTACTGATCTTCTTGATTGAATGCACCATATAGCTTTAAGCACGCCTGTACTATTAAGAGGCTGTTCAGTGTCTTTCAACAGTTCAAACCAGGATAAGGCTGTGATTACTATTATGTCACTCTTCTTTGCTCACTGATTATTATATTTGAAGCCTCAGATAACCCTTTAAAATTCATTCATAAAATGTTTCCATTTCTATAATCACTGAATGGATAAGGTGTCATTTTGTTAACAGCTGTATTCCTTGGTGAAAAGCATGTTTCAGTAGAGCCCAGATTGTGTGTTATCACACTATATTTTTTAAATGTCTACGGCCTTTAAGGATGTCTCAAATTTAGGTATTTTTAGCTCTTAATGCTGTCAAAAAAGTACGTAAAGATTATAATGACATAGAATTCATAAAATTACATTTCATATTAGGGAAAAGTTTAATTTCTAATATGATAAAATAGTAACATCCTTTTAAACCAGTCACTTATTTACTCTGAAATTGTTACTCTGAAATTAGCTTAAAATTTCTCTCTATAACACAGCTTAATGCAAACATTTGCTAAGACAAAGATATGTCTTTATAACATAAATTGATCTCTTCCACTGAAAAAAAATGTAAAGGAACTCTATATTGTGTGTGTCCTAGAATTATATTCCTTTCACAAGCTTATTAAATTTATGTTTCTATCTCAGCCTTCAGGTCAACAGTATATGTCAATTATAGGGCAGAACAAAACAAATCTATGTTGGTGTATAGAGTGGGAGTGCAAATTGGGTGTCACGAGAATGATGAATGACAGTATGAAAACAGAGCCCTCCTAAGGTCTGATTCCTTTGAAATGATACAATGACAATATATGTTTAACATTTCCCAACTGCAGATCTCAGAGCAGATACCATCAATAGCATTGTCCCTGCTTACAGACGAGGAAATTGGGGTCCTTTATGATGGCTTCCTGGCAGACAAATCAAATTCAGTCACTGAATCCCAGTAAGGATTTCAGTCTCTGGAAAACACGGCTTCCCACTGCACATTTCCGTACAAGTTTGGTGGGAGCAAGGATATGTGGGAACCTCATGAGGTTCAACGAGGCCAAGTATAGGGTTCTGCACCTGGGTTGGGGCAACCCCCGGTATCAATAAAGGCTGGGGGATGAATAAATTCAGAGCAGCCCTGCAGAGAAGGACTTGGGGGTACTGGTGGATGAAAAGCTGGACATGAGCCAGCAATGTGCACTCGCAGCCCAGAAGGCCACCGTATCCTGGGCTGCATCACAAGAAGCGTGGCCAGCAGGTCAGGGAGGTGATTCTGCCCCTCTACTCTGCTCTGGTGAGACCCCACCTGCAGTGCTGCGTCCAGCTCTGGAGCCCTCAGCACAGGAAAGACATGGACCCATTGGAGCAGCTCCAGAGGAGGGCCACAAAAATGGTCATAGGGATGGAACACCTCTCCTATGAGCAAAGGCTGAGAGAGTTGGGGTTGTTCAGCCTGGAGAAGAGGTTCTGGGAAGACCTTATTGCAGCCTTTCAGTACTTAAAGAGGGCTTATAAGAAGCATGGGGACAGGGCCTGTTGTGATAGGACAAAGGGTGATGGGTTTAAACTAAAAGAGAGGAGATTTAGACTAGACAGAAGGAAGAATTTTTTTTTTATGATGAGGGTGGTGAAACACTGGCGCAGGTTGCCCAGAGAGGTGGTAGATGCCCCATCCCTGGAAACATTCAAGGTCAGGTTGGACGGGGTTCTGAGCAACCTGATCTAGTTGAAGGTGTCCCTGCTTATTGCAGGGGGGTTGGACTAGATGACCTTTAAAGGTCCCTTCCAACCCAAACTATTCTATGATTCTATGATATGCTTCAAGATTAAAGAATGACACAGGTAGCACTGCAAAGGGATTTTAGGTGGTCGCACCAGATTACTTTTTACTACTAGTGCTACAGCAGCAGCTATGTACTCTGTTTGTAGGTCCACCTGGAAAGCATTATCCACATGCATCATGAAAGGGAGATCAGAAGATCTTGTTCTAAGTGCACAGGATGAGGCAGACAGCAAAGCAGCAGTGAGCTTACAATAACTGATTTGAAAACTAGCCATTGTGCACTCATACTCAAGTCAATTTTAAGCACCTTTTTGATAGGCATGTTGACAGAGGTCATATTAGAATTTCCTCCTTCAATTATATGCATAAGAAAACTCATTCCTTGCTTCCTGATAACAATGAAATAATTTTAACAGCTTGAAGTATTACCTTAGTTGAGTAGTTGCTTTCCCCACAAATGAAGAAGGTGATAATTTTAATAAGCCCATCTTTATATACGAATGCTTGAGTCTTTTGCATGTTGAAAATTAAAGATTTCATTCATTTCCTGCAAAACAGTTAAAACAAATGTCTTCTGTCAGAAGCTAGCTTCTCCCAACTTCAATTAAACTTCAGAATGACTTTCACGCCTCAGAGACTGCACTGAAAAGATCAGTCAGTTCTATCTTCTCCACATCATCTTTGTACTGCCGCATATGGTGCACATTGATTCTTAAAGCACTGCAGAGAATTTCCCTACATTTTTCAATTTTCTGGCAATTGCATCTTTAACTGAGGGCGAAATTATTATGGCTTTTGCTGTCATCTTAACTTTATTCAAAGTACTTAATATATCCCAATTTACTCAGAGTTAAAAAAATCCTGTCTAATTTTGTTTTGACACTAACAGATCACTTCCCACATGTTCTTTATTAAAACAGTTCACACAGCAATTTGTTTTCTTTTGCTTTGTTTTTCTAAAAAAAACCCAAAACCCTAGCCCAGATTTAAAGTTTTGGGTGCAAAAGTCTTGGTTAATTGAAAAGTAACATTTTTAATTGACTCTGAATTTTCAGCCATATCCAGACTTGTATCCGTCCGGACATGAATTTAAATTCAAAGAGTAAGAACTCAGAGGTGGATTATACCAAACCCAAACAAGAATCTTGTTACAAACTGAGGGTGCCCCTGCATGAGATTATTTGGAAACAGTTAATCACATATAACTTTGTAGACAGACCCAGCAAGAACAGAATTTATCTCGAGACATTTATTCCTACCATTCTTCACTTCCCAGAGAAAAGCTATCAGTCAGTGACCCTGAAATATTTTATCATGGATGGCAGATCAAACACTTGTTCACCTCGCTTGTGCTAGAGGTTAGTCATACAACAGCACAGGTGATGATATGTTTGCTCTTCAGTCTCCTCTCAAAGCACATCCTTGAAAGGCTGATTGATGGTAATTCTCAGGGAGGTGAAAGATGACTGTAATAAGTGGCTATTGAGCAAGTTCTGTTGTTACCTCCACTTTTATAAATCCAGAGCAGACTCTAGTCCAGAGGACTTACGTCAGTAAAGAACAAACACTTCTGTGTTTACTGCACTAAATTCAACTAATACACAGTTGTTCAATTCCTGCTGTTAGAACAGATCTCTCTTGTGATTTTGGGCAAATTCTTTAATTTGTCTTTGCTACAGCCTCTCCTCTACGCAATAATAATGCTTCTTCACTCGTTTTTGGTTTTAAATCCCAGAGCAGCAAGCAGCCTATCACTCTCTCAAAAATGCTGAGTAAATGCAGAGTGGACAGCCCACACTGAGGTCCACATTGCTATATTACACCGCTTAGGATCCTAAAAGTGGCTTGCTTAAAGCTAACTCACCATGTCTGTTTGTGTTGCAATTTTCAGCCTAGCTTGCCGATGGAGATTTCAGGCTCAGAGAGACATGGGCTGGCTGTCTTTGTGCCCTTATATACAGCGCCCAGAAGTGGGATACTTTTTGGCTGATCCTCTAGGTACCATAACAATACAAACAACCAACAGTTTGCATCCTGGAAATAGAAAGAAATACAGCAGAGAGCTTCAGGTGATCTACCTGCGTGCAGAGCAACGGGATAAAAGCCACTTGGACAGGTAGGATAGGCAGCACTTTCCTGAAACACCATTTTCCCCCCAATATTCCCAAAACTCGGTGCGCGTGCTGCAGCTTTTCTGCAGAGCAGCCATGTGGCTGTAGCCACGAGGTGGTACTGTTGCCTCTTGCGATCCCGGGGAGTCGGGGCTGCGCCCGCGGAGCCACCGCAGCGCTCCCGGGACGGTGCCGCCCTCCAGCCCCGGCACTCGGGCCGTCCCGGGAGGCCTCTGCCACGCAGGGGACACACTGCACGGGTCCTCTGCCGTGCCACACCACGACAACCCTTCCTCTGCTACCCTTGCCAGCGTCAGGGGGCTTAGGCAAAGCTTGCTGCGAGCTGGATTGGTTGGGTTGGTTGTTTCTTCCTTCAGACCCGGCCAAGTTGTCGAAAATTTCCCTGGAAAGCCTCCAAGGGAATTTTGTTTAAATAAATGAAATAAGTAAAAACAAAAATCCCTACCATTGAAATATTCTCCTTGGACGTTTTTTAAATTAAAATTCGCATGTAAGAGAGGAATTTTCAGTCCCTAGGGAGGACACTCTTTGTCATCATATGTACCAGTGATAAATGTGATAGATAAATAAATAGAAAAATCAAACAAGGGCAAATAATTATTCATTAGACACCATGAATGACTTTGGGATACTTTTTAGCATGTGCATGCTTGCCTAATTCAAAGTTTGTTTATATAAGCAGCTTGGACGCAAAGGTCCCTCCCACCGCAAGCATTGCTGAAGGCCAGGAAGGATGCTGCAGGACCGCTCAAATGGTGCCAGCAAGCCATTACACTCACATATTAGGAAACATTGTAAGTCTCAATGTCATTTGATGAAATGTCCTGAAATGTCATTTGATGCACACTGAGAATGTACGTAAATATTAAGCTGAAACATTCGCACAATCTTCCGTTCGTCTATTCCAGGGAAATGTCATTGGTGAAATGCTAATGGAATGTGACAAAATACTTAAGCCAGAAAACTCATGAGACAAATTAAGGCCACTTGACTTTTCCAAACTGTTGTAATAGCTACTGAGGCACTGACAGGGCCAGAGGACGATTTTGTGTTGCTCTTGGGACATCACAGTGTGGTCTACTGAAAATAGCTTTATGATTCCTGGCTGACCCCAGGTTTCCAACCTGCTTTGCAAGACAGTATCAAAAAGTAAAGCCTCTGAAAGGGAAGAAAATTAAAGCAAGTATCGGGGAGACTTTGTAAATGTTCTGTAAATGTTGCTTATGGCTCTTGTCGTCCTTCCTGATTTCCTCAGTTATTCAGAAGTAGAAGAAACAGCTTCTGTTTGTGACATGAACTTAAGGAAATAGGCATTGCAAAATTTTCATCAGCTAGTTTACCTCCACAGTCTTTCCTGTTTTTTTCAGGTGTATAACAGATCTCTTCCCACATCTAACATTAAATACAGATGGACTTCAGAGGAACACCTATTTTCAGTTAAATTTGTCCTACGCTAGAGTCCAGCCCATTGCTTGTGATTTCATAGAGAAATGGAAGAACACCCTCCATTCCCAAACGTGATGGTAAAAGCAAACGTGAAGAAAGAATAAAGCATTTTCCCCACAGCATTAAATTTTGAAAGGAATGGATTCTAGTAGGTGTCCACAAGAAGCAGAAACTGATTGAAAGATAAAAGCCAACACTACGTTCATCCATACTAGCTACAGAAGAGGTGGATCAGAGGCAACCAAACAGGAACAGGGACCTCCATTTATCTCTTGCAATGAAACAGAATATAGATGAAACTTGGCATCAGTCTGAAAGAACAGTTTGAAGTTAAGATACACAAAGTCCTGAGGGAAAAAAAAAAACAACCCACAAAAAAAAAAAACCAGCAGAAACAGATCAGAATATATGTGAGAAAGGAGAACAACTCCACCTAGGAGCCTGATACAATTTGTAAGATTCATTAGTTACAAACCAAGGTAACTTGAAAGATGGGAAGTAACAATAGATTCTGCTAAATTTACTCCTGGAAACAGAAGTAAGGCCCTCCAAAGAGAAAGAGGCCTTTATCAGTACCTCTGAAACATTTTATTGATGAAACAATGAGAAAAATATTTCACTATCACTGCCATGAGACACAAATAATCAAAGACAAGAAGAAAAGGAGAAATATTTGCGAGTATTGAGGTTCTCATGGGATTTATAAAGGGTAGAGGTAGCTTGCAACACAATTGAAACAATTATTCACACAAAAAAGAAGCCCTTAAAAAAAACTTATACGATTCAGCTTAAGAAGGAAGTAGCCATGGGTTTCTTCTCTACCAATTAATTGCATTCTGCAGAGCTCTTCACTGGATACCAACCACATTTTTTTTTGCTTATCCTCCTCTGACTTTTCTTTAGAAACAAGATTCCTTATCAGTCCCCAGTGCATTTCCCCAAGTTGTAGGGCAGATGTAATTAAAGGCTATACAATTAAAAAGGGATTGCACTTAAATCATTATACAGTAACCATTTCTCATGCAGAGCCTGCTTTATAGAACTGCAGAAATTTAACTCATAAATGTAACTTTATTCTAATCCACATCTCTACGCCCATCTGTAGTATGTCAGAGGGATATTTTTTTCCCCACAAAATTCTCAAGCACATGGAGCTGAAGAGATTATGAAAACTGCTTTTTCTTGAGGGGCATTTTTTCTTTCAGGTCATCTAGTGAAATTCCCATTTTCTCTGATTAAATTATTTGGTTTTTAAGCACCACTATTTGTCTACAGATCTGTTATGGGTCTACAAAAGTCAACAGGAGTCTGCCCATTGACTTAAAGAGGTTTTAAATCAGAATTTTTAGAGGCCAAATCTTAATCCCACTGAATATAAGCCAAAGTCCTGCTGATTTCAGTGAGCTTCAGCTGCCTCAGATGTACAGCAAGAAGATGAAAGGTTTCACTACTGCCACAGAGATTTAAATGGGATAGGAGAAACTATGAATCATTACTATGGGCTCATTACCATAATCCATATGGAGCATGATGTTCTCTTGTACTGGGGACAAAACTGGACAGTACTCCAGGCATGGCCTCACCAGCGCTGAGTAGAGGGGAAGGATCACCTCCCTTGACCTCCTGGCAATAATTTGTCTAGTGCAGCGCAGGATACCATTTGCCTTCTTTGCTGCAAGGGCACATTGCTGGTTCATGTTCAATTTGGTGTCCACCAGGACCCCCAGGTCCCTTTCTGCAATGCTTTTTTCCAGCTGAGTGTCCCTCAGCATGTACCAGTGCATGGGGTTGTTCTTCCCCAGGTGCAGGGCTTTGCACTTTCCCTTGTTGAACTGCATGAAGTTCTTGTCAGTCCATTTGTCCAGCCTGTTGAGGTCCCACTGGATGGCAGCATGACCTTCTGGCTTATCAGCCACTCCTCCTAGTTTGGTGTCATCAGCAAACTTGCTGAGGGTACTCTCTGCCCCATCATCCAGATCATTAACGATGAAGTTAAACAGGACTGGGAACTAGTATTGATTGCTGAGGAACACTGCCAGTCACTGGTCTCCAACTAGACTTTGTGCCACTGATCACCAGCCTCTGTGCCTGGGCATTCAGCCAGTTTTCAATCCACCTCACTGTCTGCTCATCCTGCATCAACAGCTCCTCTACAAGGATCTTATGGGAGACATTGTCAAAGGTCTTACTGGAGTCCAGGTAGACAATACCCACTACTTTCCCCTCGACCACAAGGCCACTCACTTCATCATAGAAGTTTATCAAGTTGGTTAAGCATGACTTCAACCTGACTACTCCTGATGATTTTCTCATCCTTACTGGGCCTGGAAATGGTTTCTAGGACTAGCTGCACCATTACCTTCCCAGGGATCAAGGTGAAACTGACCGGCCTATAATTCCCTGGGTCTTCCTTCTTGCCCTTCTTGAAGACAGGAGTGAAATTTACTTTTCTCCAGTCTTCAGACACTTCTCCCCATCACCATGATTGATCAAAGTTTATCGAGAGTGGCCTTGCCATGACATGAGCCAGCTCTCTCAGCACTCATGGGTGCATCTCGTCAGGGCCCATGGACTTATTATGTTCAGTTTGCTTAAATATTCCTTGACCTGACCCTCTTTCACCAAGGCTACATCTTCCTTACTCCAACCTTTCCCCCTGGTGTCTGGGACCTGGGGTTCCTGAAGACCGGTCTTGCTAGTAAAGACAGAGGCAAAGAAGGCGTTCAGTACCTCAGCCTTTACCATGTCCTGTGTAACCAGGTCCCCCATCTCCTTTGGCAATGGGCCCACATTTTCCCTAGCCTTCCTTTTGTCACCTATGTTCCTATAGAAGCCCTTCTTGTTGTCTTTGATATCCCTGGCCAGATTCAATTCCATCTGGGCTTTAGCTTTCCTAATTTCATCCTTGTTTCCACCCTTGGTGTGCTTCCTTTTTGAGTTTGGACAAGAAGTCAA
Source organism: Mycteria americana (assembly GCF_035582795.1). Taxonomy (NCBI): domain Eukaryota; kingdom Metazoa; phylum Chordata; class Aves; order Ciconiiformes; family Ciconiidae; genus Mycteria; species Mycteria americana. The sequence continues at coordinate 9,222,784 of NC_134365.1, read as the reverse complement.
TCCCATTTCCAGACATGGTTTACATACTTTACATAGTTGCATAGTTGAATTGCACCCATTTACACCACCACTGAGTTTAGGATTCTGTGTGTTTGAAACACCATCACCAACAATAAAATGTTAAGCAATTTGAAAAAATGTCAGGTATGAGCATGAACATCTGAAAAGCACAGGTAAAGTGATCGTTGCCTTCACCATAGATGCTAAAAGCTGAATTTCTTTCATGTTTCACTTCTGTGTACCTAAAGCAGGTGGTGTGCGGCATTTATTGTTTTAAAGCTGTATCAACATGAAATATGCAAGTGCCACACTCCAGAATGAGGTTTGCCAGTGTGCTTACTAAGCAAAATCAACTCTTAGAGGACTGCCATCAGCAAAGGATATTGGGGTATAGGATTTAAGGAAATATGTTTCTTTTTCAATTATTTATGAGTTAATATAAAAAATAATAATCATAAACACAAAAAAGGCCCAAGGGGTTTTTAAAGGAAATTTGTCATTTTAAAAAAATTCTTTATAAATTATGATTTCCAATACCATTTGCACTATGCTCCCTAAAGCTCACTGTTCTATTGCTAACATCCATAGCCCATGTGTTTGTTAAATGTGGCTGTTATCCAAGGACACAACAGTATAATTACTTTGAGTCCTTATAAACAGCTTGGATTGTTTATAAGATCAATTTTTTTTCTATCAGGACAAAGAAATGAAGTGAATAACGTTACAGGCAGTTAGGACAGAGTTGCGTATCGAAATATGAACAAAAGAAGCACTTGCTAACAAAATGATCACAGTTAATAAGACACAATTGATAGCCAAGAAAAGACAGTGGTATAGGAAAAATGTTATTGCTGCAGATGCATGCCCAGTACAATGAAACAAACAAACAAAAAAACCCAGAAAATGCCCAGCAGCACTATTTTGCATTACACAGATTCCGTCTGTGCTAGTATGTGCCAAATGAGGCCTGTGACTGAAGACCTACTATAGAGCAAAGCAGAGTTTCTACTAAGGAAAGCTTAGAACTTCATGTACTTCTTAAATATGATTCACCCATTTCCTTTTTCCTCTTGGGAGCATGATGTGGTTTCCTGTTGTCTACTGATCAATACCAAAAGCACGTGACAGCATTCATGTGCATAGGTTTAGCTGTGACATCTCAGGTTGCATCAAGATAAGCACAAGCAGTCAGACACAAACTGTATCTTTCATGAAGAGCCTTCAGACCGATGATTCAAGGACCTTCTGCAGGATCTGAATATGTGCATATTTAAGGCAATCATATTTGGCTTATCTCACATGTAGGCATGAATTCCTCCAGTCACAAACCAGCCCACAACAGAAATACTGACTGTCAGAAGATAACTCAAAATCTGTGTCTGCAAGACAAAAGATATTTCCCCATCTCCAGGAAATCATCACTTGTGTTGCATAACACCATTTTTTATCTATATTTGCTTCCTTTTCTTTATGCATTGTAGTTTGTGCTTTCTATTTTGTTATTTGAAAGAGAAGAGAAAGTTTCTCGAAAGGATCGTTTCTTTTAATGATATCTTTCCAAGTCCATATCAGAAAGAAAACAATTAGAGCCCTCTGTAAAAGGGAAGAGGTTTTAGCAATAAATCACTGAGATTAGAAAGCTAAGGGAAAAGACCTTTACCGCTTATTTACATTTTCCTAAAAATCAATCTTTAAATTTGAACGAAACTTTGTCATTATAAGGGCTGGGCAGGTGCAGAACATCAAAGCAGATATATTTATACTCCCCTCTGAATTTTGTTTTTCAGTCCATGACTATCTTCCACTGCAAATAGTGTCTGCATCAGAAATGGATATAGCTCAGCAATTATTTATTAATAATTTTTAGCAACTACACTTTTGACAATTCTGCTATGTGTGGAACAATGCTGGTTTATAACAGATGGCAGTCTCTGCCCTCAGTCTGACTTTTAAGTTCATGCTGGCATCACCTTATTTTGACTCCCAATCCACTTATCTCTCTGCTGGGAGCCAATGATACATCCGAAGTTGAATTCAGCCTGTGCTGTTCTAATGTACACATGATATAGCTTAAACATTTCCAGAATTCAAAACCTTTTGCTGGCTTAAAAAAAAATAGATGCCAACTTCTCAGTCTGTGTTCTTGTTTCTTGCTTATTTTATCTGTTGTCTCTCTGTGAACTGCAGACCCACCTTTCCTTATCCTATCTGAGCAAAGCACCGGAGCATGCTTTGCATCTGTAAAAGCACAGAAGACTTGCCTGTTTTGAACTTTTTCTAATTCTCTTTAAGTTTGCCAGTTTTCAAGGAATTTAATTGTATCCAATAAAGAATAAAGGTTTAAGGAAGCAAGAAAGCTATGAATGTGTTTGATGCACAATTAATGATTCCTGCAGAACACATTTAACCTCATGAAAGGAGGTCAAACCACAGTGGCCAAACAGATGACTAACATAAAGTGAATTCTTAGAAATTGGCTCTACATGGAAAAGTGCATGGAAAGGACAGAGTGGAGGGAGTTGCACTATGGCCCTGTGAGCTCCACGTGCAGAATGAGTGGTCGATCACTGCTCCTGTCATTTAAGCAAAGTTTACAAAAGCTACAGGTAAACCTAAAAATTTGACAATTAGGGTTAAACATTCAAAACGGGCATAAATCTATATTACACTGAGAGAAATAAGGGAAGAAAAGGAAAAGAGTAATGCTTTGGACCTGACAGAAAAGAGAGAATAGAATGTATGAAGAAAGAAGACCTAGGTTTAAAGATCCTGTTCTCCTTCCATTAATTATAGTCATGTTCATCTCCAAATATGTGTAGTTTTTGTATCCTCTGCTGAGTGACTGAAATCAGAACATGCATTGAAAGCTTCCACCTAAAGATGCTCATACTGACATTCTTCAGAAAAGACGAAGCTATCGAGTTGAGAGAATGTGAAGAACACGTCAGATGTGTGAATTTCTCATCTTTCACTTGGCTTTTACAAAAAATATAGCTACATTGTCAAGGAAAATAAAAGCAAGGGAAGGCCTTGAAAAACAAGCCACACATTGGGTCGATAAAACTCTCATAAAGTGTTAGCTTTATGACTGTTAGGAACTTAGGAATTGTCACACTGGGCCAGGTGAATATTCTTTTCTCAGCCAGTACCATGTTTCAGGTGTTTCAAAGAGAGATTAAAGAAAGCCCATGAGAAAAATTCCTTGCTAACATTTTCTGTCAGCAGTTGGCTTCTAGCCATCCCATGTAATTTAATTCTCATTATCTACATGAACGTCCAGTCCTTGTTTGAACCCTGCTATTTTTGACAATGTTTTTCATAGGCCTGCTGTTCACTGTGAGAAGAATATAAACATGCTTTGAAATTTAGATTTTCTCTGTCTATAAATTGAGGGCTCCTGCTTCTTGAATGGTAGTATAATGGGGCAAAATTTGGAGATGGGATGAACTTGCATTTCAAGTAGAAAAATAGGATTTGATACACCTGGCACTCCTGAAGATATTCCTCATGGCCTTTCGTAAGTATTTAAATCCCTCTGTGACTTAATATTCAAATATCCACGTGTTCATTTGGTTATCTTTAGCTGTCTGTTAATTCCCTGATTCTGACGTAATAATTACTTAAGGATTCTCTCGGTTCCTCTCATATATCTTCCATATTTAATTTTTGCATTATTCTCTGCGTTTTGCAGACTAGGTGGAAGGATTCCCTGGTAAAGGATTTCCTAACCTCGTATTTGTATCTGGAGTGAACAATACCACAAACTTAAGGAAAAAAGAATTAAAACTAGTCCAAATGTAGTCAGGTCTTGTCTCAGTGAAACACACCGGTAAGGTCTGCAAAACTTAAAAGTGGCACCTCACCTGTTGTGGATCTATATGTACTTTGCAAATCTGCTACCTGGTCGTTTCAATGGATGTCCCCATTTTATGAGCTATGGAGAAACAATCACTCAGCACTCCCTATGCAGCCGCCTGATCCCATTCATGGCTTCATAGGTCACTCTCATATTCCATCCCTCCTTCCAGAACAGAATAGTTCAGATGCTTTTCACCTTTTCTCATGATAATTACTCTTTTCTAGACCTTCCAGCAAGGTACACCTGGACTCAGTAGCCTGAACAATTGCTTCTCTTAGTTTCCATTAGTGGAAGTTATGTGGCTTGCATTGTGTATGTTTTACAGATGATCCGTCTCCTACAGGACTATGCCTTGTTTGCTAAGGCTGTCAAAATTCTGGAAAAGTAAATTCTTAGCTGGAATAATCCATTAAATGTGTTTTACCTTAAGTTTGGCAATTTAAGATTGTTGACGTTTGTTGCACTTAAGAAGTCTGTCTGTTTTCATTCCCTCATGAAATAAACTTTTTTTTGTTGGTGTTTTAGTCTTTATGAATCTGAGTAATGCACATCTAATAATATTATATTGCTTTGATTCATACTAAATAACATGAAAGGGTTTTGTTGTCATTGTTTATTTGTTTGATTGGTTTTTTGCTAACTGAAAGGGTTTGAACAAAAGAAATGTCTGCCAGAGCCAGGCTAGTGAAGCATGTCTGAGGCAGAATCATCCAGATTTGAATTTACTCTGGGCATGTAAAGGGTCCCTAAGTGAAGAATACAGTCATTTAAAAAGTCTTGTCAGGGTAGGCATACCATCATGTCAGGTGTCAGAAGCAGCAAGAATAGGGCTTCTCTAAGGAAGAAGAGCCAGGACCCGTGGGTGCCCTCAGGACCCGTGGATACCCATGGGCATCCTCATTGAGAGGGCACAGTCCTGCAGTATCCGAGCAGAGCCGGGCTGGTGACAGCAACAGGTCTGGGACAGCCCAGTGAGCATCAAACAAACTCAAAGCAATGAGTCAGGTCTCAGCTGATCCAGTCAACAAGTCAAGGACCAGGCACAGGGGTATGTGCAACGTGGCTCCGGCAAGGGCTGAGGGCGCAGGTTGAACCTTGCTCCTGGGCCATGGACAGAGGGTGTGTGGGTCCCAGATAAGGTAGCTCAGGGCAACTGATGTCTTTTCATGCACTCAGGCCTGGAGATGTTTCCCACACATTTACTGGGGGCACTTCAGCTCAGAGCAATCTAGTTACACGTCCAGAAGTGAAGACTGCATGACAAACAGCCTTATTTGTCTTTTACTAAAAAATAAACACCCCTCTCAGCTACGAACATCATCTGGAGTACTCCTAATAGGATGGCTGGCTGCAGTAGAAAAACTACATATTACGTGCCAGGAAGGTTCAGCTAGACTTGTACTCTCTAAAAGAGCACAGGGTGGGTATGATGACTGCAATAACCACAGTTGCTGCCCTTTGGGGGTAGCTGCTGTTATGCTTGGGCACAGCTACAGAAACAAAGAAATTAATTCCTTGCCTAAAGTGCTAAGCAAATCACAGATTATTTCATTATTACTTGGGGAAAGGATCTCAATTAAATTAATTGCTCTGCTTTGCAGTTTATTTCGGTTGGTTCAAGTTTAAGTTAAAAAGAAAGGTCTATACCACCAAAATAGAAACAGAGATATTTTAGGAGCCGTGAAATACACAAGCATATAAAATTCAGATTAGGGATTGCCCTCAGTGGAATTCACCTTTTCAGTGTCTAAACGTGAGGGTCTTTTTTTCTGCAAATGTGGGTAGATTTCCGGTTTGGGGCATAATCCTGATGAAATCACTAATACAGAGAACAAGAACAAGTATTTTGGCTACTGTGAATTTGGACTACACTACTCCCAGGTCAATGCTTCTGATATTTTGAAAGGCCTCACAGATATAGTAGCCCCAGACAAGACACTAGAATAAATGTTAACACAAAATCCTGTGCAGTCTTGGCATGAACAACCATGAATTGAACCAAACCCTCTAAGGAGGGTCTTTTCTGCCTGATGTCCCAGAACGGATGGAATAGCAGGAGGAATAGAAAGTTGAGTGCACACATCACTGAAGGGAGAAAACATGCCCACAACTTCTTACCCAGAAGCTGGGTTGCCCCAAAATCACTCCTTCAAAAAACTAATATGGATGGGAAGCTGATCAGTTCTTTAGCATGCCCTGTGAGCTCCTATGCAGCTGTTTTCCCAAACAGAAAAAATGAGGCAGAAATATTTACATGTGGTACCTATTTAGGACTGGTTTCTCCAGGCACTGGCAAGAAATTAGGCAGCAAGCCCACATCTTGCAATTTCCAGATTGGGCTCTTTTGTAGATTCGTGGTTCAATGCATCTTCTTCAGGTTAAATGCTCTTTCATTTAAAGGATATTAAATGCCAAACTTGCAAGGGATTTTAAGTAAGATATTGTCAAGGCCAAGGTGATAAATCAGATTTTACAACTTAAGGCACAAAAGCCATGTTTGATCGATACCAGTCTCTTGCGTCTATGGATAATGATAATTCATGGAGTCAACTGGACAGTTTACATCGGAGCAAACAGTCCCAGATCACTTCAACACTTAACAAACGGAAGAGATTGTGGCTGCTTCAGCTGGGATTCAGGACACGCGCATCTTTCTACCAGTTCTGCCGTAGACATTAGCCAGCAACTTAGCATTTCCAATCAGCAAAAAGAGTCAGTAAAACATAAATAGCTGTGCAGTCAGAACAACTTTGGTGGATGCTATGAAGAATGCAGGACTAAGAGCACAACACAATCCTTCTGAGAATGTGTCCCATTCTTTGACACCCAGAGACTTAACGTAAACCCATCTAAATGTGACAAGAGAAGCTGGGATCTCTGCTAACAGGGAATGATTTCTTAAGGGGAAAAAAAGAAGATATTTTCTTCCTTCCCTAAGGCATTCACTAACCGACCACTCCTTTACCAAGCACCAGTCAGTTCTAGTGTTCGTCAGCCTTCATGCAATGCCCAGATGTCACTTCTGAAGTACCTTGCCATGAAGTTAGGGAGTGGTTGTCACTAACTCAGCCCACACACTGCCATCTCTGTCTATATAGATCTGTTTTCTTTGGATATTAACCAAGACAGTGAACGAGGACAAGAAACTCATACTGCTCTCTGGGGCAAGTAATACTAAAAACAGATAGCACTCTGCAGGTTGACTTGGCCTACAAAATTTTTCTGTAGATCCCAATGCTTTTTCCCTCATAGGCATAGGATAGTGACTATTGCAGCAACAATCTCTGCCCAAAGAGGTAATTTCTGTCTCCCGTAACTGTTTCAGCTGGCCAGAAACAGCCAGACTGGTGCTGCTGATGGTGTAAGAATGGGAGATGATAGCTTCTGCTGGTAAGCAGTGTCTCTTGCCAGCAGTAGTAACTGCTGCTGTCACTTCCACCTGGCTGTCACCTGTCCTATCCCCTGTTCCCTTCCTCCTCATCTTCCCCATGGCAGAAGCTTGGCTTCCCTTGGTAGAACCAGACATATTTCACTGATGTGGTTGTACAGCCTTGCTTGCATTTAAGGGCAGGAAGGAAAGTATTGCTCTTAATACAAGAGAATAATAGGAAGATTTATGAGCAAGATGGTTGCAAGAAAGGGAGAGGAGGAAAACAGTCTGCTGCTATGGAGGAATGAAAATGCTGGGACATACCAATAACTGCCACCTCATTTAGCTGCTGTGCAGACAGTTGTAGGTGAGGGTAAGAGCAGTTTTGTCTAAAGAGAGAAGGACACAAAGGAAGTGAAAACCTGCTGCTCTGTTGAGAGGGTTGAGGTTGGGGGTGTGGAAGGCTGAAGTTGCTTTAGCCATGCTGCAGAGAAGGGTAAGGCTCTGGGGATATGGGCCTGAGGTCAGATCCTGGCTTTGAAGTTTATCAAACTGCAGTGGATCACACTGCACAAACTGTGCAAATGCTGACTCCATAATAATGTAAATAGCACTTATAAATAGGAATGCATTAAAGCTTCTCTAGCTCAGCTTTTCCATTTCTTCCTAGAATCATAGAATAGAATCATAAATTGTTTAGGTTGGAAAAAAATTTTAAGATCATCAAGTCTAACCATTAACCTAGCACTGCCAAGACTACCGCTAAACCATGTCCCTAAGCACCACATCTACACATCTTTTAAATACCTCCAGCGATGGTGACTCAATCACTTCCCTGGGCAGGCTGTTCCAATGCTTGACAACCCTGTCAGTGAAGAAGTATTTCCTAATATCCAATCTAAACCTCTCCTGACACAACTTGAGGCCGCTTCCTCTTGTCTTATTGCTTTTTACTTGGGAGAAGAGATCGACCCCCACCTCGCTACAACCTCCTTTCAGGTAGTTGTAGAGAGCGATAAGGTCTTGCCTCAGCCTCCTTTTCTCCAGGCTAAACAACCCCAGCTCCCTCAGCCGCTCCTCATAAGACTTCTGCTCCAGACCCTTCCCCAGCTTCGTTGCCCTTCTCTGGACACGCTCCAGCCCCTCAATGTCTCTCTTGTAGTGAGGGGCCCAAAACTGAACACAGGATTCGAGGTGTGGCCTCACCAGTGCCGAGTACAGGGGCACGATCACTGCCCTACTCCTGCTGGCCACAATATTTCTGATACAAGCCAGGATGCTGTTGGCCTTCTTGGCCACCTGGGCACACTGCTGGCTCATAATCAGCCGGCTGTCAACCAACACCCCCAGGTCCTTTTCCGCTGGGCAGCTTTCTGTGAGCTGCTCCTTCTTAGGGTAGAATTCCTTTGGGTAGTTCATCTGAGTACAGCATTTATACAGTGAACTGAACCATTGGGTTAAAACACTTGGGTGCTATGTCATTTATTTTAGGATAGGTTTAAATCAGACTGAAGTTCTATAAAACTAATTAAGAAAAAACAAAACCTTCTCTATTGCAAATTTGCATTAAAATGTATAATGAGCTAAAGGCAAGTTCCAAAACAGTATTTACATGCTTTCAGTAAAGCCTAAGCAGAAATTAGGTTCTTAAAGTACGTGTTATTATATTACCCCAAGTGATCTGGAAAAACACTGTTTGATGATAAAACAAACAAAACATCTTTCTTAGTCACCAAGATCTCTAGATTTATGATACAAATCCTGAAAAAATGGCCCTTGGAGGCACCACAAGTAGTTGTCTAGTCACAACTTTGTTAAAAAACAAAACAAACAGAAAAAAATACCCAACCACACCATCCTGCACAATAGTGTCACAATACTTTTCATCTAGAAACACATAAAAACAGGTCTTCCTAGGGCTTCCATTTTTCTAACCATGAAAAATATTTAGATCTGAAGAAAGATGTTACCTCTCCCTAGAAAACTTTGTCCTGCTATGTTATGACTGTCACAGCTACAATACCACTACTTCTATAGCATTTCTAGCAATTCTGTTCCTAGCCTGTTCCTAAAACCACTTTACTAATGGACATGTCATAAGCTCTATATTTCATCATAGGTGACCATCACAATTAATACTGAGCTATGCAACTGTTTATAGTCCCAAGCTGAAATACAGTATTTTTAAGTAGACCAAATTTTCTTAGCTTGCTTTTGAGACTAGTGGAAGAAAGTATCAAAAACCTTACTGAACTCAGCATCTGACATTTGGAGTGAGATTCATCTCACAGATTAAGACACCCACATTTAAAGTCTCTCTCTGTAGTTGTCCAAATGTGATTTAAGTGCTTAGGATCTGATTATAGTTAAAGAAGATCTCTTCACATGATCAGTGGAGCCTGTAAAGAAATGTAACTGGCCAAATATATCTAGTTTAGGGAAAACTGAGTAGTTCTCTTAACTTTCTTGACTTTTTTAACTAGGACCTTGAAATCAGCTACCCATCTAAGGTGTCCTGTACAAACTGAGACTCCTCATGATATCCAAGATGTCTTCACAAGCTTTGAAAATGTTACAGAGATCTATGGAAGACCACACCTTTCTGGAGCAGTAGCTGTAGGGCATAGCTTATATCTATGTTTGCCATTTGAGACAGTATATCAATAGCATAGAGGATCAGATGCAATTAATATCAATGCTCCTAATCTTTTTCTGGACTCCTAAATTGTTATGCAATCATTCAATTAGGAGTTAGGATTTTAAGAAATTGACTGGAGCTGGGCATGGGAAACTATGCAGATCTACAAAACAAGATTGTTTGAAAGAAGAAAGTATATTTTCCAAATATTTTCCAAAGAATATACTATAAATATTGCAATTGCAGTAAAGCCTCGGAGTCCTCAATAGCATTAAGATCATATCGAGCAATGACAAATATATGTGAGAAGTTTTGTCATGTAGAGGTTACCACTCTACATTGTATTATTGCAATTGGTTGCACATACATAGTTTCCTGTAGTCATTTATAGGACTAAGAGTTCCGTCTTCTCACATCCTGTCTTAAAATTTCAATCCTCATAAAATCATTCTAACCTGGATTTTTTTTAAAGACTTGAATAGAAAATTAGAACATGCAGGATAATGTAATTTTGCTAAGGTATAAAATAAAATGTGCAACATTTATTTAGCCTTATCTGGAAACGTTCCCAATACAGTGAATAAAGGAATGTTTTGCTAAATCAGGAAAACAGGAAATCAAAGATGAACTTCTGAAGCACAAAAGGCCAGAAGAATGCAATTCCTCCCCAGAATCACTGTTCTGAAGTTACTATTTCATTTATGAAAGACTTGAAGCTACATATTTCCCATGGGGCACATTGGAAAGGTTTGTGACCTTGGAGTTAGATTTTATCATCTGCTGGCCAAGATTCACGTTTATGCAAATACTTGTGTCTTGATATCACTGTCATCTAATGTCTTTTATAGTTTGTTGGAGATTTGTTTTTATACATAATAGCTTACCTCTTTGTTTATAAAGTGAATTTGGTAGCAGTGTGCTTTTGCAGGAGTATAGGGGAATATGTTTGAGTTTTTGAAAACCCTTATGCATAATAAAGAGTGCTTTTACGTTTGGTTTTGTTTTAACAGCGTATCCTCTGTTCTCTAGTACTCACTGAAAGAAGCATTCATTTACCAATAGATTGTATAATTGTGGTTATTCTAGACACAACAAGGGTATAAAACAAAACAATCTTTTTCTTCCTGCCAAATGTATGTTATTTCCATAAATTTCAATTAAAGCAACGTCGTGGTTTAACCCCATCCGGCAACTAAGCCCCACACAGCCGCTCACTCACTCCCCCCTGGTGGGATAGAGGAGAGAATCGGAAGGCTAAAAGTGAGAAAACTCGGGGGTTGAGATAAAGACAGTTTAATAGGTAAAGCAAAAGCTGTGTGCGCAAGCAAAGCAAAAGAAGGAATTCATTCACTCCTTCCCATGGGCAGGCAGGTGTTCAGCCATCTCCAGGAAAGCAGGGCTCCATCACGCCTAACGGTGACTTGGGAAGACAAACGCCATCACCCCAAATGTCCCCCCCTTCCTTCTTCTTCCCCAGCTTTCTATGCTGAGCATGACGCCATACGGTGTGGAATGTCCCTTTGGTCAGTTGGGGTCAGCTGTCCCAGCCGTGTCCCCTCCCAACTCCTTGTGCACCCCCAGCCTACTCGCTGGTGGGGTGGGGTGAGAAGCAGGAAAGGCCTTGACCCTGTGTAAGCACCGCTCAGCAGTAACGAAAACATCCCTGGGTGATCAACCCTGTTTTCAGCACAAATCCAAAACACAAGACTATACCAGCTACTAGGAAGAAAATCAACTCTATCCCAGCCAAAACCAGGACAAGCAATCAGAAGTGCTGTTAAGGGGTTTCCATCAAAGATGGTAATTAAGGCAGATGATTCTCAAACACCTGGGAGTAACCTTTTGTGCTTGATACAATGCATTATTGTCCTGTGACTGGGAATGGTCACAGGTCAGAATACCTCATCTGAGAACACTTCACTCTGGGCCAGCAATTTTGATTTTAATTAATGGCCTTTTGTAAGATTCCAGTTTTCTTTGGACTTTGAGTGATGGTGTTGCTGATACATGCAAAATTTAACTCAGGTTTGAACTATTTTGTTTGCCTCTCTGGCTGCCAGAGCTGAACCAATAACCACAAATGAAGGGAGGTTCCAACCTAGCATTGGGTTCATGTGTGACTATGGTGGTTCATGCTGTGATTCCAATTAGCGCTCATGATGCCTGCTACTCTGTGAGATTGAACACCGAAGGCAAAAAAGATTGCAGAAGCTGAAAATCCTTGCACCATGTAACTGAAGTTTTTCCTCCACAGCGTGTCTTCATGCTACAGGATATTGATAGCTGAAATGGATGCAGTACCAGGAGCAGTCTGGCTGCAGAAATCAAGCAATTTACCCAAGTTCACTTACTCTGCTAGGAGACACTCATCCATACTTACCAAGTATCAGTACTAGCATCTGTGAGAACGCTTACTTCCATCTATTAGTTGTGTATTAATAGGAAGATGAAGGAGATAGAAGCAATCTTTCTGTTTGAGATGAAAGGAAATTCAGTAAACATTTATTTTAGCAGGAATTATATTTTTTAATGCATATTTTTAATGGATTTGTAATGCGAGAATAATAAATCAAGGACTTTTTTTTTTTAAAGAAGTACTGTGGCAAGAACAATAACAATGAAACCACTCCTCATAAATTAACTCACCTGTCAATGGTCCAGATTATGAGCTCAATTACATTTATATGAATCTGTAATGGCTCCACAGAAAGCAATTGATCTTCTTGTTGTTCTCACTATTTTAATTGCAAATAGAATCTGCTGTGACACACCCAAGCATCTGAATTTGATGACCTTCAAGGTCTTGCAAAGACCTTGAAAACATCACTGCTACTCTAAGCTGCTTATCCATACTGGTATCAATGATCCTAGGCCAATTAGAAATAACTGTGAAATTCTGAGAACAAAGGTGAAGATATCAGAATAACAATAGGTGTTTTTGTCTATTCTCCCAAATGAATGCAAAGATATAGGCATATACAGGCAGATAATAACCTTTTAGAGTTACTTATTGAAGATTTTCTTATGGAAGTCATTGCACAACAGATAAGTTTCTGGCACTGAGCTTCCTTGACAGTGTTCATTGAGGAAGGTCTACAAAGAACTTTGGATGTCCAGCTGACAAAGCAGGGGAAGAGTACCTAAGAACATTGTCATTAAACAACCTGGTAAAGATTGCTTCACAACATTGACAGAGGGTGCTAAAAATATGGAATCTAGCTGAAAACTACTGTAAAAAAATGAGAAAGGCCTGATAAGCAGTTCAGATATCTATACAGGAATGTCCAGAGAACAGGAGTAAACTGAAAAAATTCAAAATCTTGGAACACCATCAAAATAGTGTGTTATCATTTAAGACATACGTTAGAATAAGTCATAGAACTGGAATGTTTACACAAAAGGAATTAATATCTGAGGAAAATTTAAGAAGAATTTTTTCCTGTATATTAAAAAAGTTTGTATTTGCTCTCATTCCTGAAGAAATGGCAGTAAAGGGTAAAAGATACCAAGTATTTCTAAATAAATGTGAAAGAAGAAAAACAGAGGTATGGGATGTGCTTCAGACTGCCTAGTAAGAGGGAAAATTTGAATAGTTTTAAACAATTACAAAGAAGACATATGTGGTGGCAATGAAGAACCTGAATTAGCTAGATTTTTTTTTAAAAACAATATGGTAGAACGCAGAAATATGTCATAAAAATTATTGAAACCAACCTTTTCTTTAGATGAAAGAAGTTATTGAAGAAATAACTATTCTAGGTTTAATTCTGACAGGTAAAGTGGAGCTGCCTAAGTATGTGGTATGAAAGGATGAGATAAAGTCACTATCAGCTGTATAAAAAATATCCTCAGACCACAGTTAACGATTCATTGCTAGGCTATGAAGATATTTCAGGTAGTGTCCTGTATGCCTATGTGGTGTTTCCTGATCAGTTCAGTATTTTCTTTAAATGACTTAGGTAAAGGAATAGAAAATAGATTTATTGATTTTTTTTTTTTTTGGTGGATGCTCCTTCCAGAGCCTGCATGTCCTATCTTTTGATGACTGCTGTCTCACACTAGCCTTCTGACTACTGGCTCTCAGGAGCTCCAGAATCCCTGACCTACTGTTGCCAATCCAGAATACAATTTCCAAATGCAAAGATGTAATCTACAGGTTTACGTGTATTTAATACATTCTTTGTCCCTTCTAACATGCTTTTTATTTTTGGTTATCTCCTTCATTCAGGCAATATGCACTTTTTTAGTTGAGCACTTTACCTTAAACTTATATGGAAACTTTGTTCCTAGCTGCACTATAGTTCAAGTTTCACATCTTAAAATGCTGAGAAAATTTGCAGTCTCTGTATAATCCTTGATACAATATGGCAGGTGTCTTGTGTAGATCTTCTCTAATTCTTTGATGGGCTACAAAAATTATGCTCATTGGTATATTGTCTATGTGCATATCACTGATGTTATCAATTTCTCCAATATAACAGTAACCCTTCTAAAACAAATAACCTTCATAATTTTCTGGTCTGCATAGCTTTCCCTTAGACAGTATGTTACTGATTTTTTCCTTTGGTGTGAGACCTACACACATTGGTTGCTTCACTTGACATCCAAATGGCCTCCCATCCTGGGATAATTGCCCAGCTGAGACTGACTCACCAGGGCGGCACATAGAAGGCTGGCACAGGTTCTCAGCACACATGTATAAAATTAAGGAAATAGACACTATTTAAAATTATGCTTTGTTTGCAACATCATCATTTTTTAAAATATATACGTCATATTTTGAAACAGAACACAACTGGAGAAGCATCATATAAGTGTTGATCCCCTAGTTGACAACTACCCACAAAGTATTTATTCCCACTAATTTTAGCAATGTTTTTCACTCTCTGCCATTGCTTTAAATTTTCCATTTCACACACTGATTATCTCAGTAATATTATCAGCTTCTTTTCTAATCTGTGAAGCACAGATGAATTCAAGCAGGGCCAGGAGGGAGGTCACAAGCAACCTACAAGGCAGTATCAAAATTCAAAATGATCATGGGAAACTGGGGAAATAAGATGAAATCCAACAAGACAAAATTCAATAATGAGAAGTAAAAGGCACTGCACCCCAGAAGAAGAAATCACATGTGTAACTACAAAAAGAGGAATAGTTCATGAGGCTGCAATGTGCCAAGAGAGACCTGGAAATGAGAGTACATTCTGAGAAGAATGAAAGTCAACAGAGAGATGATAATTCAAAACTGCTGAATCTCATTCTGTGATTCATTAAGACCACGTGAGAGGTAAGATACGGGAAATAATGATTGAATTTCACCTACCACCATTCCAGTGAGATACTGTATAATTTTAAGCAATATAGTAGAAGATATACATAGCCCCAAAAGTTTGAAACAGAAACAATAAGAGGACAAAAGTTTAGAAGACATGACTTACAGGGAAAGGTTGAAAAAATTGGATTCCTTTTGTCTACAGAAGGGAAGACGGAGACTGAGACAGGATGACTATATGCAAGATGTAAAATGGTGCTATAAAAAAGATGATGATTAATTGCTTTCTACATCCACAAGGGATAAAGGAAAAAGAAATTAGTTTAACTTGCAAAAACGTAATAAGAAACACATTCAGATTACAAGGGAGTGAAGCATTGGAACAGGTTATCCAAGGAAGCTGTAAAATCGACCCCACTGGAAATTTTTAAGAAAATGTTTTCAGAAAAGCATCTGACAGGAATGGTTAAGATATACCCATCTTGTCTCATATCTAGGGGACAGATTAAAACATGTTCTCTTGAGATACTGTCAAGGTTTATGTTTCCATGGGTTTTTGATATTTGAAGGTAGAATCAATGGTATTTGAAAATAACTAGAAAAGTCATAGGGGTGGTAAGGGTGAGAAAACTGTTGAAACTTGAAAAACAAATTTGAACTCACTAGTTCACTGATGGTGAGTGTATTAAATTATACTCACAGTATGTATTTTTAAAATGCTTCAAGGATACTGAAAGGATATGGGTATCGTTTTATGCCATAGTTATAAATTCAGAGTCGAAATAAACACTGATTTGGTTTTGTTTTGTTTTAAATAGGGCATTTCTAGGACTCTGAGAGTAGGTTAGTCTTCGTGGGTCTTCAGCTCACTAATTTTAGCCTGTGGCAACTCCAGTCTTTATATCTGAGTTTATCATTCTGACTGCCTTTTGTAGTCCATAAAAGGAAATATGCGAAATAGTGCATGATTCATCTGATCAATTTAGAAGCCTGCTTTAGGATGAGATTAACTGTGCTATGCAAATGTCTGGTTTCCTTCAGTGCCTGTAAGAAAAAGTCTAGACAATTAGCTTAATACTACCCACCACCTCAAGCTGGTACCCACCATCTCACCTACTGTCCTCCTTGAGAGGCCAACAGAAGAGCTAACCATGAAACAGACTTTCATCATTAATTTGGCCCTATTCCAGTTTTATTCCTAATGGGAAAATCCTCCATCCTTCATTTTTAGCCTTCAATATGAGAAAAGGTGACCCAAAGAATGGACTAATGTCCATAGTTTTTTGAACCCATTACTTTCCCATCTGTTACAAGTCTCTCTACCTCAGTTGCCACATACAGAAAATCACAATAATGGTACTTACTTCCCAGATGTGTCAAATAGCTTAATTGATTATTATTTGGGGAAAAGTTTGATGTTTTCTGATAGGAATTGCTCTGCACAGTAGGAGATTAAGAAAATGCTGCTGACTGCACAGGGAGATGAAATGATATTTGTGCCTGTCATGCAAACTTGTTCTGTTTCACATATTGTTTCATCTACAATTTTCTTGCACCCATTTCAGTTTCCAGACAACGCCTGTTTCATTGCCATTTCTGATCTCCTTTCTACAGTTCATCCTTATATCTAGAAAATTGCCTTAAATAAATAGGTACTGGTATCTAAGTACTGTTGTTGACTGATATGTTCCCAGTCTCATATCCTATTCACCTGGAGAACCAGATTATTCAACTGTATCTTGTTCCATGAAGTCAAAGTTGCTTTTCTTTGTTAGTATTATCTGAAGAAGATTCAGAGCTTAAGCTAGACTCAACCTTAAAAATTGCCGTTGCCAGCTGATAAAACAGATAGGCAACTTCTTGCTATAGGCAATTTTCTTAAAGGTTCTATACATACAGGTAGAAAAGTAGAATATTATTGAGTCCAGTGCTTCTGCCTATGTCAGTATGCAGGAATTAACCTCTGCTCACAGACATTGCTTGGAAAAGGAATGATGATTCTCCCTCTCTCTCTGTAACTGTAACTGCAGGAGTACCAGCTTTATGGAAATGAGGTTTGGATTAGAATAAGAGAGACAAAACAAGCATTTACTTCCGGTCCAAAAATATTGGATGACCTTCGGCCACTTTTAAGTGTCTCTGGATTATATTTAGAAACACAGAAATGAGAGATGGGGCCAAAAGACCCACACGTCAATATCCCTGGCATCCTGAAATATGTATATGCAGGCTATTGTGAGCTTACCGGAAAGAATAAGACAGGAGTCTGTGAATGTATGCTTCATACATAAATGTATTTTGGAAATCTGTGTGGAGAGCAGTATTCTCATAAATTCAGTCTGGTCTCCATAAACTTCCCATTTCAAAGAGAAAAAGAGGCCTGAATCCTGCTTTTCTGGCAGGAGTTGTGTGAAGCTCCTGCTCATAGACCCTCTACTACTCTGCATAGTCAAGACCTTAAGGTTGATTATGTGATTTGCAACACTTTTCCATAAAAAATAATCTCTATAACATTATCAGTAGCATTTTGATAGTCAGTTGTGGCACCAGTCAGCTGTTAGAATATCACACAAGGAGAATGCAATGACATTGAAAGCTGAACAGCAGGAATGGGATGAGCTGCAATGGAGCAAAGTGCAAGGTTATGCATTTAAGCTTACACAAAAAGCTGATTTCAACTGTGTGTTTATAAGCTAGAAATAACAGTGAGGGTGAAAGTAATCAGTGGATCAGCTGGAAACAGGTTGACTATGGGCCACTGGTGTTGTGCATCCTTAAATATGACAGATGTGATCCTGAGACATCTCAGATGAGGAAATTCCAGAGGGCATTCAATGAGAATGTAGTACACAATTCTGGGGGAAAAAAGCATTATTTAAACTAATAATATATTAGCACAGGAACTATTATATATAATCCGACCTTAATTATATTTAAATAGGAAATTAGAAGAAATATTATTACTATTTTTGATGAGTTTTTCAATACTAATACAAAGGACTGGCAGAGTCACTAGCTTTAAGATGGCGAAGATTATGGTCTGTCAGTGATGCCAGTAAAGTAGATATGATGATAATATTTTTTTCTCTCATGCTGAAGGAGTTTTTCATATTGGAGGCAAAATAGTTAGTACAGGCGATGCCAGAGACCATCTCTGAATTCCCTGTGCTGTCACAGGAATCTTCAGTGAAAATTTCTGACTTCGTATTAGTGAGTAGAGAATCTACACAAATAATGGCTTCTACTAGACATTGTTCTGAAATGAAGCACCGTCTTTTTCTTTCCTCTCTTTTTAAAATCCAAATCTTACAACTGTACCTCCAAACATCCACTGTATCCTCATGACTCCCCTCATGGAGCTGTTAAATTAGAATCCTCCTTCCTTTGTCTACAGGCTATTTTTTCTATGCGTATGAAATCCATTAAGAAAGTAATTAGTAAAGATTTTCAAGAAGGGAATATGATTTTGGCATGAAGATATCACATGTGTTAATTAGCTTAAGGTCAAACAAATGTAACTGAGAACTTTTTAGGTTCTTTTTTGTTTTTAATGTGACCGTTGCAGTAGCAGGAAGACAAAGTAAGATTAGCAAAGCTGTCTCATTTATTATGCTCATTCTCTGCTGTCATGTAATTATATCTGCATTAATCTTTAAGTTAATTATAAGTCAGGTGATGAAGAAACTCAAAATGGAAGCACTAGCATTTCATTCTAGTAAGAATGTTTCTTTTTGAGAAGGAAATAAAATATTTTATTTTTGAACAATTACTGACATCTTACTGAATATGAAGAAGCCACAAAATTTTGTTCTTGATATTACCTTCAATATTTGTGCTTCTAGGATGAGAAAATATTTCATATATATTTCAAGAGAAACAATTTTAATGGCTAAAGTCATCATCTTAAATAAGAATTATATAGACCTTTGTTTGCCAGTCTGCTACTTGAAGTGCTTAAGGTGAAAAACATATTTACATGTAAAACAATCCCTTCTTTTAGCAACAGCATTGATGCTGTGCAGCAAGTTACACTGAAATGATTTTACATATAATAGCTGTTTTTCCACAGTTTGTAGACTTTAAGACAGCCTGTTCTTCTTTGCAGTGCTAGTGAAAATGTAGTATTTCTTTCTCACTTTGACTAAACTCATGAATGAATTTTAGGTTCACAAGTTTAGTTCCACTAACATAGTACCTTGCTAATAAATAGCACTATTTTATTATGTCCAAGTACCAGAAGCTGCTGAAAGTGTTTTTCATCTGATTCAACTTATTAATCACAGACCAAATTCTGCAGTATCTTCAAAACACTTCAGTATTTGTTTATATACAAATTCAAGCCAATCACACACATCATGAAAAAAAAAATTCCAATTTTTTAAAAATGTTCTTTTTGTTCATCTTCTAGAGATGGATAATTTATCTTTCCAAGTATTATTCATTACAGTGTGTTCCGTTCTGCATTTGTTTAGAGATCAGTCCTGCCTCTGAAGATGTGCATTAACAATCTTAAGTTTTCAGATGCCCTTCTCCCTCTCCTAATAGCTGAGAAATTTGCAGGCTGGTAATTTATTTTACCCATTGTTGAGTTATACAATGTTGTGGCTAAGGTGTGAAGGAACTGGATTCAGTAACATCAGTGGTTCCTCCCACACGTATGTTCCCATGACAATAGGTAAGAGGAACAATATGCAAAAGGTGGAATTAAGGCCTGGTAAATTTTGCACTATGTCTCCATTTATTAAAGTTGGTTGGAAAAAAATCCACTAGGAAAAAAATGATTTATCAAAATAGTATGCTTTATGGGATTATGTTGATATTGTTCCCCTTTTTCTTTTACATGAAAAATTGGAGTGTCTGGCAGTGTCAATATTTCAACATGAAATGCATATATTTGATTTTTTCTTCCATTTCATTTTTGAAAGTAATAATTTTATTTTGAAAAAAAAAAATCAAACTTTTCAATGTCTATCAAATTCAAATCCTTTAAACAGACATTTTCCCTGGACTTCTGTTTCATCAGTATTTTTTAAACTTTATTCCCTTTTAGAAGGATAACAATTTTGAAACCTCAGAATTATCTTTAAAATAAAACTTCTGTTCTCTGCCAAGCATGGACAGTTGCTCATGCAACATGTTAACAAGGTCAGTAATTGGTATTTTTTTCCATTTCATAGGCAGGATATTGGTGCACAGAGAAATTATCAATGTGTCAACGCAGGCAGGTGGATACTTATGAAGGATATGGTTGGAGTTCTTGGGAGTAGGAATTGAGAGACTGGTGAGTAGGTCATTTAGCCTAGGTTTACAAAACTAATTGTGTGTAGATGTGAGATTTTCAGTTTATGTTCCAGCTCTCCTGGACACGCGTCATCCAATCCAAATAGCTGTACAAATGCAATGCTATAATAATGTGAACTAAGACAAAGACAGCTATATATTAGCTTATATATTAGCTTATATACTAGCTGGGCACCTATAGCCTAGCAAAGAAGGCTATATATTAGCTAGGCACCAGGTTTTAGTAACACCGACCCAGAGCTGCCTCGGAGAAGGGGTGGAAGAGATGACATGTACCTCACCTGTACCTGACATGTACCTGGCATATTTAATTGATCCATCACCAGGTCTTCCAAGAACGAACTCTGACCGTGGCATTCC
Source organism: Mycteria americana (assembly GCF_035582795.1). Lineage (NCBI taxonomy): Eukaryota > Metazoa > Chordata > Aves > Ciconiiformes > Ciconiidae > Mycteria > Mycteria americana. Next base: position 9,201,984 of record NC_134365.1, on the reverse strand, counting down.
TTAGCATTCACTGAATATTTCAGAAAAAATATAATCTTAAAGATATATGGCATTTAGAGGGCATTCATTTTACTGTTATGCTATTTGTACCTGCAGGAATCTTTTAGGAATATTTCCATTTCTTCTACACTCTCCAATTAAGCAGACAGCAACAAAAGGGCAAATAGCACTGTTAACAGTAAAAGAAACCTATTCTCTTTTTAGAATAAAACCAAAAGCATTTGCAAAACAGAACCTCTCTTATAAACTATCGGTTCTGAACACAGTGTGCTGAGACCTCACAGGTAACAGCAGAGCTGCTCCAGGCCTCTTGCAAACAGATCTACCGTTCTTTCATGTTACTTTTCCTCTTCATCTTCCCTTGTGTGTGTGCATGTGACGACTGACTCCCAGTTCAACATACGACTCCGCTGGTGCTCGAGAGACGCAGGTAGAAGCGCGGTGAATACAGCGACCTGGCGCGCAGCAGCCGTTCTCAGCAGAGAAAAATGGCTTCAATAATTAATGAGAAAAGAGGACGTGGAACCACTAAATCCAGCCTGAAGTTGATTACAGAGCTGTCAGTCATCTGCAGGGCAATGTAATGAAACAGAGCAACTCAGCAGCCAGGATATGTATGAAAGTCATTTCCTATCACTTCTGCACATTTTTTTATGGGCTATAAAACTGACAATTGGATTATTGAAAGGAAAAACTGATGAAATATGTCTGTTTTGAATGGGAACGTATCTCACTAATACAGCCCTACACACTCTGTCCTATTTTTATCCAGACTTCAGGAAATAAGTTATTCAAATGTATTTAAATGAGATTTCTACCCCACCAATATAGTTTCATACTGCCTCATCTGTTGTGTCATGAACATAAACCAACACAGATTAAATTTGTATTTAATTATTTTGTTACTCATATATCCTTCTATCCAAGATATGTCCCTAAAATGGCCGTCTTGTGATTGTGAAACCTTACGCTGTTTTTCATCTGAAGCAGCATTTAAATCAGTTTCTCAAGGCCATTATTAATAAACAGGTAAACCCAGTACCAGGCAAGTTTTTTGTTTAGAAAAACAAAAAATACTCAGTCCTGTGTGATTGTTTCATTTTTTCTTGCAGATGATCTGATAGAGGATTCAAATTCCTTTTGAAACCTCACTGAATTAATCAAATGTAATGCAGTTTGCAAGGTGATGATTCTAGAATTGCAAGGTTACATGTCTCTTGTTTTCCCACAGCAAGTGTCCAGTGTCTATCCTAGTAACATGCTAGAACAGGTCTGTTTTGAATTGTCATCCACTCTATAATGTCTTCTAAAGAACTGAAAGTACTTCTGAGGATTTTGTTTTCTTCTGCTATTATTTTATTTTTTTTAAGAAAGGAAAATTTACTCAGGCTCAGTCTTACTATCTTCAAAGACAGCCGGCAAAATTCTGATTCAGGTTAAGTCCGTAGTAATTTTATCACTGATTTTACAGCGTTCAAGATTAGCCAGGACAAAGATTAACTACTGAGCAGAACTATAAACTCAGGATGATACCTGTGTATCAGGTTCTTGAACTCTTTGGAAGTACAGCTTGTGTATGGAGAGGCTCTGCTATGCTGCACAACTACTGCAACGACCTAAAGGTTAGTGGACTGCAAAGGAATCTTATAACCAACCTCCTCTGAGTCACTGTATGACTCCTTCCCAGGTTTGCAGGTTCAGCAAAAAATTATTACTGATGATCTTTTTCTTTAGCGGTTATGGGTAATATATAAGTGAACAAAGTGGGTAAGTAAGTAGTTCAAGTTATGTTTGTAATGTGCATTTTTTTCCATGGGTGTAGAAGGCAGACAGCAGTATCTCACTGAATGAAATCAGTCACCACGAGTAAACACGTTTCCAGTTGCTTTAATGGCTTGCAACAAGTAAGCACATTTCCAGTTACTTTAATGGCTTGCATCTGCTTATGCTGGCAGTAAATTTGGCCCTAAGTTTCAGTTGCACAAGGATAAGTGGCTGTGGGCGCAAAACTCTGCATACAAATGGCAAGGCGCTCTGCAAGGAATGTGAATCTTAATAACTGAAATGCAATAAATCTACTACTTTTAGATAAGTAACTTCTTTGAATAGTGATGTCTTGCTTAAGATTTGCCTTCTTATTTCGCCAAAAAAGCCTGTTCTTTAATTTTTTGAGTGGTACTTTGGAAAGCATTTGCACTTGACAGTGGAAGTAGAGAAATTTGTAAGACAACAACAATTTTGGCTTATGTACTAAATACAGAATCAGAGAATTCCAGAGCTGAAAGTGTGAGCTGCAGCAGCTTGAGCTAAGGATGCAAAATTGTGTATCCAGGAGTTGCAAGAAATCATATTGTCTGTGATCAACATACCAGGAATCTGTAAAACATGCTCACCAGTGGATTTCAACAGGCTTACGTGGGGGACCAGGTATTATACAGTTATTGAGATCAAGGTAGAATGATTGGCTATGAAGATCCAAACAAGATCGAGTTTTGGTTGATTTTTTTGGTATTATCTTTCTGAAAATAAAAGTATTTTGGTGGACGTCAACATGTCATAAGGGTAATGTTTCCAGCCTACATTCTATTCCCTGATAATTAGCAATATCTATAAGGACACAAATGTTTGTGCTGCACAGCAGCAACATATCTGTTATGTGCAGCTTGATGATTTAACTGTTACACAGCTCAATAGAGACCGAATATTAGCTTGCATCACCTGACAGATGTTTTGTGACACATAAAGAATTAATTGGCCGTATTCTTCCACTTCTCCAGGCATAAATACCCACACCAAATAAAACATGAGACAGGAACATTTTTTTGTCAGCTTCTAAGGCCAATAATATTCAAAGACTTGGACTGAGGTACAGTGGTAAGAACAGAAGGAAGGGTAACCTATCACATCCTATACTGACTCTTTTGTTGGTGTACAGAAATTCCTCCTCACTCATCCCAAAGAAAACTTCCAAGACATTCATTTCCTCTTTCCCATAGTATTTCTTTTTTATGAAAGCAGAGGTCTAAGAAAACCATACTTTCTCTTTGGTTTTAAACTGCTTGTCCCCAGCACCAAAGCCTTCTAAAGAATTTTATATTGATTTCCAGCAATCTCTCAAAGAACGTCCCAGGCTATGCTTTTGATGCATTTCTGGGATTTCTTCATTTCCAGAGAGAGTTTTGGCTGTTTATGATTTGTTTCATCAGTAACACTGAACCCAGGTCCAACACTATTATTTGTAATACAGGAAAAACAGCACTTTTCTGTTTACAAAATGAAACTACTTTAATTTTGATTTTCCTACTGAAGGTTGTGTGTGTCAGCATATCAAATAGTAGAAGAAAATATACTGCAGGCGATTTCTAACACAGTAAAAATCTTCCTTTATCAAAGCTGTAGCCTATTGGGTGATAATGAAGAAATAGATTAAAATATCAGTTAAAATCTGATTGATCAGACTGGTACCAGAAAAGCAGCAGATAGACATATGCTTTCAGATAACTTAGATCCCTGATTGCCAGCTCTTGATTCCTTGATTGTCGCATCTCGTGTATGCTCAAGGCTTTCCTTAGGGATCGATCAACTATTTTTCTCCAAGACAATGCCTCAGTGCAATTCCAGGGATTTGGTTTTGACCTTTCAGCACCCAAAAGCAACTTCTAAGCACGCTCAACAAAGAGCTCTTAAACTGTAACTCCAGCTGCCTGTTGCATTGGTTATCCAAATGGGCACAAAGAGAGGGTCTCTTGCCATGTTCGAGACTCTTTCTAGTCTCTACTATCTATGCTTCTGTGGTCTAAAATGCTACTACAGCGAATAATGAAGATACTGTGGCATGATACCTGGCAGATGAGCAGGTCATACAGATAAGCAAGCTTAAGCTTGTCATGGAGCACATGACAGACAATGCTGAAGGGAGGGTATTGTTTTCTTCAGCTGGCTAATGGGAGGATGTAGAGAAGACAAAGCCAGACCCTTCTTGGAGGTGGACAGTAAAAGGAGAGAAGGAGCTTTATTATGACAAATGAAATCCCTTTTAGATATTAGGAAAAAAATTTTCACCAAGAAAGTGGTCAAACAAAGGAAAGAGGACCCTCTTAGAGCAGGATCCTCATAGAGGAGCCTCTGACCTTGGAGATGCTCTAGACTCTGCTGAGGCACCTGATCAAACTTTGAAACTAGCCCTAATCTGAGCAGGGTTTTGGAGCAGATGTCCTCCTTATATCCCTTCCAAATAAATTATTCTGTGCTTCTATGATTTCATATTTCCACATTTTCTCCCATGTCTCATTTTGTACAACATAAATGCGATCCACTCTTTTGAGATCTCTATTTCAATGATCGCAGCTCTGTCTTTGGGACGATAGTATAATCACCTCTCTTCTGTGAGATCTTCCTTCTAAATTAACCCCTCACAGGAACAGGGCCACAATACTGCACAGGAGCCACATCAGCATTTGGTGTGTCCCCAGCTTCAAATATGAGACCTGTTGGAAAGGACAGTCTTCCTAGTGTAGCATAATGGCACTTCTCCATGTTCTAAGCCAACAGTTAGGGTATATCCTTGACATGTGACTCAAGCATGTAGCCATAGGCACTATCTATAGGGGAAAAAAAAAATTGTAAATTCTCTCCTCACCATGCACACTGAAAATTTGAGGGCCTTAGGACTGGAATTGCTCTGTAAGAGTTAGGGTAAGGAAAATATGGAGTTGGTATCCAGCAGTCTTCACTTGCCTTTAACCAACTATAATGGGCACGCTTAGGATTTTGCATTCCTTGGGGGCAGTAAGTTCTGTGCTTTCTAAAGAGACCGCTAGTGTAGGTTTTGTCCCTCAGCTTAATAAGGCAGATGCTGGAAGACGATTCTTTGGACAGTGAAGTGGGAAGAGCCAGTGGGAGAGAGACAAAACACTGTGTTGTAGTCACTGACTGTGGCAGCTAGGGAGACCTGGAGCTACAGTTTTGTGGCTCTGTGGGAATAGCAAACAGCCCATGGCTTATGAAATAGATAATGTGTCAGCTGGAGACAGCAGGGAGAGTGGAAATAAGTGACTGGGGACAGGAAGGGGACCATGGAGTAAGGCTGAAAAATCCTCAGGGAAAAAAATGATCAGGAGTGCATGTCTAAGCTTGATGGATATTTTATGAAGTAGAAGAAACAAAATGCTTGTCCAAATTACTTGTACAGACAGCCAAATAACCCGAGCTGAGTATGCAGAGTTGTGAAACAGCCTGTAAAAGCCAGATCAGAAAACACTGGTAATTTTTCAAATGTATGGTAAGGTAGGAAAAAAACACTGGAAATTTAATCTCTGAATTAGATATTCCAAAGGCCACAAATCTTGGAAACAGAAGTCAACTTTATGCCTCAAACAAGTACTACGTCTCTAATGCTGTTACTTTCACAAAAGAAATACACATGTAATATCAGTATGTTAGTGGCTACCAGGGGTCCAACAGGTGTAGAAAAGAACCAGACTTATGATCCTATTCCTTCCTATCCCTGTGATCCATATGTTTTACTCCTAGATAAAGCCATTCCTCTTTTCTACAGGGTGTTGGAGGTAGAAGATGTCCCAGGTCTCTCCTGTCACATGCTGTAAGAGCAATGTCCAGAGGACACTCCTGGAGGGCAGTTTTGAAAAGCTGGACTTTGAGGTTGGATCATTTGTCAGGTGATGACGAACCCTTTGGTACATCTGGAGTCAGAACTGCCAAGGTGTTGGCTTGGACAAGTGACGCCCTTGAACATCACTGGATGAGAAATCTTAGCTCAGACCAAATGGTACAAGGCTTCTACAACCAGTTCTACAGCTATGCATTACCTGCTTACCTACAGGGACTGGTTAGATTCTCAAAAAGCATGGTCATTTATATCAATTTGCCAGCGTATACAATAGGACATTTACTCTAGTTTCATGAGTTATGATAGAGGTGGGAGGATGGGTGATACCTAATCTAGCCTCTGCTGCATTGTACAAATAGGCAATGACTAGTCTTCCATGATACCTGCCAGTAAAAAAGTTAACCTGACAATATTTTAAAGAAATTTGAAGCAACGCAATGAGAATGAGTTGGTGTAAAATCAGCGTTTTGTGGAATACGTCTACAGGGTTTTTGACTACATATACAGAGGCAGGAATCTGGCTCTACTGGCATTAAAAGGTGAGGGGAAGTTCTCTGCCCACAGTCAGGATAGACTCTGTTAAAGTCTTTGTGCCGTAGGGATAGGACTCCTGCTATTGAATGGACACTGTTTTACTCCAAATTATTGGCACACAGGCAGTATATAATTAGGGTCTTTTATACAGAGAAATTGCTGGCAAGTAGAGTAGATAAAGCATAGTGCAAAAAACAAGTTCAATTAGTCTCTTGACCCAACGCATTCTGCAGCGTCTTCTACAAATATTCTCTAGAAAAAAAATTACTTCAGAAGTGTTAGTAGGGAAATTTTCTGGGATTTTGTCCCCCTGCACTACAAATCCTGAATCCTCTAAAAGATAGCCCTTCACAGAGCATCTTACAAAAACTGTCAAAATATCTATTTTTCATTTCAAATCACTCATGTAGAAATTTTATCTTGTTAAAAGTCAATGGAAAAATACTTTAAAAATAGAAGAAAAAGTACCTTTTATGGCAGCCTGTATTGTAACCTGTATTTTTAAAAAAATGTGATTTTATGAGCAATTTTTAAAGCAGTGGTAATTTTTATGCTCTGTGGACTGGAAAAATGTTTAAATCTTGAAAATACGATAAAAAATTCTTGATCAACTCTACTAAAAATGAATAATATTGGAAAAACAGACCCAAAGTAGAGATGCTTTTGGAGCATAACTCTGTTTATAAACTTTATGTGTCTATAAACTGAAAATACTGACTTTGCTTGAAACTAGTCAGTAATTGCTTAGTAATGCATCTCGGTAAGGCTTCTACCCAGCATTTAAGGTGCCATGGCAACTTCTGCAGCTGTGGCTATATTTCTGTGAACTTCTGTAAAAAGTTCTGATTTTTTCCTTTATTTTTGTAGGAGCTTAAGACAAATATATATATTTTGGTCCTTTTGGAAACATTTCAGGGTGGCATTTCTTGTTTCTCTATCACTGAGTGACTGGGAGGTGGTAGAAGGGATGTTTGTCATCATTCCTTGTAAGAAGCAGGCATCATGCCCAAGAGCAGGCGTTATTACTGCTGTAGGATATTTTGTATAAACACCTTGTGATGTGACCTACATATTCCCACAGCCTCTGGTGAGAACTAACGTTCATGTTTACAACATGACCCATTTCTCCCTGGCTTTTCAGTGCATCAAGGAGCTTGTTAACATCACCAGCTGACTATACCATAACGAGCTGTCTCTTCTTCTCAAGCGCTTATACAATGCAGTAGTGTTAACTCAGGGTGAGACAGAGTAAGCACAATGTGGAGAAATGCAAAACCTGTTAAAAAGAATAATTTTGGAACACATAAAAATAGAGCATTGAAAGAGCTGTGACAAAGGCATGTTCTGTTCTTTTCAAGTATCTTTCTAGGAAATTTCCCATATATTCATATAATATTATTATAATAATGATACAATATATTAAACTTCCATTTTAACATTTTACAGTTGTATAAAAGTTCTGTTCATGCATTATGTACAAAGACATAATATTTTTTTTTTCTTTTTCTTTCTTATTCTTCATTGGAATGACAGCTGTGAAGAAGTTTAGTATGAAAAGCCAAATAGGTAACATTTTCAACTGTGGGGAGATTTAAGACATGCTTTTTAAAATAAAAGAACTGAATATATTAAAAAGCTAGGGCTGCCTTCTTATAATTTCTAGCTTGATGTATGTGTGAGGCTCTGAGACACCTGCTTGCAAGGCCCACTGAGGCAGTGTGAGTGTTATGTGAAGTGTCAGGGGCGTCCTGGTGTCCTCCTAGCTCCAAACACCCTCCCAAAGTGTTAGAGATGTTCGTAAGCTCTCAAGAAGTCACCACTGCACAGGGTTTAAAGGGCTGTTATAAGCTGGAATATTTCTGTTCCCTTTTCCAGTGAGCTACAATAGTTATCCCCCAAACAATTCCTTCCTGCTCTCCTTTCCAGTGATAATTCTCTGCAAGTACAGCCAAACACCTTGGGAAAATCAAACATTCAAGGATCAGAAACCCGTGCATGCTTTGTAGGGCTTGAAGGGAAGCTTAGCTATGAAGGTCAAAGCATGGTGAACACTTCAAAGTAAACTGCAGAGCTTTCCTGGCTGGATTTTGTTCTTTTCTTCTTTCTCTCTGCAGAAGAATATCACATTGCCAAAAGTTTACAATGAAAAGACTGGCACTTTTATATTACTGTAGTTGAAACAGCACTGGCTGTATCATGATGGATCACATGTACTCTTTGGAGTCAATTCTTCAGATGCAACTGCTTAATTAAATTTTAAGCATTATTGATTCAGTTTACATAGCCTCCCCACTTCTAGCACCACTGAACCTGAAGCTGCTGCACTCTGCAGCAGCAAAAAAAAAAAAAAAAAAAAAAGAAAATCAAGGGTTATTAAAAATGAAAGCACTTGGCTGGAAGATGCAGGGAATACCTTACAGTATGCAGAGCTTAATTACTGCAAGATATGTAATACCCTCTTTTCTGCAGAACAGAAATCTAAAACAACTGAGAGAGATTTGCGGGGCAGGTTCTCACATTGTGCAAATGAGGGTAGCAGTGTCTGTACCCCCAGTGGTGCCAAATGCCCTGTGCAGGGGAGGAATTGGCCTGTTCTGTATAAAAGTATTTGATCAATAGAAAAACAAACCAGCTATTAGTCGGTGGTATGTATGATAGTGTTGCCAGAACAAGTCTTTTTTTTTTTTTTTATTCTTCATTGTTCAATGCTTCTTGTCCATTGCAAGGCTTTATCTAGACTGTATGTCAGCTTTAGTGTTGGTTTAAGACAAACAGGGAGCCCAACAAGAGTAGCAAGAGTAAACTGAATGAGCTGGGCTCAATCTGGAAAAGACGAGACTGACATGCAGTTAGCAGTTTTTCAATACATACAAATTGTACTAAAAAAGACAGTGATTCATTATTTTCCACAGTCCTTGCAATAGAATAAAAAGTTTTATGGAATATGCGACAATTTAAGTTGAGTATTATAAAATAAGCCTCCCAATATGTATGAAATACTGGGACAATCTGCCTAGGCAGGCTTGAGGAGCTCCTTCACTGAAGGTTTTCAAGGACAGCTAATATACAGGGGTGTTGCATATATTTTTGGTGCTGCTTCAGTGCAGGTGGTTGAACAAGAAGACCCCTTAAAGCCCAACATTTCTATGATTCTAGATTTATTGTGAGCTAGTCAGGACAGACTGTGTCTTCTGGTATGCTTGTGTGACTGTGGATAGAAGATGCATTGTCTGGGTAGTTTAAGCTTGTAAAAGGACTTTTTTTTCCTGATTTTCTTTTATTTCTGTGTTGAGAAACTTCCTGTACTTGATGCCTGCCTTGCTAATGGCTGTACAAATGGCCTGGAGATTTGGCATGGAGCTTGGTTTTATTTATATGTATACATGATTTATGCAACTAAATAAGTACAGAAAAATCCCTATAGCAATGGGAGCATTATTGTATCTGGACATTGGCTATTTTTTTAGTATATTATCACTACACCAGTTGTTCCTTTATTACTCAAACAAAGGCTGCAGCATTCATTTGGATTCTGTCTTAAAATACTGTATGTTAGTGACTGTGGTCTTTTCTTATCCTTTTCCCCATAGGCACCCTCTTCCACTAGATACACAATCTGAGCAAGACAAACACCGAAAGAAAATAAAAGTCTTCCAGAACTGCTTTCAATTACCACTTTAGAAAAAGCAAGAAAACTTCCTAGGATAATATTAGTAGTAGTATTAGTATTATTATTAATATTATTTTAACTGAAATATTTTGAGGGAGAAATAAACAGTTTTCAAGGCAGTTTTTCTTTTAATAGCATAAAAAAATTTAAAAAAATGTGTTAATGGAGAAAAGTCTGTGTTACCAGAGCTGTGACAGTACATAATGATGCATTCATTTAAAAATATAGAACACTACTGAAGTATAGAGACTCTCAGTGGCCATGGGGAGATGTATACAGCAAGAGTAGCAGTATATTTACGCAGGGGAGGGCATAGCCTTTCTGAGGAAAGGAGATTCATACTATGTCTGTGCTGCCAGATAGCTCCAGGCTTGAGCTCACACTCTTACCCAAACCCTTAATTGCCTGCATTGCCTGCAAGCGGGCAGCTTTGCCCAAAAGGGAGGCAGGCTCACACATGCCACCCAGGTAGCATGGCTCATGCTACCTCTCTCTGAGTTTCAGACTGCTATTACAAGCAGTATAGAAAATATCTTTACATATAGAGATGGGTTTTGGAGGCGATCTGACTGGAAGTGACCCACAGCTTGTGGTTTCAGGCCTAAATCGGAAGCGAAAAGGTTCATATGGGTAAAATGGAAATGCATAGCCAGTGTGCATTTAGGATTCCTCTGTATTAACCTATACCCCCTGCAAATTTAACATCCTTTCTGCGTACCTCCTATGCCATAGCAGTGGCTGTCATTTCCCAAACACCTTCTCCATTAGCTTTCCGTAACACCACAGTTGGCAGTACACCCTATGCCTTACTCGGCCCTGGTGCTTTCTGAGCAGTCTTTTGTCTATATATCCATCTGTAGTAAATAACCATCTTTGTTCCACCCAGGCTATGTAGATGTGCATTCAGATCTTGTCCACACTCCAAGATACAGGCTGCCAGGGCTTAGCGGCAATGTCTATACTATGAAGCAGGTCTCTTACACATTTTGAAAATAGACTCGAGTCTTGCAGTTTCCCCACCTAGACCCTTCTTTGGAAGGAAACCTGCTCCTTGACTTCAGTGAACAGCGTGCGAATAGCAATCTCGGGAAGGAGGCTGCAGAGAGCATCTGAGAGATGAGAAACAGCTTTGCTGTTCCTGAAAGCCCTGTACTGGTACAGCTACGGGTGACAGCTACTTCCCCACATGGCTCTGCCAACGCATCTTTCATCCGGCTCACACGTTCTTTCAGCGCTTGTGCCTGGCTTTAATGAGCAGCCAGGGGTTGTGCAGGCTGGTGCCAGGCTGGGCTGGTTTTCTAACAGCTGAGGGCTGAATGTCTGCCTGGAGATGAATGGGACCCCCGGACTGCGCAGTTTTTGCAGAAGAAAGTTCTACAATCACATTCCCCACATCCTCCCCTTCCCCTTCATTTGAAGATTTAATTAGAGCTTAGAAGCTAGGGCTTTTTAAATCAAGCCAATTATTTGCTTTTCTTCCTAAGGAAGGAAACTCCTTTGCTTTTTACTTGTTCCAATGCCGCTCCTTCCCAGCTCCTGCAACCGGATGCTTGCTGCTCGCAGTCCTGTTTGGTGACCATCACATAGTCTCATGCTGCTAACAGAAAAGCCCATGTTGCTAGTAGTCTGTGGGAAGAACATAAAGAGCTTCCTCCTCACCATGATTACAGCCTTCGCATTGCTGGGTACAGAGAAACACCTTCTTTCAGGGAACATCATCACATTGACGGGTGGCATAGAGACAAATTGGGCATCCTTGACCACTCCTCTAGGTTGCCAAGATGAATTTCCAGAGCCAGAGGCAACTCCATGCTTAATGAGTAGGCATCTGCTATGCCCAAGCTACCCTGAGCTGTACTGTGCCACCCCAGCGTAGGTGCAGGTGGTGCCACTGCTGCTCTGCAGAAGCATCCCTCAAGCCTTGGGCAAAGTAGCAAAATGGATGATTTCCCTGCTTCCAACCATACCCTTGAGGATAGACAGGGTTGCTCTTGCCTGACGAAACATCCACCCTGTGACCAGAGAGCTGACATCCAGCTCACATAGACCAGGGACAGACCATTGAAAGGATCCTGTAATCCTGACTTCCAAAACTGTGCTTTTCTTTTGGTCTAAGCCAAAACCCTGACTGCAGGGAGTTGCTCTTCCTTCTGGAGCTGTGCGATCAAGAAAGCTTGGCCTGAGCCTGAATGAAGTAAATTGGCTTTTATTGTTTAGATGCCTCGCTCAGATACATTTCCAGGCCTTCAAGTACATCTGTCTCATCTTATCTGTATCAAGAATTAGGCTGCGACTTTCCAGCTCCATTTGATTGTACAATATATTGAGCAATCACGTCAGAGGGAATGGGGGGTGGTTGGCATTTTAAATGGCTGTTCAGCCATTGGCAGAATAGCAATAATAACCATTAGAGCAAAAAATATAGAAATATATTTAAATGAAATTCATGCATGTTCAACAAAGTGTGTGCTTGCAAGAGGAGAGCTACATAGAGATGATAATTCAGAAGATAAATTTGACTGAAAACAAAATATTTAATAGGACGCTGTCAATTTTAATTTTCATTTATGTCAAAAAGTCCAAAACAAGACATTAAAATTTTTCTTTCATTTTTCTAAAATATATTTTAAATATCTCTTTTCTTTGGTGAGATAAAATGTATTTGTGATTTTATTTTTCATTTAATATTATATTTAATATGATTTTATAGTATTGGTTTTTGATATAGCTAATATTTATATGATATTACAGCACTAATTTATGGTACAGATTTCTTGAAGTGAAGGGTTTGTTCTTTATGTAATTGAGATTTTTCCGTTTGGTAAAATAAAATCCTTGGCTATTATTGCAAATAAATGATCATATATTTTTGAATAGAAAACATTCAACTTTGCTGTTTTCAAAAGAAATAATAGTAGGCTTTCTACTCTGGTTTAGAATGATCTTCTATTTGTCTGTCCATTGATCCAGGAAGGTAAATTTGTAATAATGCAATTTTTTGCTTCATGCGGCTTTGAAAGTTTTTATCTGGCTCACGATGCCCTGGAGATTTCTTTAGTACATTGCTGAAGCACAGCATCTATGGTACTTTCTGGGAGAGGACGCGCAGTCCAACCTGGGAGATGTCACACTTGGAGCCCTCTGTGCCCCTGCTTTAACAGGCTGAAACTCTGCTGTACACAGTAACTCAATTACAGTATTACCCATAATAGTTAATAATAATAACATAACAATTAATACAATGACATCTATTAACAGTTGTAGAACTGTATATATCAGATTAATACACAGCTAAGGTCTTGCTCAGGGTCTGTTTCTGGGTACACACCCTGCGTAACCTTTAAGCAGATTTTATGCACGCATCGTCCTTTTTCTGCTAAGCTTGATTTTATCTGTACCATCTCTTCTGTTGTTTTTTCTCTGAGCTCCAAACTTTAAAAAGTAAAGTAATCCGTATCCTCATTTGAATAAAACTTCGTAAAGAGTACTTGCGAGATATTGAAAATTCCAGTTAATTAAAAACTGATTACATTTAATTGTAGACAGACTTTCAGCATAGTGGGAACTATTTCATTTCACTAGGCTAAACAACTGTGACTAAAAGGATTACTGACAGAGAAACACATTCTTCCTAAATTAAAGGTGCACTAGCATGAAAATATCTGTTTGACCATGTGGTTTTTAAGACAATATGTGGTTCATTGCATAGCTAGGAACAGTATAGCATATTGATACCAGACAACATAGATTAGAAGATTAATAGTTTTGAAGGTGAAATATGGTCCTTATCTGTTTGTTACAGCAGAACAGCAGTTCTTCATGCCCAGTCATTCATTCACAACCATCCATGATCTCTGCTATTTTCATTAAATATATATCCCAATACAGCAGATATGACCTTTACTGTAAATTGGTTTACTCTTCTGTGAGCGATGACCCTCAATCTACTTTAAAACAGATTTGAGGGCTGCAGGTTGTTTATTTTTCTCCTCCCTCCACTCTACCCACAGCTGCCTATTCCTGCTCCAATTCCTCCTGACCCCTTAGACCCTCATTCCCCTGTGTCTCCAATAAACGATGGCAGACTGGCAGAGTTGCACCTCGGCAACCTCAGTGCGACACCCTCAAATTCGTAAAGTTGCCTTTTGGTCGCACTGCAGCCTCCCAGCAAGGCTTATCGACTTCCACTGCATGCTGTGCCTTCCCTTTACTGTTAGCGTAACTCATTAAAGAGGCATTGATTGGGAACCTCTATACTATACAGTTATACAACTGCTTCGTAGAGAAATTTTGTACATGATTTGTCAGTAAAATTGCTGCTTTATCACATGGGGCATGATAAAATTTTGAAATTCTTTTCTAGTCTAAATCTGAGTCTGTAAGGAAAAAAGAATATTCAAAAAGCTCTACAGTAGGAATCACATAACTTTTTTTTCTTTAATATTTTCAAGCTAAAAAAAGGAGAATTGTAATTTCAAGTTGTCATTTCAAAAGTGTAGTTTTGTTCTCATTTCAATGAAATTGAATGATAATATATAAAATATGATATATATGATATAGCTAATATATTAAAGGAGCATTATTTTACATTTTCAAAACTGTCATTTCATAGTTAAAAGTAACATTAATGATAAATTCCTTGGTTTCAGTGACACTATATTTTCAAATGGCAAACATTTCTTCCTGCAAATTCAACTAGTTTTTTATTTATAGCACTACCCTTTGAACATTTTCTTCAATGAATTTTGAATATTTCAAATTGCTTAGTAAAAACAGAATTAATATTGAAAGCAGAAGAGATATTGAATGGTTCTGCTAAAAAATAAAAGTGCAAATATGGAAAGTGAAGGTCTGAAAATATACAGGAAGCAAATTTCTATAAAATATAAGCTACTGACTTAAAGAGCTATTGCTTATTAACTGAGTTGAAATAATTGACCATGTCCATATTCTTAGACCATTCCAATGAAGTAAATTGAATTTGTTTAACATGGATGCTTCATGTCATCTGCTGGAATTAATGGGGTTAGCAGTGACAACTGTTGAAATTAATGTATCAAAGACAGTAAGCTAGCACTGTGATTTTCTAATGCTTCTATATATTGTCAGTGGAGACAGATAAGTGCTTACTCTATACGCATCAACATAGAATCATCATGGCAGTACTTATGAATCACCATCTCAGTCTTGAAATAGACTGTATTTCATATGATATAGTCTGATTATATATGATATGCATAATATAACTTTTGCATTTTTGTATTTTGCATGTATGTGTTTGTATTGTATATTCTATCTTGCACTGGTGTATTACTTTCCATCACAGAAGATTATATAAACACTTACATTGCAAACCAAACTCTACATGCATACAGAGTCTAGCAGAATGGGTTTCTGGTTCCAGTGCCTTCACATGCAAGAACATTCAAAATAATAGTACAAAGTCACAATTTCCACTTTAAAAGCAAGTAAGAAGGAGACAGAAAATAGTGATGATTACTTGGTAAACACTTGTGGAAACCACAGTCTAGTTTACGTTTGCTTGTTATTAATATTGGCCTGTAATTCCCTCTTTGCCAGGACCAATCAATGCTTAATCTATTTCTTGATAAAGACGTAATACAGAGTTTTATGGGCAATAAGCATGTTGGGAATGAAATAAGAACATCCTACAGTGCTCCAAAATAACCTTTCATCTACAGCTATTGATTGTTTCCCTACATCATGAATCTGCTAATCTTAGATACTACAGCAAAAGATAAAGGTATCTATAAACGGCATTGACATCTTTAAAAGCCAAGCTGCTGAAGAAATATTCTGTGACAGTGCAGTTAGAGATCCTGAGATGTGTGAAAACAATAGTGATCATTAAAAATGCTTCATTAGTCCAGCTGAACATCAGAAAGCATGGGTCATTTTGTTTAAGAGATGAAAGCAGCGATCAAAGAGATGAGAGAGAATTTCTTATTCTAGGAAGACTCTTTGAGAAAGATGTAGGCCAAGCAGTAAGTAGATCTCAGACATCTTGACATGTAATAGGTGAAAACACCTTTGCCATCCTTGACGAGACAAAGCTCTGCCCTGGAATAACATTGTTGATTTCCACAGCGATGACAACGGCAGCTTTATGAGAAGGGGGAAAAACAACTCTGTTCATCTCCAGATTTGTCAAGAAGAGCCAAGCTTATCTGACCCAGGCTGTGTTTGTCATTTGGCAAACAGATGCTGCCAACATGACGTTGAAGCAGTGGCCATTAAGTGTCTGAGAACTGCTGTTGGGTATATCTTCCCATTTTCAGAACTGCTTCAAAAAGAAGTCAGGCTACAAAATATATCAGGTATTCAAGAGCATTGAAGCATTTAAAGATTGTCAAGCACTGCAGCACCCGCTGGCTCAGCCTCCAGAAGTGCACATCAAGGACACTGCAGCAACAACCAACCCTTTTCAGAACATTTCAGGAGCCAGGAAGAGGTAGATAAGCATGCAGGGGCCAGAAGACTCGCAGGCTAAGGCTGCCAGACAGCCCGCTTGATACCAGATTTGATCCCATTACCTTGAAAAATCCGGGCTAAGTAAATTCAAGTCTGTCCCATGGTTTAGTCATGACATACAATTCTAGTTGACTTGAAGACCAAAGAAAAGGGGTTACATGATAAGACAATTTTTTAAAGAACAGTAAGCTGGAAATAGATTGCAATTGTCCTGAGTGGAGGCTTAGAAACTGTTGGAGGATGGATGCCTTCTAGCCAAGCTGCCACTGAAGAACAATTGGTACAATTTCAATGAAATGGAACTGTGTTAGAAAATCATGTACTGTTAAAGCCAAAATGCTTTTCAGAGGTCAGTTTCAGTAAAGTTCCCAGCAAAAAGGAGAAATATGTGCTTGTTAATGTGGTCTGTATCAGGCACTACCTCAGGATGTGAGTGATCTCATTGCCTGCGTGCTTCCTGCTGTGCCTCACTTAGGATCCACTTTCCACTGCTGCGTGCTGAAGCCACACACCCAGCCACATCAGAAAATGGACTTTTTCCAAAGAGTTGCTTTGAAAGCTGGAAAATACTACATAAAAGATGGAAGACCTTTGCTCGTTCTGAGTCACCTGCCAAAAGAAGAAAATAAGGAGATGACTTGTCATGGGAAGTGTTGCTTCTATGTAAAGCAAGTCTTCTACAGTTCAGGAAAGTAACGCTGGGCCACCTGTAAACGAAGGCAGAATACGCCAATGTATTGCTACTGAAAAATATGTACAGGACCTCATGTTTGGGAGTGACAGCACATGTTGATATAGCTGTCTGTTAGGAAAAATATTTTCATATAGATTCACTGGAACAACTAGGTGGGTGCAATGCTGTTAGTGCAAACTACCTTCCACCGGTATGGCATGTTCCCTTCTTACGCTAAATAGCTAGATTTTTTGCTGTAGATATAATGTGTGAGGGGAAAATTAGATCTTTATGCTTCTAAGAGTAGGTCAGTAACTAGTCTTGTTTACTATTATTGCCCTCAAACACATTTTTTTTTTGCAATCACTATCAACTTGTCATGTTAACTCAGCTGACTTTGAAGGTCCAGCAAGCAGTATGATTAACTTACCTTGAGGTGATCCTCCAGGTAAAAACTGAGATACATTGCTGGATGCATTTGGGAAAGGTGGTTTTGTCCATGATAGATCTGTACCTCAAACAGGAGAATCTAATTTTCCTAAACATAGTAAATACATCAATATAAGAGCATGAATTTCCCAACTTAGTTTATTTCCTAAAAATTAGAAACTCATCCTTCAGAATTAGTATGTATATATGCATAGCAAGTGTATTTAAAATAAGCTGTAATTTGCATGAACTTTCCATCATTTTTGCAAAACAATGTTAATTACCCTATTTAATGATCCAGAGCATCCCCAATTTTTACCTTTCACAGTTTTCCATCTTTGTAATTCCAGTCCTAATTTCCATTACCATAACTGTATTACAAAACAGTGACTTCAAAACAAACTCATAGTACAAGCGTTCTCTTAACTTGGAGGCCAGGAGGAATCTATAACTAACACGTTATTTTCTCTAATAACCAAGAATTCTGTCCAATAGGAGACACCTTGATTAGGGATTCAAGACTCTTGCATGTTGTTTAAAGCCCAGGAAGATGTGTTATATACATATATAAAAGTCATAGTATGTATACATGTGCTATGACTCCACACAGTTACTGTCCAAAGCTAAGAAAAAGGTGTAAAAGAAAACAGAGCATCACTCTCATTCCTAAGTTCCAACAGAGGCTGATTTGCAACCTACCACCGATAAGTGAATAACGAGACAAGAATTGGTGCAGAATTCATCTCAGGGTATTTTTGATTTATAAATCTTATTTTATATTATAACTATAAAAGTGAATATAAATTTCCAAAGGCAAAACTAATATAAGTTCAGGTAATTCCATCATGTTCCAGACAGGCTCAGTGTCTTTATATGGTCTTTTAAATCTTTTCACTATGTTATATGCTGCGTATCTTCATGGTATCCAAGTAATTTCCAGCAGAATATTAAATGTTTTTCTCACATGTAACCTGATTCTGGTTACTTTCCTTTTTCTTACCAGAAGAAATCCTCACATAGATTTCATTTATACTTTCTTCATTGCTCTTTTTTTAATCCTAGCTGTGTTGACTTTAATCTCTGTAGAAAAGATGTGCCTGTGTGTATGTTTGTGAGCGTGTTTGAAAGATCTGTATTTTTGTTAGATAAGAACATCATTTAATCAGTTGATATGTAGGACTGTGACTGAGGCAAGTCATGAATATATTGTTTACTTTTTAAAAAGTGTTTAACTTAAACCAGAAGCTTTTTAAACTAGTTTGCTAGGTGATCTCATGTACGTTATCTGCAGGCTCATACAGCCCTGCTGACTCTTATGGATCTACTGATAACTTGCCAAGGGGATGCTGATACAAATATTTAAAATTGGAATTAGACTGAAATGAAATTACAGTATTTTTTCTTGTTCCCTTCATAAGCAGCTTTTTTTCACTGGTTTCATGACAACTGAGTATTAATTTAATTCCAAGATTCAGAATGATTAAACTCAAATTGCAGCAAGTTTTTTCATGGAGCACTAAAGCCAACTATATTGTAAAATATGCACTGACATTCTGCAAGAGATAAAGATTGTTTACTGTACATTGCTGAATCCCAAGTAATCCCCCTGAGCTTTTGTTAGCAATAATCTTTCCTACTGGTATTATAAGTACTGGTGATAACTCTTCCTTTAACATACAGTGATAATTCTTCCTCTTTACCATCATAAAACTCTTTTACTCTCATAAAATTTCAAATAAACCAACCCAAACTTGCAAAACAGAAACAAATCATCGTCACTTGTAACAGAGAGATAACAGGAAGTGTTTCCAAAGGCTGCAATTAATTCTGGGGTAGGAGTATTCAAAAATTCAAGCAGCCAACAAAGAAAAGTATCATTACCTGCTGTGTTTTGCCTAAAAAAACACGGTGTAAAGGCATATGGGTCTCAAGAACTGCTGGTTCACTTTCTATTTCTGGTCTGGCCTGAGAGCTCAGGCAGACTACCTCTCCTCCGTTTCCCTCATTGGAAGTTTTCTGCTTCTGCTGGAAGCTCTTTGAGCAGGGTATTGTCTCTCCCTTTATCTTTGTGTTGCATTCAGCTGTATTTGGCACGAAGAAAGGAGAGAAACACTGAAAGGGTACAATGAATTAGGATGAAGTATGCTGCTTCCCAGCCAGACAAACCCAGGAGCC
The DNA here is from genome assembly GCF_035582795.1 of Mycteria americana. Lineage (NCBI taxonomy): Eukaryota > Metazoa > Chordata > Aves > Ciconiiformes > Ciconiidae > Mycteria > Mycteria americana. The sequence continues at coordinate 9,182,382 of NC_134365.1, read as the reverse complement.
CCAGTTCTCTGCCTTGCCATTAAGCAAGCAGTTTAGCTGAGGTGCAGGAGGAAGGGGAGTGCAAAAAAGCTAAACATGGTATTGCTTCAACAGCCCCCTACCTAGATAACTTGTTATGGTGCCTGGCACAATGAGAATGCGAGGTTCAAGTATCTAGCTATCGGTGAAATAAACAACCAAAACAATTTTCTCTGAGTACAGAGACCTTTTTTCCTCTCCTCTCCTCTCCTCTCCTCTCCTCTCCTCTCCTCTCCTCTCCTCTCCTCTCCTCTCCTCTCCTCTCCTCTCCTCTCCTCTCCTCTCCTCTCCTCTCCTCTCCTCTCCTCTCCTCTCCTCTCCTCTCCTCTCCTCTCCTCTCCTCTCCTCTCCTCTCCTCTCCTCCCTTTTTCTTGTTTCATTCATGCCAGCATCCCACAGACTATTTTTGCTGCTAACCATCACAGGAATAGGAACAGAGAAGTTACTACCTTCACAGTGAGCTAAATGCTATTCTGGTTTACACCCACATAAGTTCAGAATAACTTCATTGAAATAAATGAGCCAGAGATCCAAGTGGTGTAAATGACTTTTTCATTGGTCTCAGTGAAATTACACTAATTTTCTTCAAATATAGATCAGGCTCTAAGTAAATCCAATTTATGCTTCCTTATCAGGGCACTATTTGGCCCAGTCTCAAAGAGAGTAATTTGCCCTCTCCAGTAGCATGAAGTATTTGTTTTCCTTCAATTTTTTCCCTCTGCTTACCTCTCCTGGGGGGAGAACATGATTTTATACTCTACAATTAACATAATTAGAACAATTTCAAAAATTTACCTAATTATTCCTCACAACATGCCCAGGAGGTTGGCAAATATTATCACCCATGTATTATAGCTGGGGAAATTATGTTGAAGAGGTTAAATGACTTGCCTGAGGATGGGTTGCAAGGCAGTGGGATAACTTGTATTGAATCTCAATAATTCAAGCTTCCCACAGCCGTCCTCTAGTCAATGCACAGTGCTGACTATATTTTGTGCCTGTGTTTTGCCTATTATCTCAGCTTGGTCACTCAACTCCTTCTCACATGGTGATTCAGTTGCATGCATTCTTCACCATGCTATCAAGAAGTGGCTAAGCAAAAAGTTCATTGACATATGTGATAGAGCGTTAACTTTTGTTTATAGACATAACTAACATCAATAGGTGTTGTTCTCAACATGATGCAAGGGTGAGATGTTCTCTGAGAACCCAAAATCAAAATGAAAAAAAGGTATTGGAATAACACAATGCATTACATAGTAATTAATCATTGTTGTTGCATCTTAGCTGTCTAGGAGCTCTGAGGGAATAAATAATGAAGCAGCTGAATTGCTCTTTAAAGATACACAATTTATTGTGAAAAATATGAAATAAAAACCTGCTACCACAGCCAACTGTGTTGTAGCCAAGACTGCCTAAATCTTTCATAAAGTGCCAGAGGCAATTGTCTTTCATAGGCATGCAGGACATACCTCAGCAGCAGGAAAATAGTCAAGAAAATCATGAAAGATAGAGTTATACATTAATTTAATGTATACAACTTGGTAGGACTAAAGGCTCAGGCTTCTCATGGCCAAACAGTACCTCTCTAAGCTGCCGACACTCATTCAAAGTTAACAAAATAGTGAATAAGGGAGAAATGGTGGATAAAATTAATTCAGGCTTTCAAAAGACTTTTGATAAAGACCCTTACAAGAAACTCTTAGGGAAACTTGGTAACCATGGAGTGAGAGGTAAAACTTCACATGGATTAAAACCTTGCTAGGAGATAGGGAAAAAGGAAAAGGAAAAATGTTCTATTCTTACTGTAAAAAGAGGTTAGTGGTGCAGTAGCCTACACACCAGTGTTTTTTGTCTATGCCAAATCACAGAGACCATACTCATGAGCAGCTCCATTGAAATCTGCTGCTAACTATGGTGGGAAGTTTGTTGTTACTGTGCTTCGGGAAGTTTAAATAAGGTTTAGAGGACATGGCGTATTTATAGACAGTCTGAAAGGGGAAGAGCTCAGTAAATTAATCATATTAGTTGGATGTGCAAATCTAGTGGGTTTAGTTAAGAGCTGAGACAACTATGAAGGACCCCAAAATCATCTGAAGTGGTCTTGTAAATGCAGTGCTGTGCAACTCACCAGCTCATCCCATCAATGGCACGGCTGAACTCTTTGTGCAGATTTCCTACCTGCCGATTTCCTTTAGGACAGTGGTATATGTGTTCATGAGATAGTATTTTACCTCTTTTTTTGAGCCTCTAGTTTAGAGGAATGTCTGAAGAGAAAAAAAAAAAAGAGAAGAAAAAAAAGCAGGATCAAATTTCCTAAGAAATTATGCTTGAGAATTACTGTGACCAAATTAAATCTTGTTGTGTGAGGGAAGTTAAGGTATTTTTATTATGGATCCTGAAGCAAGAGCAAGAGTTTCATTCTCTACTTTCTTCTGAAGTCACCTACTCTTGACTCAGGTGGAAGCGTGTACGTGACCACTAGGTGTTAGCCAAGTGGCTAGGTATGTTGCTGGCCACATCATTCAGAGTGTACTACTGGCTACAAAAACTAATGCACCTTAATCACCATTATCCAATGTGGCAGCTAAGCATACAATGCCACTTCTGTGTTTCCTTAACGTAACATTATATGTTTGCTAGCTTCCCTCAAGCTGAACATTATTTTGGAGAAAGCTTTGTTGTTGCTATGAAATAGATCTATATCAAACTCCATCTCAAAATGCTATGCATGTTCAAAGAGATGAATAATGCAGTTGCTCTATAAGAAGAATGAATATGAAAAAAAGGAGTGAAAAAGTGATAAAAATAGATGGGAAGATGATGGCCCATAGCCAGCTATGCAAAACTAAGGATGAAACTCTGAAAGCATAAAGGACAAATAAGTCTAGTAGGAAGGCTGAGGTAAACTAGTTTGTCTCACTTTGCTTAGTACTATGTCCCTGAATCAGCCGCCTGAAAATGCCTGGAAAATGCACTAGTCTTTAAGGTGAAGAGAGTGAGGACACAAACTTTGTTGATGGTATGAACTTGCTTGGGTTAGTAAAAATGAGAGCTGACTGCAAAGATTTGCAAAAAGACTGTACAAGGCTAAGTGGCTGAGATATAAAATGGAAAATGAAATTCAATGTAGATAAATGTAAAGTAATGCACACAGGTAGAAGCAATAAAGCTTTAGTTACAAAATGATGGGCTCTGGGCTGACTATTATCATTCAAGAGAGAGGTATTGGGGATAAAATAGATAGTTCTATAAAAACATCAGCTCAATATTCAGTAGAAGTCAAAAAACAAATAAAATGTTAGGAATTATCAGGAAATGAATAGAGAACAAATAGATAATGTTATTATGCCAGTGTATAAATCTATGGTGTGCTTGCATCTTCAATGTTTTGTGCATTTCTGGTCTTTCTGTTTCAGACAGAGTAGAACTGGAAAAGGTATGGACAAGGGCAGCATTGCTGATCAAAGGTGTGGATGCCATCTGTGCAAGAAACAATGAAGTGGACCAGGACTCTTCAGGCTGGGGAAGAGGTGGCACAGAGCAAGAGTGACAAGGAGGAGGTGAAGAGGGATATGCTTCTACCATATGAGCTTAAAGTCATGAGATAATTCTGTCACACACTCAGTTCAAAACAAGCAAACTGAAGTAATTCCTTACACACGTGTGAAACGTATTGCTCAAGGAAGCTACTGCTACTAAAAATTACCATTGTGGTAAAGGTGCCTGCCTACTCCTGGGAGGAGAATCCACTGAGGGTGACTAGATACCGAGCTACCACCTCTATTTCAGGAAGTCCCTGGCCTGTAAAACGTTGGAAATGAAGGACAAACACTACTTTCTGGCCCTTTTTCCCCAGGCATCTGTCCCTGCTCTGTCAGAGACAGGCTATCGGGCTAGGTGGAGTCTTGATCTATATGCCTTACACTGTGCAGGTAAAAATAATTCCTAGAAGTTAGAGAGGTATATGCATACGTGAAAAATGGCATATGGAGGGACAGGGAGGGACAGAAAAACTACCCTTAGTGCAGGGAAGGAGGAGAGCAGAAAAAGGAGCATCCAGGGAACATTAGGACATTGCATGTTATTGTTTTATCCTCTTGAATTTACAACTGAACGGTCTTCTACATATCAAAAAGGGCTTTTTGCAATCAATGGGAGTTGGTTTAGGCCCTCAGGGCAAAGCTTTCTTTCCCTCTCCTGTGCATTCCCATTGCAGATATGGTTTCCAGATAGAATTTATCCTGAAGAGCAGAAAAGTCACTCCGTGGTAACTCAGGGTGCATCTATTTGTCATTCTGTCTGTATCTCTCACTATCCTTTTCTTGTGTTCTCTCTGATAAGGGACCTTGGTGACTGAAATATAGATCAAAGCCCCAGCCTAAGGCTGGTCAAAAGAAAAGGGAAGAGAAAAAAGGGCATTAAAAAGTATATCATTGCGCTTAAAGGATTCTTTCTTTTCTTATTTTCTGCCCTTTCTATTTGAAGATTTTCTGTCTCATCCTGCATTTAGCATATCTTACAGTAACTTTGAAAGAGGAGCAAAAAGGAGAGACTAAACAAAAGATGATTTTCCTTTATTATATTGTAAGTATACTTATTTCTAAACTTGAACTGTTTCATTGTACATTGGGCAAGATGGTGACTTGTTGTGCTTGACCTGCCATGTCTGTGCTGCTCAGTAACCTTTTTAGGATTGCTGACATGAATCCTCACAAAACCATGAGTCCAGTGACTTTGATCCTCTGTGTTTGATTACTTTGGCTCTAATTACATTCGTGTTAAGTGTTGTGAGGAAAGATATATAATTTATCCTATAATTTGCCATAGTACCCATGTTTGAGATGCAAGGACTAGACTAACTGAAATGTAATTTCATACCACTGAGGCTTGAATACATTAGATAAACACTGTCTTGTCTCACATACTGGAAGAGGACACAATTCTGGATATGAATACAACTTGAAAGTTAGTTGTGTCCAAATAATCTTTCTTTTAGCACAAGCTAGTCTGTAAGATCTCAAAAATGTATACAAAGAGTTCTGTTTCATTTATGTAATAAATATACTGTATAACTGCAAACTTTTTATTCCATCATTTTAATTCCAATAGCTTCTCAACACATTTTTCTTTAATATTGTCATAAAAGTAAAGCCCATGCTTTTTGCTGACCCCAGAAACCAAGTGGTTCTGCTGTAGCATCAGGGCATTCTTAGCAATCACTTTTTTTGTGGGTTTTATGAAACAGTTACACTGTTTTCACTACCTACTATATGATTTAACTATATGCAGTTTTATTACATTAGCCTAGAAGTGGTTGTTAGGCTATAGCAATAGATCAGCATAACTTCACCAAGCTCAGTAAAACTTTACTCCCTTGGACCATTTGATGTGATGTTTTTAGTGGGTATCAGCTGCCGAAAATAGCACTCTTCTTTCATCCAGAACCAGAACAAATTTATGTGAAGTTACAGCTATGGCAAAATTAAAATCAGTAATTTCTGTTATAACCATCGTTTGTGTTGACAAAGGAAAAAAAAAATCCCTAACTTTTTCAAGATTTTGGTCTCACGAAGAAATTTCTCTAATATTGTTATAACAATAGGGCAAAGGTCTATACACTGACAATGACTTTTATCCAAAACTTACTAATGTCTCTGAAAGATCCTCATGCAAAATGATAGCCTCAAAATATAAGCCATTTACTGCCAGATGTTTTGCAAGCTGTTCTGTAACGTCACATAAAAAGCAATGAAGTAAAGACAGAGCCATAGCAATATATATTGTGAGAAGGTAAAATTGGGATGAAGAGGGGTGTTAGCTTTGTAAAATTTACAGTAATGTGAAGAAATCAAGGTATTCTTGGAAACTGAGTGCAGCCAAGCCAATTTTGAGGGATTTTTTAAGATCAAGCAGAACATTCAGTTACGATGTGACTGAATAAATGTATACGTTTTGCTGCGCACCATGAACACCAGCAAACTTCCCCCCCTGTTGAAAGAAACGAGGAAATAAGTTTAGGACTTGAACATCCCATTTTGAGGCTATGGCTTTCTCCCATCCAAAGACCTTTCTGGAAGAGCCACTGATCCCACAGATGGAGCCATGGTAAGGCGTCTCAGATGAGATATGCCAAACTGATATGTGCTGATAATGATCTTTATCTCTTGTCCGGTTTCTTTCACTTTCTTTGTGTGTACCACTGAATTATTTTGAGCACTTTCTGCTAGTGGTGACGGAGGGTGCATGTTCATTCAGACCAAAGCTGGTACATTAGTCAGGTGGAAATAACAGGCTTTGGTCATGAAGAAGGTGAAAAAATTAAGTATGTGTAAGCAACTCCTGAGCTGCAGTTTCAGAGCCCTTTTTACTTTGGGACCTAACAGTTCAGCCCCGATACACTTTGCCGTAGAGCTGATACTGTTTTGAAATAGTGAGGATGTTTACTGGTAGCTGCAAACCAGGGAGGCTGACAGTAGAAGCAGGTGATTAAGCAGAGAGGAAGGTGAAAAAAATGATCTATACTTGGAGAGATCAACAACTTAGGCATGCTGACTAGATTTTTTTTTTTTTCCCCAAAACAAAATTTAGCAGGAAGTGAAAGGCTCCTGTCCCATGCATACACTTCAGGTCACACTGTCACTGCCTCTGACCCAGCTCAGGGCCTTCAGACACTACAGAGCTATAAAAGAGGAAAATATGGTAATATCAAAAAATCAGGAGATGATACTTTTTATTATTATTATTAATAATAATAATAATAATAATAATAATAATAATAATTCTTTATTGCACTCTTAGTTTTTAGAATAGTATCTGCATATTAATAATCACTGCATGTTTTTTCCCTCCCTCCATTGTCATTCTGTATAATGTGTTCTTAAGATATGTGGTGGCAAGTAAAGAGAGTGAGACAAAGTCAAAACTTTCCTTGCTTTCCTATATTCTGTGTTGTAGGAAAACAATGCAGTTGCCTCACAGTTTGTATGAGTGGGAAAAGTGAGCCTGGAAGTTAATTCTTCATACCATTTGTGCATGAAGCCCTAATTCAGGTCAGGAGAAGGAGGATCTAGAACACCATGTAACTGAAATAATAAGCAGAATTAGGTCTATTCAGGTAGCTACAGTGTTGACTACTCTCCATTTAGCAGATCTCTTTGACAGCACTAGAAGATGGAGCTGTCCTCACTGCTGCCCAGTCTGCTTTCTTTAGACACTTTGCAGCAGGAATCATGAGGATGCCAACTGTGCCTTGCTGCTCTGCACTGTTATCAGCAGGGATTCTGTCTTTGTTTTTTAAAGTGTCTCACACATCTGTGGAGCAGGATAAGTCATAAATAATAATAATAATAATAATGTCACTCCTTCCCTCTCATTAATAACGAGTCACTAGAGATTCCCTTGTGGTAATCCATAGTGCATGACACTGCACAGATTAGGGCTTCCATCATGCAGACTGTCAGCGTGATTGCTTTTACTAAATACAGCCGTCACATACAGTGAAATATGTTCAGCTAGGGCACTGCTAGTAAAGCACTGACAGCAGCTTTGCAAACAAGAATGTACAACTTTCATAATTCTGCTCTGGAGACTAAAAGCTTGGAGAAATGCTGGAGATTGTGAGCAAGAGATGAATACGTTAGCACTCTTTCCACAAGGACCCAGGCAGTGGATCTTATTCCCAGAAATCTGCCTTTCTTTGCACTGGGAGAATCATTCACTGACTTTCTTAAATCCATAAACTCTTTGGGTCAGTAATAATCTTAATCAGTTCTACAGGGTTTAGAGCAACTCAGACTTACTCTTGACTGCCATGATGAATGCTAATTACCATGATAATTAGCTAATTATGTTAGCCGAACTGGCAAAAGAAACTTTTAAACAAGAGCTACTAGTACTCTGTGTAGGAGGGAATAGCACTAAAAAACCAACTTTTCTGACCATCTAGCTTAGTCTCATCTGTTGAGGCTCTTTATACTCAATGGACAGAAGTGAGCTTCTCTAAGAGGCCATTCAGAGCACAAGCCCTATGCAAATGTTCTGCATGCTCCTGTGGAGGAATCTGTCACTGTCAATTGTCCTCCAGGTTGCACACCTAAAGCTGTATGTCCAAAGCAGATGACATGGATAACTTCTTCATTCCCCTTCCCAACACTGCCCTTCTTTCTTACACACTTCATCTGGCTTCCACAGCCATTTTCAGCTGAAGGCAGCACCACAAAAATCAGTTGTCCCACCTCACTACCACCTTTGGCCACCCATTCTCCTCCCTTCTCTTTTCTTTGGATAAGTCCCAGTGTTCATACACTCACATAGCAACTTAAGTAAGACAATGGCCCTAGCTGGAAGGAAACTATTGGGTGTTTAGGGGTTAGTTTTCTGGAAGGTAATTCTTTGATCTGGCTTATTGCTTGGCCATCACAAGGGAGATGGTAGGAATATGACACCAGCCCCATCTAGATGTGTTGAAAGAAATTCCAAAATAGTACCCAGTGCTTCTGTGAAGATTAACTCAATATCCCTCAGAGGTGCAGAATATTAGCCTCTGTATCAGATACAGTGTGAAATAGCTACCAAACTTGAAACTCATCTCCTCATTTATTTCCTAATGACTTCCACATGTAGGCAAGCCCTAGGGGACTGCATATTGTTATTCTCCTATGAATTCACTTAGATTCATGTGACTGTAGGGAAGGGTAATGCAGAACAACCACTCTGTAGATGGATGTCACTGGTGCAGATACTCACAACTGCCAAATAAGTGAAGATGACAGTGGCTGACATGACTACTCTGCGTCGAACGCTGATGAATGCACACCAATTGCAAGTGTATTTCAATATGTTTTCATGTGTTGTCACCAAAAAAATGCCATGATCATACACATTACACCAAGGCCAACATTTTCAAGGTAGGAAACAAAGCCACGGCCATGGTCAAGTCAGCTAGGACATTGCCTTTGAGTTCATCCAGACAAAGACTCCACTCCAAAACAGTAGAAAAAAAATGGAGATAAATCACTATGTTGCAGGGTTACCTGTGTCTTCCCTGAAGGATCTGCAGTTTTCTGGGAAGGAATAGCAGAGTATATGGACCAGGCTGGATTCAAAATGACAATAAACTATCTATTTTTACAGGCACTCAACATTTTCCTGTGGAGGAACAGGGAAAAGTAAAATGTTAAACCATAGGAAAAAGTGAGTTGAGCAGAAATACATTTTACCATTCTAAAAAATAGTGTTGCAGAGGCTCATAAAACCTGAAACTCCACAGAGTTCATCCAGCTAGAGAATCAGTCCTGAATAGCAGTACTTTTGACAAATATGGGGTTTTTTTTAATTATATAATGAATGCTAGCTCATTTGCATATCGTAATTGGCCTTGCCTGTCACTTCTGTTTGACAGTCTGCTCTTTAGCAAATGCTGTTTTGTTTTTCACTTTCCAAGCTCTATGAATGTCTATGGAGCAACACTCTTTCATTTTTATGATTTATAAATTATTTTAATGAGAATAATCTGTCAGAAGCAGGAAAAAAGAAAGCTGGTGTCATTCCTGGGCTATGGACATAAAGACAACTCCAGAAGAGTATATAAAAAGCATAACATGGTTTCTATGCTGACTGAAATATTGTTGCACTATAAAACCAGTAAATCTATAGCTTTATATGCTAGCTTAGTTGCACTATTTTTTCAATATCTGGGGACTATTTATTGTCCTGATATTATAGGAATCTTTTAAACTCTACAAATGTACAAGCCCATTAAAAACAATTAAGTTTTAACAATGTTTGCTGTAGTGTTTCAATGAAAACCAGACAAACCCCAGAGCAAATGAAAAAATGTCACCTTTATTCTGGAAAATCAAGCTCCGTATGTTGCATCTGCAAATGAAGAAGTTTTAACAAATCTTTGTATGCCAAGAAATATCCTTTCTGCCATCACTTCTTCTGTATCCAAAGCTTCCTTCAAGTGGGAATAAAAAACACAGTGACACACGCTGTGCTTTGCTATGCAAGAGACAAGTTACGACTAAAGGCATCTGACAGGTCTCCAAGCCACAGGGGGAAAACCACTGCTTACGTTGTGCACTGCAGTAGTCTAAAACCCATTTTAGCATTAAGGATTGTTAAAAGGAGAAGCCAGTCAATTCCCATGGCAGGGTCCATGGATGGCCAAGAACTGAAGGACATAAAACCAAGTAAGAATGGATCTGTTGGTAATTGTCATTCATGCAAAGAGGACACCAAATTCCAGCCCAACAGGGACTTCTTGTTGGAGGACTGTAAGTGAAATGGGAAAAGGAAGATCAAATATAATCTGTGTTTCAACATTAATGTAGTAATATTTCTATTCCTTCTGTGTAGGAGACTTTGCCTCAGTTTGGAGTAATGGCAGATTTATGTGGCAAATGTCCAACTGGCATCTTCCAAAATTAAGAAAAAATGAATTACCTATGGCAATCTTAGGGAAAAGTTATACATGATGAACTCACATCACATTAGTTTGTGCCAGTGTCACACTAGTGAATCACAATCCATACAGCATCAGTAATGCACACACTGAGGGAGAAGGACAGAGAAAGAAAAACAGAGCTGAAGAAAGGGAATAACAGATGAAAATTAAATGGATGTAAAAAAGGCAAAATAAATTTTAAAAACAAAATCAAGTGGGAGAAAGAAGCCTAATCAAAAGGAAACAATCAGCAAGTGTCTTTGCACAACTATGAACAGTCAAGTTAGTGTGACTTAAAAACCGCTTATCGGCCAAGGCACGGATGTAGCTGTTACCTGGGACATTCTTCCAAGTCCCAAAGACATCATTTTAATGCTCCGTTTAAGTGAAGGATTAGGAATCAGATCAGACCATAAAGGGGTTTTCATTCTCCCCCCTCTAAATCCTCGTTAATCAGTCAAACCCTGCTGGCTGGTCAGGCTAAGGCCCACCAGCAGATACACGTGTGTTCCCTGGTCAAGTCCTGCCTGTATGGAGACTACTGTCAAACAACGAAGGCTCCATTAAGTCTAATTTGCTTAAGTCAGTACCATGTCCACAAGTACATGTCCTCATATGAAGCAGCAGCATTTACAATCCAGAACATGAGCATAAATCCGTTTTCATTAGCTGCTTAAGTTGATAAGCTGGGTGGCAAACTGGCGTGCTTGAGGCACAGAAGCACATTCCTCCTGCTTCTCTTGCAAGGGGCAGGAACAGCAGTTAGAGCAAACAGGCAAGGCACAAAATATCTGACACTGCCGCAGTAGGTTAGGGAAAGCTTCTCAGAGCCCTCAGCCTACAGACTGCAGGTTCCTGAGAGGTGATAACTTCATTGCTTGCAGGTTTTTGAACCATTTTTCAAGAACAAATAATATGGGTTCGGGGGGGGGGGCAACATATTTTCATAAAAGAAACAAATGTGCTGTCTGTACAAGATGAAAAAATTAACTCAAGACAATATTTTTTTAGATCATAGAAAAGTAGAAATCAGGAAGAGAAACAGATGAGACAAAAAGCAAAAATACTTGAGAACTGCAGGAATATCTATCCTGGTAAAATATACATTAATGTCACAGTTCTTAATGACAAGTGATATTTTTAACTTTTGTAAATCAACTTAGTTCAGGTGTTGTACTGCAATCAATGGGATTCAATCAATTTCTATCACCTGAAGATCTGGGCCCTGGTGTGCAAAAAGAGATTGTTAATTATTTCCCTGCTAGCACAATGTGTGACCAACTCATGAGATCAGTGTAAAATTAACATATTTCAGATTTGCGTGCTTGCCTTATTTCTCTAACTGTTGGAATTCATAGATACAAGCTTTCTTCTGCAGTCATGCAGAGTATAATTTTTTTTTTTAAATAAATTGTTCATAATGATGGGATTCCAGGAGCTTTAAGCATATGAGTGATTTCTATACTTTGATGAAATTATGAGAGTTGGCAAGCACTAATTATGACTGCTGACATTTGTTTTATTGGTCTGATTTCTCATGCTTGTCATTCTCTTCTCTCCTGCTGAAATCCATGGAAAAAAATTGCCGTTACCACTGATGGAAATAATGGTATTGTAGATCACATAACTCTTAATGGCTTGCAGGAAATCTGCTTCCAAACTCACCTTTTCTCTTTTCTTTTTGACTTTGTTCTTTTGATAGATGCTCTCAGCCAGTAAGGAAAAATCGATTTAAGTGAATAAGCAAGTGAACAGCATTCACATCACTTTTATTTCACTTTACTTCCTTGCTTGATTCTAATGATGCTTTATTTCAGTAGCGAGAAGCTTCACTACCTGGCCAAGCCTTCATAAATAAGAACAAAGTAAGTAAATAAAATCACAAACTCGACTCAGTGTCAGCATTAACTCTCAGCCTTTGCGAAGTTCTATTTAATAATAATAAATGCAAGTTCAGGAAAGTCCAAGCTGTTCGTTGCTCAGGCAGGGCTCACAAATTGCAGGAGACGACAGCAGTCTTTTAAGACTAAAAAAACAAATTAAGGCCCCTATTAGATATGCTGCCAGTGAAAGGAGAAACTTTACCCTTTTTATTAAGCTCGCAGTTCTGCTTTGTTTAATTTCTTCTTGAACAAGGGAAAAAAAATGAGGATTAATTCATATAGGGACAGCTGGAATGACAATGTATTGCAAGGGACGAGAGCTGAAGCATAAATAAGCGTTGGCTTCACCACCCAGCTGAAATCAATGAACCATCGTGGACTGTCAGCACTGTCAGATGGGCCTCTGGGATCAGTGGAAAGTTAGGACTGACAATCTCCTTCCACCTCAGCCCACTGACAGTGGCTCCTGCCTCCTGACAGTGGCTGAACGACCCTCCCTGTCCCCTGCATCCCTTGGATGGCCTGATCTTTGCTTCACTTCTCCCTGGTCACGGGGTGGACCACCTTAACTGGCAACGCTATTCCCTGTCCTCATAAACATTCTTCTTGCCTAGTGTTGAGACAAAACATCTATGCAGAAAGATCACCAAATAGAGCCAGACTTGGTGGGGGTAAAAATAATTTTTTTTAAATTAAATTTATATTAAAACGCAGAGCCCCATCAGTCCTGTATTTTGACCCTTCAAAACACTGCAAATGCTTGAAAAAACAGTGCAAAGAATGATGTGGGAGATTTGAATATGCAAGCATACACTGACCTGCTGCATCAATATGTTAAAGTAACCAAGTATTTGCATTTCTAACGGGAAGTCCATAACCTATTCCTCAAGGAAAAGTTACTTCTCAAAGCATGTATCTGCGCTAGCTCGGGCACCTAGAATTTAGGTATCTATACTCTCGCCTGTCATTTTCATGTGCCTTTATAGTCATTAATATGGCCCACTATCACAGGGTGGTTGAGGTCGGTGAGTACTTCTGGAAATCCTTTAATCTCAACATAGGTTTAGCGTAAGTTTAAAAAAATGCATGTTGGCAGCACCAGTTGTTATTCATTGCCTGTGAAAAAGGTGTAAGCATTCCATTGAAGGTAGAGGCACCTGAGCTGACTGTACTTGGTGAAACACCTAATTAGCTTTTAATCTCTAGGCCACACAACAGAAACACAGACCATCCTTTTTCAGGTCCCTCACCCTCCTAAGCATTTTCTGGGATTCAGCTGGTGTTACCTAAAGACAGTAGCTCCAAGGCTGTGTTGAATGCATAAGTAATGGCTGCTCTGTGATTTTCACAGGCTGCACTCTCACAGCAGTAGTCGTCTCTTGTATTTCAGGATTTAATAAATCAGGATGTTAAATTCACCCAGTTTATCACAAAGTACAGAAGTAGGGTGTTAAGGTATCAGTCATGTCAGTAATTAAATCTCATGAAAAGTAGAGCACAGTACTAGTTGGAAGTCAAGAGCACAACAGACTGACACAGATGCCACTGCCCATACTAGATAAAGGAAAAGCCAGTTTGTAACTGGGGAAACAGGATCTTTGTAAGAAGTGTCGCTCTTATTCACTGGTAGCTATTTAGTATAACTCCCAAACTGATTGTGTTCAGAAATATTCTTTCTGTCTTGAAGCAGGCTTGAAAAGTCTTTTCCTTCTTATTGAGCTCTTCTTTTTTGCTAGCAGTTTGTTTCTGTGAGCTACAGTGACATGTAGAGCTGACTGTGCTAGAATGTCAGCTGCCCACATCTCCCACATCCGCATAAGATGATAGTGTGTCCACGGTGACACTGAGGCAGTGACATTGTAAAGCATCAGCATTACCTTCAGGTGAGAACTTCTTAAGTTTGACTGTAAGTTTTCTCCTTCAAAAACAATTTTCTCTCTTGGGGTAGGAATTGTAATCACACTCTCCTCATCTCTTTGCTAACTCAAAAACAATATTACAAATATTTTCATATTACAATCTTGCTAATACCTTAAAGAAGAAGGCCGAAAAGTAAAAGAAATAAAATACAGAAAAAAAAAGACATCCTCTGGGGGAAGTAAATTGATCAAGATATTTGGTCAAGATATTCTTAAAGATACTCTCAGTCTTCATACTGACGTCCTCAACCAATACTAACAGATGTTTGTATTCAAGGCACAGGCATTGGTGCTTTCTGGCCCATTTTATTAGCAAAAGTGTAAGCATATGTTAGGGCCAGACATAGGACTGGCACAGAGTGAGTGCTCCTAACACGTAAATGGAAACTAATCTCTTGTGAGGTACGTCAATATTCTGGTCAAGTGGCAGACACGTTTCTAGTTAGATTACCAAAGGAGGTAGGGCAGAAAGTCCTGGGAAAGGGAATGGTAGAGACTGGTTTACTGGAATAGTTATTCCATTTTCCAGCTCATTCTCTGACACCTTCTTTCTCAAATGTCCTTCACCTGACCCAGACTGGTAGCCCAATTAGTTCTTTGGAGGGACTGAATTTGACTTGTGAGCCAAATATCAAGTATTTTACAAATTAACAGATTATTTTTCCTTGACCTCAGTGTCTCCATCTGCAAAAAAAAAATGAAGCAATAATATTTAATGAACAGTGAAGTTAAAACTAATTGGTGCTCACTCTGCCGCAGCTTTGCTATCTGGGGACTTGAACTTGTGACTGGTTTGCAGACAGCAGTGTCAGGGAACTCACGGACTGGGATGGACTATAGAAGTTGTCAGAAGTTGTATAGAAGACTGAGGTCTTAGTCTGCATGTGTGAGGGTGGATGATAAGAGAGAGGCTTAAAATGGAGGACATGAGTTGTACATCCTGATTTAAAGATACGGGAAATGGTAGAAGTTTGAAGGTAGGCGGAATCTATTTGGTTTCCTAGTGTGGGGATATGCAAAAAGGACAGCAAGGAATGGGGCAGTTAGTAAGAAAACTTAGGTCTCAAGCATGTGAAAAGATTGGTGTTTGACTAACAGGTCCAGGAAATTTCATCCTTATTCTGGGGAAGAGGGTTTTGTGAAGGATACAGGGCCCTTGATAAGTTCTTTTGGTATAAGGGAGTTTCAGTGTAAATGTTCAACAACCTGGAAAGTGTTTCAATCAGAAGGATGGTGGGTAAAAGGAGAGACACTGTCTCAACAGTATCTACAGCATCCCATTTTCTGTAGGAATTGCCCTGTAGGTAAAAACAAAGTGTGTGCTTGCCAGATGGAGAGTCATAGAGAACGGAGCAGAGGAACCCTAACCTTAATATGGAACCCTAACATGGAATTAACCTTAATACGGAACCCTTAATATGGAACCCTAATTGCATGTCCAGAGAAGGGCAACGAAGCTGGTTAAGGGTCTGGAGCAGAAGTCTGATGAGGAGCGGCTGAGGGAACTGGGGTTGTTTAGCCTGGAGAAAAGGAGGCTGAGGGGAGACCTTATTGCTCTCTACAACTACCTGAAAGGAGGTTGTAGAGAGGTGGGGGTCGGTCTCTTCTCCCAGGTAACAAGTGATAGGATGAGAGGAAATGGCCTCAAGTTGTGTCAGGAGAGGTTTAGACTGGATATTAGGAAATTTTTCTTCACTGAAAGGGTTATCAAGCATTGGAACAGGCTGCCCAGGGAAGTGGTTGAGTCGCCATCCCTGGAGGTATTTAAAGGACGTTTGGATGAGGTGCTTAGGGACATGGTATAGTGGTGGTCTTGGAAGTGTTAGGTTTATGGTTGGACTCGATGATCTTAAAGGTCTTTTCCAACCTATAGGATTCTGTGATTCTGTGGAAGCAGAGCTCTAGGTTGCTCTCTAGTTGAGGTAAGTGTAGTTTTAAAGCACCAGCTAATCCTGACACTGAACCTAACCACATTGTAGCCCAACATCTCAGCTGAGGCAATGGAAAGTGATTGGTATTTTTAATTTTTTTTTTTTTATTTTGCCTGATTGTATCAACAGTTTCTTGATTTTTGTTGCTACCTTTTATTCACAGTATAAATAGATGCAGCAGTTCACAGAAATGTGGGGTCAGATCTCTGGGGCTGGAAACCAAATCCAGCACCACATGCAGATATAAAGCAGTCTCATTTTGAGAGACTGGTGAAGCCACAGTTTCCACTGACTTCATCAGGAGTTGATTGGCATCTCTAAAAAACTGTCTTTTTAAGCACCTAATGATGGAGATCAGTGTCTAACGGACAGCACTGAAGTTTAAAATATTATTGGCTTCATTGCATTATAGCAAGCTGACCTCTGCCAATGTCATTCCCTCAGCTGATAAAAGCAATTTTGCATGGCAGAGACCTCACTGCACAAGACTCATGTGCGAAAGGCCTTTTAGAAGTGTAACACCCTGCCCAAGGGCTAAATATTATTAACATTTTTTTGCCTTTTTAACATCACTCCTTAATTATCAGTGAACATAAGTAGCTGTAAAACTCTACAATACAGCACTAAATTCACCACTCGATCAAAAATTTAGCAAAAATTACCATATGTGTTACAGGAAGCTCAACGTTTTCTGCTTTTCCAGGCTGCTGAGGCAGCATCCTCTTAGTGTTGATAAAAATTGCTTTGCAAAGGTTGTGCCTCTTTGGATTTATCACTATCAGCATGTGGCAGTGTTTGAGCTTCCAGCTAAAAAAAAAATTCAAATGGAATTTTACAGTACTTGCTTTGGGGCTGGAGCGTAAAACTGCTCTCTTAGCAGCTTCCAAGTCCCTGGAAGCTCAGTCCCTGTGTCTCTCAGCTTCGTCACACCCCCTTATGCATTGCCGCTGATCTTTCCCACTTGCTGTTTACTTATTTTATTGCATGGTTTGGAGGCACCTTTTTATTATTATTATCTTGGTTTGATTTTGGCTTCTCTTGATGACAGGGGTTTACAAAAGTGCAAGGGAATGATTAATGTACCATGCATGGTAGGCAAGATATCGCCATGCAGGAGAGGAGAAAGTTACTGAAACAAGATTTTGAAGAAATTTTAGTTTTAGCAAAACTACGTGGGTGGGCCCATGTTAGCAGCCTGTGAGGCCCAATGTAAGAGCAAAGTGATGTTATGTGCTTGACATCTATGCTATGCACCTTCCAGCAGCTCTGCTTCAGGCTAGCTCTGGTGCTATGGATTGGCTGCCTGGTAGCAATTAGCACAAATTAGGTAGTGGTATGATTTTCTAGTGTAATGCCTGCAGTGTGCCCAGGTGGCCAAGAAGACCAACAGCATCCTGGCTTGTATCAGGAATAGCGTGGCCAGCAGGAGTAGGGCAGTGATCGTGCCCCTGTACTCAGCACTGGTGAGGCCGCACCTCAAATCCTGTGTTCAGTTTTGGGCCCCTCACTACAAGAGAGACATTGAGGGGCTGGAGCGTGTCCAGAGAAGGGCAACGAAGCTGGTGAAGGGTCTGGAGCAGAAGTCTTATGAGGAGCGGCTGAGGGAACTGGGGTTGTTTAGCCTGGAGAGAAGGAGGCTGAGGGGAGACCTTATCGCTCTCTACAACTACCTGAAAGGAGGTTGTAGAGAGGTGGGGTCGGTCTCTTCTCCCAGGTAACAAGTGATAGGACAAGAGGAAATGGCCTCAAGTTGTGTCAGGAGAGGTTTAGATTGGATATTAGGGAATATTTCTTCACGGAAAGGGTTATCAAGCATTGGAACAGGTTGCCCAGGGAAGTGGTTGTGTTGCCATCCCTGGAGGTATTTAAAAGACGTTTGGATGAGGTGCTTAGGGACATGGTATAGTGGTGGTCTTGGTAGTGTTAGGTTTACGGTTGGACTCAATTATCTTAAAAGTCTTTTCCAACATAAATGATTCTATAATTCTATGATTCCAAAGGACTATAGTTTTTGTGTTAGGAGCCCTATCCACAATCTGAATCCATGTGCTATGTCGTGATGATAAGGAGAAACACTTAAGAAGTGCACTACTGAGCTGAACTGAAGCACTAATGGAAATGCACCTGGAAAAAGAGCTAATGCCCTTGGACTGGACTCAACACAGCAGCAGTTTTACACTTGATATAGTAAAACATGCAGTCAAATCTTTAGCAGGTACAAATCGCTCTGTATTAATTTAAGTAGCCTGAAACACACTTACTGAAGATCTGGTCCAATCATCTGTTTTTTTAAAAAAAATACTTACCTTTGAATACTGAAATGGATGAGGCACAATAACATTTGATTTTTCTGGGTGCCTATCTGGTTCGAGTTCGAATGGGCTTTTTAGCACTCAGGTCCTCCCTGGGTATCAGCATTTTGATTCACTCGATGAGCTTACACACAACAGCCCTTAAGTCTGCTGGCTGAACCTGTGTTTCCTTCCTGCAAACTTATACCAGAGCCCTTGGAGAGAGCTGGAAATTACTCTGAATCCTAAAGCCGACTCAGTCCCATTTCATGGGAAGGGTAAAGTGAAGGGTAAATGCTTCCTTTTGAAGCCTCTTTTATGCATTTGATCTTTCACAGCGTTCCTCATTCAATCCGTCCCGCACTAGTGATATGAAGAAGCTGTGAAAGTTAATCCATTTGAGAGATGAATCAGTGCTGGCAACTGTCCTCAGCCACAGGTCAGTAAGCACAGGATGGATGGGCATCCCGGTGCTCTCTGCTGGGAATATTTCCTTGAAAAACGGTACCTGGAAAATGCTCGGTCTCTTGTTGCTCATCTGCTTTGGTAGTAGGTAGCTGGCACGGGGTTCAGTTTCACTTTGGCTCTAGGCAAGGCAGAACTGCCAGACAATGACAGTTTTCAGAGGAGAGGCTTGGGGAAAAAAATAATTAAAAAATTACACATACAGTACCTCTGAGGAAAGATCTTTTTTGTGCCAAGCATTAATATACAGCCAGTACAAGCCTTCTCCTTTTACATATTCCTGCTGGCACTATAACACCCCAAAATAAAAGCCTACTGTGGGAAAAGCAGAGAACACAGGCAGAAAGTATAATAAATGGTCTTGTTTTGTTCAGCACGTGGGCAAAGGACACAAAACACTTCTGATGCTTGCTTGATCACCCTCAGCACTGTAACTAGGAACAATGACCTGCTGAAATGATCAGGTAGAAAAGTTGCTCTGATTAGATAAAACACCTGAGGACTGAAGAATGTTGATCCCAGCACGGAAAAAAAAATCACATGTATAGAAAGTTAGACCTGCTCCAGTTTCAGTCTTTGTCTCAGCTCCCACTGTGAGATTTCTGACTCTCTTCTGTTGTCAGGTCCAGAAAAGTTAGAGGTTTGGGTATTTCTTTAAGTGTTATAACAGCATTTGATCTATACCAACCTTGAAGAAAGGCTAAGATCCTGATGTTGTCAACCTAAGCCTTACAGAAATTCATCCTAAATCTGAATTTTAGTGGCAATGATCATCTCAGCCCTCTTCAGTAAAACTGAAGACTTCCCTGTCCAAACTCAGAAACTTTGAGTTGAATACCTGAAAATGATACCATTGGTACGAAAACAATGAGCATTTTTTCTTTTATATCTATTGGCTGAGCAAGCTCTGGGACAATGTATGACTGTTACACTGTTCTTTATTCAGGCCCTCATCTTCAGACACAATTTTGGTCTTTTTTTGTAGAAGCTTTGGCCCAAAATCCCATACAGAACCACATCTACAGGTTTTTTCACATCCTCTAGTTGTTCTTATATACCCCTTTAAGTAAAATTTTAATGGCTAAAATACAAATGATGCTAGGAATCTTATTTGTCACAAGTTTTAACTGATGGCAGCACCTTCCTCCCCTTTAAGAACTGTGAATACTGCCTGCCCTTGGATTATTCTCATGTGTATGTTAGGTTATTTTTCTTCTTTGTTGAAAATTTTTCTTCTGCTTTTAGACTAATAAGTTGGGTAGCTCACAGGGAACTGTCCTTCTGAGTTGGGATCATTTTTTTTGTGCAGCTCATTTCTATCTAAACACAGCTGCTGGAGTTCAGTAGAGCAATCTCTAACAAAGCTATCTGAAGGAAAAACAATATAGCTGTATAGCTGCTAGAAATGTTAGCACTTGGATTAACACACTCAATTTTAGCTGGGGGAAAGCTGTGCTAATGGGCATTGGGGACTTCTGGGAAGAGAAAATTGCAACATATGAGCATCCTCTCAGAGCAGCAATCCTTAGTATTGCAAATGATACCTAATATCCTTCCTGTCTTTGGGCTGGGTTTCAAGCTTTCTGTGTTGTGTCATCTCTTGCCTCACTTGCTGACCTAGTCTCACCTGTCCAACCAAGTTTGTGAATGAAAAAACACATTACCATTTTGACATGGGAAATCCTATGGCAGGGAATCTGTTGTGTCAGTAAACCGAAACATTCCTGCAGGAGCAAAGAAAAAAACCTGTTCTAAGTTAAAATAATCTTCTAGCAATAAGTTTAGTTATCAATAGCCTAGTTCTCATTAAATAAATAAATAAATAAATAAATAATAATAATAATAATAATAATAATAATAATAATAATAATAATAAAAATGCTTGGCCCACACTGATGTAAAAATAACTTAAATTGTAGAATATATTCAGTGTGTGCTGGATCTTGGTGTTACAGGGTTACAGGCTTCCTGTTGTCTCTATGGTCTCATAGAAAAGCCATCACTAATTCTGAAGTTCCCAGAGATTCATTCATGTGATTAGTGTCTGTTGTATGTGGTGGCTTCTCCATTCCTTTCCTCATGAGAAGCTATACATGATGTCCTGGTGGACAACACGTTGACCACCAGCCAGCAATGTGCCCATGCAGCAAAGCAGGCCAACAGCCTCCTGGGCTAGGCAGTGTTGCCAGCAGGTCAAGGAGGTGATCCTTCCCCTCTGCTCAGCACTGATGGAGTTCTGGGTCCAGTGCTGGGCTCCACAGTAAACATCAGATATGGACATACTGGAGCAAGTGCAGCAAAAGGCCCCAAAGATGATTAAGGGACTGGAGCATCTGTCATATGAGGGAAGACTGAGAGACCTGGGGTTTCTCAGTCTAGAAAAAGATGGCTCAGGGGGGATTTTATCAATTTGTATAAATAAATATCATTTGAGGGGGAGTAAAGAGGGAGCCAGACTCTTCTTAGAGGTGCCCAATGACAGGACAAGAGACAATGAGCATGAACTGAAACAGAGAAAATTCTATTTAAACATAAAACCCCTTTTTATTGTAAGGATGGCCAAACACTGGAACAGGACGCCCAGAGATGTTGATGCCCAGTCTCCACATGCTTGGAGGTATTCAAAACCCAACAGGACACAGCCCTGGGCTATCTGCTCTAGCTGATCCGCTTTCAGCAAGGAAGGTTGGACTAGATGATCTTGAAAGGTCCATTCCCACATCAATCACGCTGTGATTCTATGATTTGTTAAAACAGATTCAGGCTATAAATAATCCTAAAACACAAGAAAGCTTGAAAATAGATTAAAACTTTAAGACCCTTGTCTGGTTTCTGTGCAAATCAGCTATGCACAGTTCATTGTAATGATGTCTCAAGGTTCACTCTAATACTCCAGTTATATCTTCAATACTTCAATATAAAATATGGCCAGTGTCAGGACTATCTTCAGACCAAATACCTTGTTTCCACTCTGAATTTAGTTCAAGTACCCCTGCCTATGTATCCTGAATATTGCAGCCTCTCTCAGGATAAGCCTGAGCAATCATGCAACCTCACTCCAGAAAGGAACTACCGCATTGTACATAGAGGGTGAAATTCAGGCACTTAGCAGTCTGAAGGTTAGGCAGCCTATCCGAAGTAGTCATCTAGGCAAATATTCACCAGAGGAAATCTAGCAGTGCAAAACATAAGCTAGTTGTCTAGATTCTTCACAGCTAGTGGAGAGAAACAGATTACCTCTCGCTTCAGGGCAGATGTCTAAAACCATTAGATGTGTCATTCTTTAGAAGTGCCTTTTTTCCCACTGTTGCCTATAAAAATATTCTGAATAATTAACTCCGATACAGATGTTTATGATATAGATGTCTAAAATCAGATAAGCTGACTATTGCTTTGTCTGTCAAGGCTCATGAACCAAGATAACAAGCGAGCCTTGGTGTCTTGCTAGCTTACTGACTACTTTCAGCATGCCAGCACCATTATTAAGTCATCCTTGGGAGTCCCCCAGCAGTAACATGAGTACGGGCAGTATCTCACTTAGCCAAAAGCCTAGTCTCATAGCTGCTCATACACAACAGTGCATCAGTACAACAGTCCTCGACAGTGGATAACCTCGAATACCTACCATCCAGATGTATCCTCTGTCTTTTCCATCCATCTACATGAAGAGAAAGGGATGATTTTCTTGTTCAGCAATTCTTCCAAAATTCATGGTCAATTCTTTGCTCTGCTGCTGAACACCTTTTTTGAACTCAAGCAAGTCTGTCAAACCCCCTTCCAAAATACTCCGGTCTTAGGCTCCTGATGAAGTTAATGACTGCTGGTTGCCTGAGAAGCTTTGAAGGTCAGAGGATTGCTGTAATACGTGTAATGCTCAAAGCTGTAAGAGAACAGTGTTCCTCAGAAATTGTGCCATTAGAAACAACTTTATTTCACGCCTCTGTGAACTATTCTTACACAAATATTTTGTGGTAAATGACAAAAAAACAGAGCTATCTAAATGAAAGGAGTCATGGAGGAATTCAGATAAAGAAGGAAGAGCAAAGCAAATGAGGTGTGGCAGATAAGTGCATGACATTCTTGAAAGTGTTGGTCCACCAATTAACTGGGGAAATAAAAGCAACCATTATGTAATTTTATGTCAAATGATTCAAAATTAAGTGCTTCTGAGTTATAGACAGAAGGAGAATACGGAGGCTTCAATAAATACAGGAATTAGAGAATTCCATAGACTAGGTGTCTTTAAAATGAGGTATTTGCTTTAAGTATCTGCCAGATACTCTTTCAGATCTCTCACCTCCACTAGTCCACAAGCCAACAAAACAAACACGTCTACTATTAATTTCAAGTCCCACCACCTGAAGCTATCTGCAGACAAACATTTACAACTTGTAACAGCCTTTTATATACAGTCCACCCATTCCTATCCCTCTCAGCATATCAAGGGCAGCCTCTTCATAGAAATCTCTCTTCCCGTCAAGGTGGTGCTATACTGAGAACATATTTATTTCCATAGTATATGCTGTGGTGAACAGCTTGCTTGCTAGGAGTCTCCTTTTTTTTAAAATTTTATTACTGGCACATTCCTAGTTAGCACAAAACCATTACTCACTGTTGATCTATGGACTGGAGGTGCATATTGTAAGACATATTATTATAGATTTTTTTAAGTCAGCAATTAATTCCATTGGCAGCTAAAAGTAAAAGAGAGATTTTTCTCCAGATGCCTTCCATTTTGGGAAAAGACTTTAAGATACACCTTTTCAGATACTCTTAATATACACTTGTCCTTCTATTGATTCCTTCCAGCTCCTAAGGAAGTAGCATAGTTTCTTAACCATGAACTTTGACTCTTTTCCAGATCATAGCTTTCTATAAGGACTGGCTGCTTTCCTTACAGAACAGAATATAATGTACTTTTGGAAAAGAAGGAAATTATCTTCAATCCCTTGACTTGCTGTGAAAAACTGTTCTGCTCTTAGCCTGTTTTTATTTCTGGTCATGGTATATAGACATTTACTTATTTTTTGCATATGTCAACCAAGTATGTTTTGCAAATGAGCTTCAGTATACAGGATGCCTGGAAACTATTATATGTCCATGGGGTTTTTTTTCACTGTACAAAGATATATGCAATTGACCCTCCACCTGTATTAGATGATAGTGATGTTTTATAAATGAAAATAGTAATAAAAATGTTTTTTGCAGTATTTACATGGCTAAAAACCTCTTCATTATCAAGGAATGGTGCAGCAAAAAGCAGTTTTGTAGGAAAGCAGAATTATTTAAGTGAAAAAATGAAGGATTGCAGTTGGCCGCTGTGGGTTTATTTGCAAACAGCCTGACACCAGCGCTGCTCTCCAAACCCCTGGGTGCTTGGCTTTTTCTCTGCATTCGAACTCTTTATGTTGCAAGCTTATAAAATGTCCAGGATTTGCAAACACTTCCACAATAAATAAGTTATTCAGAAAATTATAAACAGCTCCACAGAGGGAGGACTCCAGTATTGATCAGTCTCTAATAAGAACTTTAATACTGAAATATTTGACAGGCTAATATTGCAACACTTCTACAACCCTTGCTATTTATAAGTTTCCTAGGTACTCAGAATCATTGTGTTCCAGCAAGGCATACTAGATAATTTCTAATTTTTGTTTTGTTGTCAATGCTTTCTTTTATTTTGGACAAGCTAACAGATCTCTTTGAGTGTCAGTAAAATGGGGAATCTTACTCTTCAAGGAGGCAGAGATGGAAAGAAGAGAGTGTTGCAGGTTAGTTTTCTTTCTCTCCTGGTATTCCCCTCTTATCAATGATTTCCTGAAATAGAATTCTGTAAGTTCTTAATTATTAACATAGTCAGAAGCATATTCTGCTTCTCTTTTTTGGGAAACTATTGAAACAAAAATTATTTCCTATCTCATAGTATTATTGAATTAAGTTAACTTTTGTAAAGAGTTTTCACCATGAAAAGCTCTTGAACAAGTTCCTTAGTAAAAGGAATGAGAAAACAAAAGAAGAATACCTGAGTTATTTTAAATAGCTTTTTTGTTAACAGTTAGGCATACTATGTGTTGTTACAAATATGGAAGATATATTTTGTCTCTATAATGCATGATATTTCAAGAAGGAAAATTAAATCTCTGAGATAGTGCAATTGTCATGGAAATTACATACTCACCCAAAATGGAAGTTCTTCTGTGTGTTAGGTGAGTCTTAGCTCTTTCCAAGTATCTGAGAGAAATCTAAAAGATTCCTCTATCTTGAGAATTTATGTAGGTGATATTATTGCTGTATCAGAACATCCTGCAGGCTGTAGTGCCTTTTTTCAAACTGCATGTTTTTCATACAGTAGATTGGAATCTGAAATTTTCTTGGTCTTAAATCAATATCCTAATCAATATTTATTTTTACTCCCACAGGAAAAGATGATACTTTAGTTCTCTGCTGTGACAAGCACCACAAGGAAAGGACTAGAGAAGGGGTGTCCATGTACTGAAGTCAGAGCACTTCCATGCAAATACAATTACTTAAGCTAACAGGTAAGCTGTGCTTTTGTATAGGGAAAGAAAAGAATTTAATAAACTATATATTTATGAGGAGTCTGAAAGGAAAGAATAGTCCTACCTCTTTGGCAGTGTACTTTTTAACCCATGCTGATATAAGATGATATTAGATCTATATGGCATACAACAATATATAGAAATGGCTAATCAGATCAGTATTTTGTTAATCACATATTAAAAATCAACTATATTTTTAAAAATGTGCAGTCATTTTAAGGATTATGGACCTGTTTCACTATATTCAGCCACCAGCATATTCCTCTCAATGCAAAAGAGACATATTTTATTAATTTAGGGAAAAAAAATATTATGCCTCCCTTCATGTGACAGCATGTGTTGAAATAAGTGAAGAGAAGGAAAATCTCAGCTGCATGTGCAGACAGCCAGCTTCTAGTACTACAAAGATAAGCTACACGTCAAACGAGGATCACATGTAAGCAGCAGCATACAGACCCCGCACAAATTGCTGAGCCTGCACCTCCCTAAGGTCCAGGGCCCTTCTCTGACAGGTCGAGGGTAGGTAATTGTGTCAGATTCACTTAGGAGCTTCAGTGTCCTGGCAAGAGTATTCAGATCCCTTGTGCTGTGACAATCTCAGCCACCCACTGGGGAACCTGTCATCTAAATAACCAGAAGAGGTGCATGTAGCATACTCAAAGTCAATTAGTGGCAGATCCAGGATGAAAACTTGACTCTCCTCAGTCTCAAGAGAGCACCTCAGTTACTCTGAAGTCTCTGATCCCCTGCTGCTCCATACAGAGCAGAGCTGCAAAAGTGCTGAGGTTTCTCAGTTTTCACCAGCTTTGGCACGGGATGTACTGAGATAGTTCAGTATCATGTTTAAGACTGAGTTTTCAGGACCAATTCAGAGAGACCGAGATTTCTAAATAATCCTTTTCTTGGGAAATGCCTGTAATTTAAAACTCTTTTGGCATGCTTTTCTCGGCTAAAAGAGTCTTTCTGATTCATGTCACTTTTATTTGTGACCTGAGGATTTTGCTGGAATCCCATCTGTTTTTTCTGTGCCATCAGTGCCTAAAACAGATTTTATGAATATGCTCTTGCTCAGGGAGCATTTTGAGCTATTACCCTGTTGCAATTAGATATCAAAAATACATAGGTATTAAGTGCAGATTCTGCAATTACTTGGTATGTCTAAATACGAAAAAAAAATATAACAGTTAAGCAGTAATTAGATAATTACCTGCACCAAAATATTTACCTTGTTTCCTTTCAGATTTGAAGTGATCAGGGAAAATCATGGATTGAGTTTCTTGCTCTTCCGTCACCTAATGTTTGTCATCTGACCTTTAACTGGGGCTGATGAACAGAGAAGTCAGCTGGTGCAGCAGTCCAGTATTTCATTATCCGTTACCTCTGAAGGACCTAACTTATCTAGCACAGGTCACAGCTTGGTGACTTCAGCTAAGCCTCATGGGGATAAAAGCCTGTCACTCATATATATTGTGGCCTTTGCTTCAAAAACACCAGGATCAAACAAGCTTAGGGAAGGCATTAATTTCCAGATGAGCTGAGATCTCTAAGTCTGAGAGTTTGGGTTTAATATAGCAAACGAGCTCCTTACCACAGTCTTTTTACTGACCAAAAAAAAAAAATCTTCAAAAATTTTTCAAAAATATCAATGAACATTTTCAGAACTATTACTTATTTCAAACAAATACATTCTTTTTACTATTATATTAATATATTGTATTATATTTTATTATGATATTATATATTATATTTTTATTATTATTATTTTATTAAGTTATTTTCAAAAATATCAATGACCATTTATAAAAACTTTTAGAATGTGAAATTTAGTGCAAAAACAAGCAATGGGTTTTGAGGCCAAAAATTTTAATATTTAGTCACCCAAGTGATATTTCTTGGGGCAAGTATTACAGCCTCCTCTCTGATGTTTCAGAAGAAGGAAGAGGGTGCAATTTCTCTTTACTGTGAAACCATTTTTTGATCCTAATTTTGATAAGAAAGGAAATATTTCCATCCCCAAGGACCATCATGATACAAACAGCCCAGATGCCACATCATCAGTGTCTCTAATCTAGTGCAGAATGAACGATTATATTTTTATTGTGTAAATATTCTCCTTTCTTCCTAACAAATAATAAAGAAGAAAGCAGAATCTAATCAAACTAGAGAAAGACATGGTTTATTTCCAGTTTTTCTACAAGTTTCTCATGTATCATTAAGCAGAGCAAAGATGTTCTTTGTACGTTGGAACATGTCTATCACAGCTGAATAAAAAGACACCTAAGCTTGTTCTGCTCATTGTCATCTCAGATCAACACAAATGAGAAAATTATACTGGGGACCTGAGATGGTTAGAAATCATACAGCAAGATTTATTCTTTCAGGATTAATGCTCTATTTATGCTACTGTTGAGCTTCTGAAGTTGAGATGACTTCCATCAACCTAGTTCAGCTCTCTTTGTACTGCACTTTCCTGCATTTCAGGTTACAAGATTAGCTGAGAGACCTAGGGTCTCTTAGCACTGATTCGGACTGTTTTTTTCCCACTTTCTTTCTCTATCGAATAAGATCAATATTATAATCCACTTTGAAGGAGTTCCAGATTGACCAGTGACAGTAATATATTCAACTGGTGGGTGAAGTGTTCTGGGTACCAGTCACTTACCATGTAGACTTGAATTACAATTTATTAACACATGAGAAAGTTGTTTCAAAAATATTCTAATTTATTATTATTACAGGCCACTTGTCTAGGCAAAACGATTTAATCAAAAGAGCTTTTTAATCATGAGGGAAACATATTTTCATCAAAGTGAGCAGCACACTTTAATTAAATAGAGTAGAAAGTAGAAGACAAGTTCTGAAATGTTATCTTTTGCTGAGGCTGCAAGGGACTAAGGAAATCCTTTCAAAAGCTGACCTTTCACAAGGAAAGCCCATTTGGGTATATATCTATTTCTTATCTCTGCATGAGAGATTTATGCAGATAAGTGCCTGCTCTTGAGATGAGAAGGTACTTCATCAAGCATTATTATTCCAGGCATTAAGTTGACCGACAGGTCCAGAGCCTACTGTTGTAAAAGAGGTATTATTCCATGGAAGGTTATGAAGGGTTAAAAAGCCTCTACTCCTTAGTACAGATTGCAGTTTAGGAGATTGCCTGTTAAAGTCACCACTGATAACAGTGAATTATTTGGCAACAGGAATCAGGAGATATGTCAATTTAGACCTTGCTGCTTTTTACAAAACATATTGAAAGCCATGGCCCCGTATGTAGCGTTGATTTCAACAAGGCATACCACGAAAGGATGACAGCTATTCTGCAACACTATGGGAATTTAGAGCATAGATACAAAAGGTTAGCATAGATTTATGCTTATGAGATGACCCCTAAGGTAACGTTGGTTCTGTTATCATCATTCATGAGCTGTTTTGCTGAGCACATCAGTTGTTATAAGAAAAGAGAGCAGGTGAGGTGACATCACCAAAGAAGAATCTCTCACTCTGTCACGTCATTCTTTTTCTTGGTACACTGGGAGAGAAGCCATGACAGCCCTCACTGTGCTTATAAGGGGTCTTCTGGACTGCCCACCTAACATCCAGTAACTCAGCATATTGCCAGACTTACCCAGGCAGACTATTCACAAGCACCAGTGTGTTTCCTGTGTTCAGACCCATTTCATATCTGTGTTCAGAAGCTTTGTAAGGATAGCTCTTGGATTGTGTCCTTGCAAGGCTCTCCATTAACCCATTTTGTGATATTATCACTGCCTTCCTGTACTCAGCCAGAAAATCTCTTCCACACACTGAATTTTTGTTTACAAATATTTTCAGAAAAATCTCCTTTTTTTTGAAACAGTTGATCATTTGATTTTCAATGACTTTGTGCTCTTGTTGGATATGCATAGATTATTTAAGACCCAGCTTTTGCCTGAGCATCATGGTAAGGTGTCATCCATGTCATCCATGGAGAACTGGGAGAGACAAACTTTTTGGAAAATGGATACTTGGTTAAAAATTCCCATCCTTTATTCTGTTGGACTCGAGCGGTAATTAAACTAGGCTGTTGATTTTGCTTTGGTTGCATTATTTCAAACAACATTCAGTAAGCCCCCAGATCAACAGATTTTTGTTTTATTATTATTTTTCTGTTGACCAGAACAGAACAATCAAAACAAATAAACAAGCTTTTTTACTTACCACAGTAATCACCTCCTGGCAATCACAAAGTCCACATCTCTCAGAGGTAACTCTGAGTCAGTCTGCAAAAGAATTTGCATTCAAGAGCTGGTAAGGAAGGGGGGGGGTGTACTATTGACTGTCTTTAAACAGAGAAACATAAAAGAGTCTAACCTCTCATTTATATTTCTTTAACTAGAGGCTGAGGGAGGGAGAGGGAGGAGGGGCTAGGGACACAAAAGCAATTAAAAATGAGGGCTTACAAAGGAATTGTTTATAGCTAATCGAGTTGCTGTGGATACCCTGTTTGTTGTTTGCATTCTTCGTGCAATTTGTTAGGGGGAAATCGTTCATTCCAGTGAACAGCATTCATTTTTGTAATTGTTTTCTGGCAGTCAACACATGAGGTTAAACCACAGCCTTTGGTGCAGGCGCAGAGGCCTCTTACCTCACTTTAAATATCTACAAAATAGAGACATTTATCCAAGGTAGTTGCTTAAAAGCCTTTTTAGTAAGGCCACTGATTATAGTAGAGAATCAGCCATCTCTATGAAATTAATAATCTCATCCCAATGTAAGCATCAAAAGTACATTACAGGTGCATCCAAGGAGTGCCCTATAAGGCTGAAAAATGAGAAAACACTGATGTATGAATCATATGTACCAGAAGGGCTTTCCACGCACTCATTAGAGGAAAGGTCTGATCTGATCCTGGCTGGACAATGTTTCATCCTTTTCCCAGCTTTGTGAGCTCGAGATGATATCGTGTTATTGCCAGAAATGGGAGTAACGCACACAGCTCAACTTCTTCATTCCTATGAATTAACAGTATTAATTTTGCAGCTTCCAAACTGAATACAAGTTTAGGGCAGAGTTAGAAGCTGAATGAATGGCCACAAGTGTGTCAAAATGATCTGCAGAGAAAGGGCCAGTTTTATTTTTAATCCATTTCAGTCCAAGAGAAGGCAACAAAATACTCTGTCCAGGCTCATATGAAGTGCGAATGGGAATTTTCAGAGATAATGCTCAGAATGAAACTCCACAGACAGCAGTTACAACTATTAATGCACGTTATACCAAGACAGGGTATATCCACCTCTACTACAAAAGTGGTTAATCCGTCCATACTGTGCCTTCATAATTAAGAGCAATTGGTGATCCTAGGGAATTAACTATGTCTGGTTTAAAAGAATTAGGAAAATAGATCCTAAGACAATACCAATGGGGGGGGGGGGGGAGGGTGTTGGTTTGAAACAAAACCAAAACCACAACCACCAAACAAAAACAAAATTTAGGAGAGTAAGCTCTTCTACACCAACCTCAGTGAATTCAGTCTAGTAATGATGTTGTTCAGGCTTGTCATGTGCCAAAAATAAAGGCCAAAAAAAGTGAATGTGTTCATGCTGATAATAACAAAAAACCTCATCCTTGTCTTTTTCTTGTCTCCCACAGCAAAGCAGTCCTATAATTGCTTACATTTATTGAGAAGAAAGAAAGCATATAGTTATCCTTAATTATTCCCCTTTCCCTATCATAGCCTAGATAATATTGTAGCCGAACACATAAACAAGAATGTAAAATCTATCTACCCATAGTATTCATACAAGTAATAGCTGAAAATAAGCCCCACTTAGAGGACACGAGTTTAAATGTAGAGATGTAAATACTCTTTCCCATTATCTCAAAAACAGCAGGTTGGTGGACAGAGGTATTAAAGCAAGAAAATCCTTCCTTCAGAAGACCCTCAGGTGATGCTCTGATCAGAAAGTTGCAGAAGGATATGAACGTAAGCATGATTTGTTACCCTCTGACACACGAAACTAGTCTCCCACCCTCAAGGTGAATAAGTGTCTCATCAGTTTACTGAGCATGAAAAATGTTGAGTGACAGAGCTGGAAAGATGGCCTTCTTTTTGGTTTTGTGACATTGTCAAATCCTCTTGTAATTCTAGCTGCATATTTGAAATCCTTTCATTTAACCCAAAACCAAAGAGATATGTATTTTCTTTCCAAATTTAAAAAAAAAAAAAAAAGGAAAGAATAAAGAGTTACATGGTGTGTCATTCATTTACATTCATAGTTGAAACAGCTGTAAAATCAAAAAGTTCATTCTAGATAACACAAAAGGTAAAGAAGAAGAAGAGAATCTGGTTGCCCAAATATGGAATTGCCTTTGCTACAATATTTAGAAGTGCAAACTTGCTTGGTCTTTTCCAGTGACTGACAGAAGACAGTTTACAGAACTGCATACTAATGATAGACCCTTAAGAGTTTGTTGCAGTTGCCCATCTGGCTTCTTAACTAATTTATGGGCTATCCTGCCACTCTTTAATATTACATTACCTTCTAATATCATCATTAAGAAACCTAAAAATAGTCTCCAATGTCTTGAATAGCAAAGCTATTAAAAATTTAATAAAATGAAACACAAATATAATGCAATTAAAAAATCCATATTGCACATTAGCACAACAACACATTGCAAGAATATGGAATATAATCAAATTTAAAACAAATTAAGAAATATATATTCAGTAAGGTGTCTTACAGTTTCAAAAGAATTTACTGTAGACCATGCAGTTTTACAAATATAAATGATTCAGTGACATCTCATTAGAAGACACAGCAAAATCGATTTCTTATGAAGAAAAAGTAGCTTAACAGCTGGAATACCCCTCCACTCTCTCTGTGGGTATAGAATATCACCTGACTTCTACATGCCCTAGCCACAGGAGTACTTGTATTTTCCCATTCTTTCCTGCTAATTTGCTCATGAATTTCTGCTAATTTGCCAGAGACTACTTTTGCTGATATTTTGATGCTACAGTCTTACACAGACCAGCTCAAAGCCCTGTTTTTATTTTCTTTCTTTTTCTCATCTTCAAATCTAAAGACATTTTGATGATGTAATGACTAATGACCAGATATCTTACAGATATTTCAGCTTTTGCAGTAGCTATCACAGAAAAACATTAGCTACACTTAATCTTCCCAGTGAAGCGATTTCTAAGTATAGACATGTTTAGCTCCTGCTGGTGGTATCTTGGGTATGATGAAAGAGATGAATTTCTTCTTGTGTAAGTTACCAGACCAACGTCTGTTTCTTTCCAGCAATATAGTCAAGACTGTCTGCTGGGAAACCATCCCTTTACATGGCACATGTTGATATCAGCCACCTAAGATGATATTTACAGCACTGTTGGAAACTCATTCCTTCCTCAAGTTCCCAACCTTGTCTTGAATTATGGTCACTACCATTGTTGATTTGCAGCACTAGTTTGTTTTAAATTTAATGTTTCTCTTAAAAGCAGGCTGCTTCCCTCGCTTACATTGACTTTAAACCTGAAAAAAACCCTCTGAACAAGCAAAGCAAGTTCTTGACAATGAAAAGAACATAGAAAAGTCTAAAATGTAGGTTCAGAGTGTCCCTGACATTGACCTCATGAAGAGGGGCAGAAAACAATGAAGGGGGCCTGTGACCCGTGGTTAATTCAGCTGTCACGGATGGAGCCATCCCATGGCCTGATGGACCAGAGGCATTTGTTAGCACCATAGCAGGGAAGAATGTCTTTGAAAACACTCTGCTTCTCAAATGCTGTCTTTCAGAGAGTGATTCCTCCCTGGGACATTGACTCCAGTTTTACCTAGGAATTTTAGGGATTCTTTTGATATGTAAGAGCCCGTCTAGTAACCCTCTGGATTTCTGTGCTAATTTAGGAGCTATCTTTATATACAGCCTTGCTGTAGCTATTTGGTATCTATAAGAATAATGGAATGATCTTCAGCTTCCTTAAGAACACAACCCCTTAATAAGAAAAAAAGTATTTTGAAGTGATCCTTCTTTTATTTCTGTCTGCTTATTCTCTTAAAGAAGCAGTTGAATTGTCATGATAAACCTACATTATAACATGTTGCAAAGCACGTGTTATACAAATGTTTTGGTGC
This sequence comes from Mycteria americana, assembly GCF_035582795.1. Lineage (NCBI taxonomy): Eukaryota > Metazoa > Chordata > Aves > Ciconiiformes > Ciconiidae > Mycteria > Mycteria americana. The sequence goes on along the minus strand of NC_134365.1, from coordinate 9,148,745 downwards.
AAGCAGCAGCCTGCCTTTTGATTTCTGCTTTCCTTAGACAGCGTGACATAACAAGAATCTTTTTATTGCTTTATTATTACTTGATAGCTTCATATTATAAAAACATTATTTAAACAATATGTTTGATGATCCCACAATGAGAGTTGTGTTGAGAAGTTTCCATAGAAACAATACACAACATATTAATAGCTGAAATGGCTGGCTTGGGATTCCATCAGTGGGTAGTATTGTTGATAGTGCTGAACTGTGCTTTTGATCTACAATAAAATACCAGAGGCACCTATGATAAGAAGCCTTTAAATCTTTTAAATGATCTTATACATAATATTTTTTATGCCAAGGTTTTCATATTTCTGACATAACAAAGACATATGGCAAAGTCCCTCAGTAATTATAACTGTGTAATAGGAGGAGATGTAATTACAGGTTTCGTAGCCAGATTTAATGTATTTCAGGCCAAAAAAAAAATTACATCTTCTTAAACACAGAATGCCACTTCATTCATTCATGTCTATTTCTAGTGAAACAGACATCCTACTATGGATACCCTTATTGTGACCCAATCAGATGCAGTCTTTCCTACTAAGCCATGGTCTTGCTTTCAAGAAAAATGCCACAAAAAATTTTCCCCAGAAGAACAGCCTCACATCTAGCTTCTCTAAAAAATCCTTTGTGCTCATTACAAGGCAGAAAAGTTACAGCACCCCCCCATCACTCCCTCCCCACCCCCCAGAAAAAAACAAAATTAAAAAAACATCCTTCTTTTGCTGTCTTATGAAGTGGAAGTTCAGGTATCTAAACCGGTAGGTGGATCTGCCAACTGTGGCTCTTTGGTCTGGATCAAGTGAAACAATCCTGTTTAAACAAACTTCTTAATCAAATTTCCACCCTGAATCATGTTTCTGCTAACAACATTAGTATATATATACATATATGTATATGTATATGCATACATCTTTTGGATCAATTATATTTGCCTTCAGCCACTGTTTCAAGTTTTCTTCTGCAACAGTGCTGGCTAGAAGTTTCCACTTAGGATTTTTTCCTGCAAAAGAAAAATTTCCTGGTACTCAAATGAACCCAGGTACTTCTACAAAGCAACAAATATCAATACAATCTTAGTAAAGCGGTGAGAATTGGTAATGGAGCTATACTTAAAGGTGTTGCTTAATGGACACCAATGGCACCAAATCTTCTGAATTCCACCAAAAGCAAGTAACACAGCATTCCTGTAAATAGGACATTCTTTCTCTGCAGCAAGACTAAGTATTTTTCCTATAGTTTGCATAATCACTTGCTAAATCTGTTATGACAAGCTACTTATCTCAGTCCAAAGCTTTAAGACCTTTGGATCATTTCCCTAACTCTAGACATTTCGGTGATAAATCCACCATACCTAGCAAGCTTTTACTTATACACCTAGCAAGCACAGTGGAAAAAACCTTACAGCAGGTTAATTTCACAAGTGCTGCTTTTACTTCAACCCAGTATCTCATCATAATTGACCAGCTAAGACGGGTATGTAGCTGCTTTGTATCTGCAGAGTGGGACAAGGAAGCCTGGGCCTAAAATAAGTGGCCTCATTTTTAGAGACGCATAGCACCAACACCTACCAATGGTAACGAGAGCTGTAGTCTCAGCACTTTTTAAAATGAAAAATGAATTTGAAACAGAAACTTTGAGGGAGCTCCTGATGCAGATAGCATGATCTTAGCTGGAAATAGACCCACGTGACTTTTTTAAGGTTGTTTTGCATCTATCATTCAGATGCTCTTGAACACATGTGGAACCTTATCTGGCCTGTTGTTTTATGGCAATACTTTGCTTCGTATTCTCTTCCAGTTGAGTCTGCAAGTTTCAAATTATTGGCTGTCTGGTAAAGAACTGTATTTATCACACCAATAAATCTTTTAGGTAACTTGTGCCTTGAAACCAGAGGTGCTAAGAAACTATTCAAACCCAATTTTTTAGCTGATCTGATTTCTTAGAGCAAAGTTATTTCTTACGCAGTCCGAGTCAGCCCTTTTTCCATGCGTAGAATGTATTCTGCCTCAGACTTTCATATTGCCCTTTAAAATTTTGGGAGACAGACCTGTGCCAAAGAATGTATTGTACTCTTTGAGAGCTGTTCAATTCAGTGTGCCAGTTTAGAGCCTCACTGCAATTTGGGCACAAAGTGGAGCCAGTCGGAGGCATCTCTTTCCACTTCCATAAATCTGTTGTTTCACAGGTCTGTACAATTTGCAGAAAGCAATGCTGTATTCTCCAGCATGGAACATTTCATTCCAAAGTGCTGCTGTTGCCTTTATCTGCCCTGTGGGGAAGCAATCCCTTTCCAGCTTTCAACCATGGACAAAAGTTTACAGCACTAGAAGTAAAGGTATGTGTTTATATAGAGAGATACAGCAATGTATCTTTGCTTTTATCTATGGCATAAATACATGATTTCCACCACTATGGTATCTGAGAAGCTTTTATGTTTTTCCCCTTACATCAACACCGGGACAAAGTGATAATTTTTACAATTTTATTTGCAGTAATCTGAAACACAGAGAAAGGCATTTAAGGTCACACAAGAAGCAAAAAGGGAAGCAAAGAATTAAGCTCGAGTTGCTGGGTTGCACAATGCTTTTTTCCTTCTTTTTCTTCTTCAGTAAAAGAGGTGCTTATATGTGAGTGTGAGAAAATTGTAATTTCCTTTGAGTTAAGGCAAATTTTTCTTACACTGGCATAAGCAAATCAATTTGGTTAAACTTGATTTTTTTTCTTTTTTAAGATCTAAATCATGGAATCACAGAAAAAGTCAAGATGGAAGGGACATCTGGAGGTCATCTGGTCCAAACCAGAGGGGCCAACTTCAAAGTTGCAATAGGTTGCAATAGGTTGCAATAGGTTGCAATAGGTTGCAATAGGTTACAATACAAGCTCTGTTGTTTTAAGCTGATTTGGCGAAACAGGTTTAATTAAAGTGGATGTACCTTGCATATGGAGAAGAGCTAAACCTGTGGTTTCCTGAGAAGACTCAGTCAGTTTTAGAACACCTGATAACACTTTCAAAAGCTCCTCCTACAAGACACAAAATGGACGAAACTCACTCTGTCAAGTTTACAATAGGTAACTTGTACTGATGGACTTTAAGCAAGATGTGGTTTTGCTTGTGCTTTCACAGTCAGTATAAAGTCTGTGTCCTAGAAGCCCTCATGGGCACCATATAGTGCTCTCTACTAATTTTTGGCAGAAATGCAAATGTGTGATTGTTCCAGTTTCACATCAAATGTATACTACCAGGTGACCTGGTAATGTGACAACAAAAAGTCCACATTAAAGCATGTACTCATAGAATGGAAAAGATCTGAAAGGAAGTGTAGCTGCAGGCATATAAAATAGGGTGAGAGGTACCCAGAGGACAATTTTAAAGAATCATATTTTATAAGAAATTGACAGGATGGTATTGGGAAATTGGTGGGTGAGTGAAAAGCTGAAGAGAGAGGAGTCCATTGAAGAACTCCTGACAGCACAAAGAGCCACTCCTTTTTAACCATTAAGTGGTCAAAGAACAGTGGATCCCAAGTGTAAACAATATGATTTCCTTTTTATTCAGCATGGGTTTTTTTGCTTTCACATTTTTGACTGCCTGAAACTTAACATATTCATTGAAAAATTTCAGTGGGAAAAAATCTTTCCCTTTTAAAGTCCCATTATCCCCATCCTCCCCACCAAGAAAAAAGCTTTTAATAGAAAAATGAAAATAGGCAAAAGTTTAAAAAAGAGATCAGTAGTGTAAAAATATTTTACATTTATACTATAAATACACACAAAATATATGTAAATTAAAAAAATAGACACACAATGACATGTATAGAGTGCTCCTTTTTCTTACAGAAGTTTAAGAAAATGGGGACAATGTTATTTTTATGCCTAACTATCTTTTAGAGGTCAGCTTACTGTACTGATATACACATATGTGAACACACAAGCCACATTTTCTAATGGAGAACAGTAGTTCAAGTGAAATACTCAGATAGGGGTCATTTTTCTATACTATTATGAAAAAGTACTGAAGAAAATGAGATATTTTTCTTTTTCACCAAGAATGCCTAATTATGTCCATGTTACAGTTTAACTAAATTGCTAATTTTGGGACATGGGAAATAACTTTTCTTTTGTGACATGGAGGTTCACATTAATTTTTTCTTACTTCAAATGCCCCAAATATACAAATTTAAGTTAATTTTAAAGGCTACTTATGGAGTTAATGAAAGAGAAAGTAAGTAGGACTAGCCTCCAAAAAGCCATTTGAACCAGGCTTAGCTCCTTGATATAGTTTGAAACATCCTCTTAAGATGTCTATAGAGGATCTGTGTCTAAAGAAAAAGATGAGACAATTACTTTAGGTTAAATTCCTGGTATTTGGTTTGTTAAAGTAAGTAGTTGCATCCAACTCTGTATGTATAATGGGGAATACACCTGAAGGGCTGTATTGGATATTTGTCAGGTATCCTGTCATACACAGGGACAACATTAATGAACATAGACCCCTTGAAGACTACAGAGGCACTGCAAGAGAATTAAAGTGCCAGCAAACTTGTATCTTCTTTTGCCTTGTCAAAAGAGACAAGTTCGACCTCTAGCATGTGAATAAACCTCCAGCAAAATTGCCCTTCCTGGAAAAAACAGTACTTGAAAGGAGGCTCATTTTAAATACGTAATTCTCCTACATGTTAATTAACTATTATTTCAGGGAAGTGGGAGGAATAATTCATTCACTGGATGTGGACTCTCTACAATTTACATAGATAAAATGATTGACCTCTTCAACTTTTTACCTACTTGCACTGTGTTTTCTCTAGTTTCCTGATCTCTGCCAGGAGAGGTCGTAAGGTGTTATTTTAAATAGTCATCCAAAAATTTTGTCCAGTCTGAATATTATATTACATCTTTATGAAGATACTGAGTTGTGTTGCTACCCAAGGTAAGAATAATCTCACCTAATTTTAACCATCAAACTTTTGATATTCAATGAAACTTAATGGTTAGGTTCATCCTAAGGGCTTTACCTAACCTCAGTACAGAAATGCTTCACATCACCCTAATGTGAGAGTGAGAGAGAGGTAAAATGAAACATAATTTAGAGGTGCTTTTTCTCTCCATTGACTCTTGAGGGTTCCTAGAAGACTAGTTTAGGCTAGATGTCTAAATGCAAAAATTCTTGGAGCCAAATGAGCTTTGGAGTCATTATAACTTCATCACCATCCACCCCTGGACAGTGCGGTATGGATTCTTCATGATAGTAGGAGAAGAAACTCAGGCTGAAATCTGGCATGATTCCTTCATATTCCTTAACCCTAGTCGTGCTGACTTGGTGCAAAATCCAAATGGATTTACACAGTACAATCACACACAGATATTCGCAAGGTCAGTGACTTCAACTGGAATGCAATACACGTTTCTGAACTCCTTGTAACAGGCAATGGTCTCTCAAAGAACAGCACCCAATTCAGAAAGTGCATCCAGCAACTCTCTTTAGTACTACAGCGGAAGCAAAAATAGAATGAGAAAACAATGGACAATGCAAAAAAACAGACTTTCCATGTTGAAATTCAATGTGTCATAGTTCATGCCATAGGCAAGTAATGTCATATTCAAATAACCAGAGATTTTCATTTGGACACCGAATAGCACATATAATTTTAATTTTGGATCCTGTCTGATTCAAGAGACACCTGTATATGCACTTCTACATCTGTCATAGAGCTGCAGAAGTGCATATATTCAGTCTGAGTTCCAGCATCAAGCAGCAGTTTCTGGGTTTGATGCCACAAATCCTTTCCCCAAGTAAAGCGGAGCAACTAATCACACAAGTCAAGATTTGCTCTCCAGGATCAAGGGTTGCTGTATTAACTCGCATTCTCCTTTAGCAAGTCCACTTAACTAGCTTTTCTTCCATGATTTGATTAGCTGATTTAGTCTGCATAAATATTAATTTTAAATTTACTGTTTAAATAGAGGAACCAGCATTGTACTTTTCAAATTTACTTGTAAAGTGGTCTTTGATTTTAAATGTTTGCCTTCATGGGTTTTTGCTACTTTAATTAGGGGAAGTTAGAAATAAAAAAAATTATTTTTGCAGTTAGTATGGTAATGGAAAAATATGAAGAAGTAGGATTTTGAAATGGGGCAAGTCACTAAATGGAAGGACTATAGCCAGTAGTAATCCCAAACAGCTAAATGGTGTATTCATCAAAGCTCTGTACCTCAAAGTGTTATACAATGGAGGAAAGTAGCATTTCACCTTTTTAAACATACCTCTGAAGTCTTTATAAATGATGATGAAAAGCCTGTTCTCTTTGCTGGTTTCTTGCTTTTCCCTCTGGGGAGTCTCCAGCTGTAATCATGTGGAAGTGAACTCTCCTCTATTATGCAAAGCTTGTCTTAGGTACAATGTGGGTGCAGTGTACTCTAGAGAGTTAAGCTATTGTTGATGGCAAACCTATTCTATTTTAAACCCTCCAGTAAATCACTTCTTGCTTTTCTTGATTACTTACTTCAGACAAACCAATTTTGAAACCCATATAGAGTTGTTTTGTTGTGCCTCTGGGGTTAAGAAGTTGACTTTCTTTGGCTCTCATAAGCTAATGGCCCTTAGTCATTCTTGTTCATAAGACTGGGTTGCCTAATTGACTGAGGGCCGTATTGAGACTTCCAGTAATGAGTGCCAAATTTAGCTTTTGTGAATTCTTCCATCCGTTGACTGTGTGCATAAATAGGGCTCGCAGCTCTGCTGGATTGTAGGCGGTCTGAATGACTCACCAGCCTCTCCACCACCCATGCCACAGCAGTCACCAAGGCTAAGCTCAGGACCAACAACAGACAGTGTGAACATTTTCCCTAGGCTGGGTCTTCACTGCAAGTGGAAGTGTGAGCATCTCAGAAGCATACAGGCACTCATGCACTTCTGAGTTATACAGTCATATGCTTTTGGTCTCAGCGAGCTTTGCTTAGCTGGGCTAAGAATAGACAGTCAAACACTGGAAGAGACTGACGGAGAAGCTGTGTTATCTCCATCCTTAGAGATTTTTAAACCCAAATTAAACACGTATATGTTATCGATGGTTTCGGTGTAGCTGGTATTACCAGAAGCCAGGTGCTGTGCTGGGGAACCTGGGAGGTCCTTTCCAGCAGGTCTTTCTACCAGTATCCAATTCTAGACACTCACATGAGTTTCCAGACCCTGTGAGGAGCTCATTTAATCCACATGAAAACACACACTGCCTCTTTTTGTCTCACATAGTTATTGCTTGCTGCAATGACGTTCTTCAAAGGCAGAGAAAAGGTATCCTTAGGACTTTTTGGAAAATCCCTTCCACAGTACAGAGATACAGTACACACCCAGATTAAGCCATTTGAGTCCTTTTTTACAGAATCAGTTTCAACATTTCCTCAGCATATTTACCTTCCTTAAGCTGTATCAGATAGGCTCTGTACCATGTTTCAAATGTTGTTGCAGTGAAGCTGAAATCAATGGGAAAATTTAAGAATAAGGGGCTGTCTGACTTGTATATAGAGGTATTTTAACCTAGCTCATTACCTTTTCCTGGTATTTCATTATTAGGTTATCAACCAAGGTTTCTGCAAACCACTTTAGTTTTCAAAAAAATTATCTTGCTAAATATACTGTTTTCAAATTTCCCAGGGTTAAGAATTCCATTAACTCATTACATTGTACCATTGACACTGAATCTTGCTTAAAAGTCAGCATAACAAATTCCACCTTATTAGCTTAATAAAATACAAATTAACTCAGTTTCTTTATCACTGAAAGATCTCTTGTTCAAATGCTCAGGGTAAGAAAAAGATGAAAGAATGAAAGATTTCTTCTTCTGTGTTTCTTGCTTTCTTCCTCTGGATAGATTATGTCAGTATATTACCTACTATAGAGACAGAATGTTTATGTCTTATCCTGACAGTTCCTTGTAATTTGTAAAATTTTTGAACCTTTTAGGTATAGAGTTTGGAAGAGAGAACAAGTTTAGGTACCAGTCCTACCCTATTTGAAGAAATCTCTTCTAAATCACAGTAGAAAGAGTTTGATTGCCACTGTATTCGATTAAAGCCTAAGGAAAATATCTATGCTTATTTAAACTTCAAAGACCTCTGTCACATTTAGGCTACAACATTTTCATAAGAGTGAAGATAACCTCCCACAAACAGGCAGCTAGCAAGCAGAGAGTTTGTATTCTAGATTTGTAAGTAAGCTTACAATATATTAATCTATCAGTGAGTTCAAGCTATAAACATCTTTCTGTTTAAAGGTGGGGTTTTTTTCTTAAATGTAACCAAAATTCATAAATTTTGTTAGACTTCCTGGAGATACGGTACGGCTTCATTGCTTCAGGAAAGGATATGGTATAAATATAATTTAATTTAAAGCAAAGATTTTCTCTAATCATGTTCTTTCCTCCAGCTAGGGCATGTTAGTAAACATGGTCAAGTAGTACCCCTATTTTTATGCAGACCTGGAGATCAGCTTGCATCTCTTTAGTACGGTACCGACTAAAATTATGAATTAATATAATACCTTGAGATCTTTGCTGTTTTGGGGACAGAAGAGAGTTACTTGGTCATCTCTACTCTGACTTGCCTGATCTTCAGTCATTTAAGTTTTAGTAACTTCACATTCTGACAGGATATAAGAATCCCTTTCACAGTCCTTACTCAGTATTGAATTATTGAAGGATTTTTTGCAAATGACTAGACTGAGACCACTGAACATCATCTTGCTAAGGTTAGAAATGCCTAGGTGAATAGCCTCAAAGAGACAAATCCCTTTGCTCTTATCCAGATATTGTGCAACTATGTTAGCATAGTACCATCTCCTTATTAACATTTTGAAAGCTGACTGTTCGCTCAGCTATTGTGCTCCTGTACCAAACCTGATTCATCTCCAGACAGCTCAGAACATGAGCTATCCATGTCTGTCATGTAAATATACCAGGTAAATGGCAAACTGTCCCTGTTCTCCCTGGGCCAAAGCAAACAAGCAACATCGGAAAAGCAGTAGCGCACAGGTTCTAAGAAGAATTTCTCACCAGAACAAAACTCATTGTAGTGTGTAGCCTATAGTTGTGAATGAAGATGATCACTTCTGGTAACAGACTGGTTCCCCCATGCTGGCTTATGGATTGTTCTGCATCCATAGACTGTTAGTTTGCAGAACGGATCCTCAGGGCCTGTCAGCTGTTATTACAAACTAATCCCCAATTAGCATCTTTATTCAATTGTAAGAATAATGAAAAAAAAATCAAGCTAGAATAACCACTAAATGGAAAAACAAGTTCACTTTAATTAAAATGTAACAGCATTTGTGAAGAGCCCTAAACTGAGGGGGGAAATTCAATAGACATTTATTTTATTTGGGAACTTCAGAAAGGTAATTAAATGCACTAATTTCTTTTGAGTCCTCCCAGATGATCTCTTAAAGTCAGGGCCTGGTCTGTACTAGAGCTATCATCACACTGATTTAACAATATTTATATAACTAACGTGCTCCCAGAATTCTGATAATGGCATCAACCAAGTGGTAGCTTTTGGAAACGTGTTCAGCCTGTAGACTGTGCAGGGTCCCAAGCTTGCTGGGAATCTTTACTTTTGCTGGTATGAAATTTGGGATTTCTGCTTTCCAATATGTTTTGTTCAGGCTACATTTTAGTATCTTTGGTATTTTAGAAGGACTTTTAGTCCAACGGTACTTGCAGAAATTTGGGAAAAAACAGCCTTTGTTTCTTTACAGAAGCATGATTTTATTTTACTGGTCAAACTTAAACCAGTCTAAAGGCTGCGTGTCCAGAAACTGGAGCGAGTTTGCAGTGATAGAACACATACATACATGCATGCATATATATATCTATAAATAAAATAATGTGTAATATAATAACATTAAATACTTATTATAATATACTGTTATATTACACATTAGTACACACACATACACACAACCTACATGTCCATATACATGTGTGTGTGTGTGTGTGTATATATATGTGTGCAACGTAATCTGCTGCCTGGCTCTTTGTCACATCACTTGAGATCAGATTCGTCCAAGGGATGTGAAATCTGAGGAGTAATTAACAGATTTCACAGTTAGTAATCTATTGTGTTTTGGGGTTGACATCTGATGGACTACTGACCCTTCATAAGCTCAGCATTTATTTGTGTTATCTGTTTGGCATACAGCTGGAATTCATCTCACTACATTTAAAACCTACACTGTATATTCAAGGCAGCGATCACAGGATCCCTTTAAATTAAAGAGAAAAAGGAAAAAAAAAACCCAAATAGCATGCATTTTGAAGGTGTTATTTGCCTTATTCAGATGACTCAGACAAATCAGATACTCATAATGTCTGTACCTCTTCATTGATTGTCACTGGAACTTCAGGGTGCTTTGCTCAGCTGTAGATGTCTAAAATAAAGGTGAGGTAATCCCACTTTTCTTTAAGATGGGAGCTGATCCCTCCTAGATGCTAGTGCAATACATCAGTCAATAACTTTTCTATAAACTGCTGGAAAAATGATAAAATAATAATAATAATCATCATAGCAATTGTACTTAGATCCCTTGTTATAATTAGAAACCTGTCTTTCATTGATCTTTCCTTGGTAAACATATAGAAATCTGTGCCTCCATAGGAAAAGGGTCTCAAGCAAATCAGGTTCTTTTAATCAACATTTTCTGACACCACTCACTCCTCTGGTATACTGTCACAACAGTAGTGATGCAGGCTGCCTTTTGTTGATCTCTTTGGTAATTAGTTTTTGAAGGTTAATCCCACTAGGCATTCCCTGTGTCAGCTTGGAGTTTAATGACTTTCTGAGCTTTAAAGCACTATGTGCTGGAGATAAAATATTGCACAAAGTTTAGGTCTGTCTCATCCTCCAGCATGCTGACCTGATCAAATTCAGGTAACCAACCCATCAGGTTAACACAACTAATGTGTTCCCATTTCCCTGTCATAGGCTCCCTTCTGACACAGCACTAGCCATAAAGTAACCTGTGCATCCAGCCACCTTCTGTTGCTCATGGAAAATGAACACATATCTATTTATACCTTGGTCCGATGGAATTGACTTTTAATGCAGATCCAGCTCAAGATTAAACCTTGACCTCCAGCAAGGCCAGAAATTTATTTGGAAATAAACCCCAGCTCTTAAAGTGCCTAGGCTAAAACTATTTGGCCTTGGGGAGCGTAACAGGTGACAATGCTGTCTGCCCAGTTCTTACGTTCTTCTGAGAGTTATCTTCTCTTGGCCAATGTTTGAGACAGGAGATGGACTGTTGGTTTGATCCAATGTGACTTATCTTCTTATTGTCTCAATAGCAAGAAGTCCTCAGAGCTGCACCATCACGTTTCACCATAGTAATGTCTCTATTATTATTTGTATGGAGATTGTAACTCAAAACTCCAGTAAAGAATAAGGGCCTAATATGATATGCAGTGTGCATACAAAGACCAAAAATAGTCCAGAAACAAAGTGAAGAGGCCTTGTAACAATTGGAATTTAATGCATTCTTGGTGCACAAAGATCTCAAATGGATTGATTTTACATAACTTCAGTCTTACAGAAGTTAGACAAAAAGGGTGGGGTTCATCTAACTAAAAGTTAATATCCACCTTTGAGAACATCACCCTTCTTTTCTTTTATAGTCATCATTGGAGAAACAGGTATTTTTAGGGGAAGAGTTCCTCTCACCTCTAATCTGACATCTAATAGAGATCAGATGAGTCATATCCTTAGTTTTCCTACCATCAGTGGAGAGAGGAAGGCACCTTAGGTAATGAGTCTACCTACCTATGCTAAATGCCTGTGTAAGGGTGGAGTGAGTTTTATCCTAGAGCTATCTTTGTGTCTTCCCCTGTATAAACATATCCTAGATAACTAGCTTATATTAGATGCCAGATGTAAATATATCCATCTGTCAAGTTTGCACACATTTGCATGTATTTTTTAGGGGAAAGGAGAAATTCCTCATGCAGTGACAAGTTTACCTTCTGGAGTGAAGTTTGGGCTTAGCTTATCCCTATGGCACCAAAGTTAGGCTACATGGTTAAATATCTTACCCTTGTAACACAGAAGGAATATTTGCAAGTACATCCTCTTTCACGCACAAGTACCTGCTCAGTGAAGACCAATGTAGCTGTGCTGGGGCTCAGCTGCTTTCCATTAGGGCTAATGACAGCCACTGGGAGATATCTGCAGGATGCACTGGCTCTAAGGGAGATGCAGAGATTTTCTGTTTATTTGTTCCCTTTCATTTATTGTAGCTCAGGAGGAGAGTGTTTGGGTCATTAGTTTTTAGGAAGGGCTGTAGCAGGGTATAAGGAAAAAAAAAAAAAAGAAACATCAAAGTGATTTCATGAGAGCTCCAATGAAAGTGTGCACACCTCAGCTAGCTATATTTTTACTGGTTAAAACATGTTTGTTTTACCTCACCAGACAGATATTTACTCTAGAAGTCACAAGAACAATGTGCATTTACACCGAAAGACAGCCTGGCCCAAGTTCTCCTTCCTTCCCTGACCCCAGCTGAATTGGTAGCCCTTGTCCCCTCATGTAGTCAGGTAAGCAGCCTGGGGCAGGTTGTTCATTCAATACCTAGGGTGAACCCCAAGGGGTGCTTCTGGAGAGATGAAAAGTTGGTCAAGTATCCTCCACCTGGGGAGATTAGAGACACAAAGCCACAGAGAGCATTGGTTTGGAAGCTCCGGAATGAGAGGAAATTGAAGCTATATCCCCTGTGCTGACCTTCAGCCTGGCTGTGTGAATTGGAAGCTAACCGTCTGGAAGGAATACTGTGAAAAACTTCAAGTCACTGGTGTGTCGTCTGTGAAGAGCACATGTTGTGAACTTTGCAGTTTCTCCTCTGTCTGGCCTTCCAGGGCAGGAGCCCTGTTTTACAGGGTGCTGAGAAATTTCAACACCCACTGAAATCAGTGGGAGTCAAGGGTGCACAAAGCTATGCCCAAGACATAATCAGGTACAAAAATAATTTTTATGTGGGCTTACACAGGTTGTCTATCCAGAGATGGGAAGAACCTTGCTTCGGGATGATTCGACGAAGAGGGATCTATACAAGATGCGTGCAGAGATTTATGCATTTTAGCAAAACAGTTTCTTACTATCTGAAGGTCTGAATGCATATCTTGGATCTAAATTCATGACCTATATACTATAGATACGCAGAACCCATAACTGAATCCTTAAAGCAAATTATGTCTTTTTTTTTCTTTATCATAGAATCATAGAAACACAGAATGGTTTGGGTTGGAAGGGACCTTTAAAGGTCATCTAGTCCAACCCCCCTGCAATAAGCAGGGACGTCTTCAACTAGATCAGGTTGCTCAGAGCCCCGTCCAACCTGACCTTGAATGTTTCTAGAGATGGGGCATCTACCACCTCTCTGGGCAACCTGTGCCAGTGTTTCACCACCCTCATCATAAAAAAATTTCTTCCTTAGATCTAGTCTGAATCTACCCTCTTTTAGTTTAAAGCCATCAGCCTTTGCCCTATCGCAACAGGCCCTGCTAAAAAGTTTGTCCCCATCCTTCTTATAAGCCCCTTTAAGCACTGAAAGGCTGCAATAAGGTCTCCCAAAACCTTTTCTTCTCCAGTCTGAACAACCCCAACTCTCTCAGCCTTTCATCATAGCAGAGGTGTTCCATCCCTCTGATCATTTTTGTGGCCCTCCTCTAGACCCGCTCCAACAGGTCCACATCTTTCCTGTGCTGAGGGCTCCAGAGCTGGATGCAGCACTGCAGGTGGGGTCTCACCAGAGCAGAGCAGAGGGGCAGAATCACCTCCCTCGACCTGCTGGCCATGTTTCTTGTGATGCAGCCCAGGATACGGTTGGCCTTCTGGGCTGCGAGCACACATTGTCATCTCATGTCCAGCTTTTCATCCACCAGTACCCTCAAGTCCTTCTCTGCAGGGCTGTTCTCAATCCTTCATCCCCCAGCCTGTATTGATACCAGGGGTTGCCCCGGCCCAGGTGCAGGACCCTGCACTTAGCCTTGTTGAACCTCATGAGGTTCACACAGGCCCACTTCTCCAGCTTGTCCAGGTCCCTCTGGATGGCATCCCATCCCTCAGGTGTGTCAACTGCACCACTCATCTGCAAATTTGCTGAGGGTGCACTCAATCCCACTGTGTCATTGATGAAGATATTAAACAGTACTGGTCCCAGTACGGACCCCTGAGGGACACCACTTGTCACCAATCTCCATCTGGACGTTGAGCCATTGACCACTACTCTCTGGATGTGACCGTCCAACCAATTCCTCATCCACGGAACAGTCCACCCATCAAATCCATATCTCTCCAATTTAGAGAGAAGGATGTTGTGGGGGACAGTGTCGAATGCCTTACAGAAGTCCAGATAGACAACATCTGTAGCTCTTCCCTTGTCCACTTTATTGTCCTTATCTTTCCACTTCATAATTTATTTTTCAAGAGTAATGTGATGTGATTTGATTTGTGACGTGATGTGATTTGTGTTGTGATGTGATGTGATTTTTCAGTGATGTGAAAAGGCACATAATAGCAAAAATCTTATTAATTTAAGTAGGAACATTAACCAAGAAATTTTCTTACCAAACTTACAGAAATGCTGTGAGCTTTTGTTATGAAGGTGATTAGAGGATGCATTCAAGGTATTATTCATTTTCTGAGCTTTTCTTAAATTTCATTCATTTTGATTATGAATACCTATTAATTGGATAATTAAAGTTATTTAAAGAAAAAACTGTTTAATCAAATGCCATTTTGCTAAGCAACTGTTATTATAAGTTTACCAAAAAGTATTGTTATTCCTTGAATGGTTATAAGCAAAATTCTGAATTAAATTGATGAATAAAAGCCCCAGATTTTATGATGCAACATCCATTGACTTCAGCAAGCTTTGAATCGAATCCAAAGACCTGAAGGAGGAAATGCAGTAATTCAAAATGTCTATGACTAAACAGTTATGTTTCTGTTTATGATATTAGAAACACTGCCACATGCTTCCCAGTCTGTGATATGGTCACGTGGGAGCAAATCTACACCAGGGTGGGGGTGGTTTTGCTGTTTTTTTTCCTCTATGTATATAGTAGGATCAAAATCAAATCAAATAAAAAGAAGTCATTATTTATTCAAGATAATTTAGAAGAAGAAATGTATGTTCCTCAAATGTATATTCAGAAGAAAATGTTTGTTTCATGCAATTGTATGTTAATGAAAATAAGAACTAAACTTGTTTTCAAAGGACATTGTGCCATTGGAAAGGAGAGAAAAAAGGAGAGAGAGAAAAAAGAAGAAAATAATCAAAAAGCAAGTGACAAAACATTTTCAAGTTTATTTTATGGAAAATTCACAGGTTAAATTCACAGGAAATTAAACAAAGGAACCATCTTCGAAGAAAGAAATAAATTTTTTTCTACAGTTCTATGATATGTATTTTCATCAGTTTACTAGCACCAGTTAAATATTTTTCACATGCAGTTGTTATGGTTGTCCAATAATGAGATTCAGAATGATGTTTCTAACTGAGACAGAGACATGACTTTTCTGTCAAAATGGCATATAACTGAAATTCAAATGGTTCAAAATCAAGTCAATAGAAGTTATTATCATCTGAGTTTCTACATAAAAACTTTCAGTACTGATTTGTTTCACCTTGGTTTCTACTATTTCTATCACATTAAAAGAATGTGTGTTTTTACAAGTTTTACTGGCTGGCATAAAACCAAAATCCACAAGGAAACTGAGCCATGCTTCATCCTACCTTGGGAATCACAAGTAAATGACATCTGATTTCACAGCCAAACTATCCTACATGTAGGTTGTTATGTTCCTGAGCACTCTATAGAGTGTACGTGATTTCAAATAAGTTGCCAATTTGAATATATTTCCTTTCCTCTCCGTGCCTGAAAATTCAATCCTGTAGGCTAAGTTAACATGGGAGGTTTGTATGTATTTGTAAATATTGATCCCGTGAAATCGAAGTGGATAAAATATTTTATGCTGCTTTGTCTACAACTTGGCTTTTGATGGGCTGGAGCTTTACTCTTCCATGCTAGGTCATTTTTAACTCTGTTGCAAGATCATGCTGGCTTTAAAAGGCCTTCACATTTCCACCCACGATGAGGTAAAACCAAGTACAGGCTATACTGAGCCCAGATCTAAACAAAGAATTTATTCTCAAGTCAATAGAATTTCAGTTTGAAAGGAACTATTACTGCTTTTATTTCCATATGTTTCTGCAGTTCATTCTATCCACCTTTCCAAATCTGGGAATTTCTCCTGTCTCCATCACCAATGACGTCTGTCCACCTCTTTTCAGGTCACTTCATGAGAATGGCAAGTTCACTTCCTCCCCTTTATGAAAGGATAACAAAATAAATGATTGCTATTGATCCAAAACAAAGGAAAAAGAGGGGGATGATACCTTAGTCAGTAATCTGCTGTTCAGAGAGAATGGGAATGCCTTCCCTTTCAAGTCTTTAATTTGCAAACTTTTCAGGAAAAAATCTTTTCATCATACCCATGTATTAATTCTAATGTGAACATATACTAGACTCACTTTAACTCTGTGGTCAAAACTAAGAATTTTCTTTTATTATATACATTGACATTTCTACATTTTTATTTGGCAATATAAATGAAACTTTAAAATGTCATCATTTCCTATGAACCTACATTTTAAGGATGCCTTGCTTAACTCATCTGAAACACCCTGTTGATAAAATTGAAAGGTCTCATTCAAATTTGACTTAAAATGCAGTACATTTTAATACATATCACTCAAAAAAAAAAAAAAAGAAAACAAATCGAAAACTTTCCTTTTCATGTGATATTGAGAGTACTAAAAAATGAAAATAGTTTATCTTAAAAATCTCTTCCTCGTGGATTATTTCAGTGGAATTCAATGAAATCGTTATGAGGGAAAACCAAAACCTCATTACAAAGCTTTCATTGTGCCAAGTGTGATAACAGTACTCACAAGAGTAAATCCTAGCTCTTTGTTCACAGTTTTGTGTGCAATTCAGATAAAAGTTGAAGTTTCTCTTCCCCTGTAAGTAAAAGTTAAGCATCTGCCCTAAGTACAATTTTGGAGTGCACACTACATTAGATTTCAGCCTTAGGATCTCCTTTGTCTCACCTAACTAGAGACATTTAAACGCTGATAAGCCTAAACTAATTGTCTAGGCTCCCATTTTAATCAATCGACAAAGACAGGCATCTCCAAAGCATGATTTGTCCTTCTTATCTTAGAAACATAGGTGCAGAAACCTCATTATCATGGGATGAGTTGCCTTTTCAGAAATACCTCTCTCTCCTTTGACTACAAAAGAGCTTAAATAGTTTGGTTAAATTAAACATGCAACTTTCAAATGACTCCAGTGAGATGAGGTGAATCCCCTTACCCTTTCTTTGCATGTGAGCCTAGATAGTTTTCCAATATGTTATTCCTACCCTTAAGTTCTGAACTCTGTGGGTAAAATACAGGCTTTTAATGGGACCAAGATGGGACCCTGGCTGTGACTTTGAGTTTTGCCTTGAGATTTGGGCTTCTGAGGAACTTGAGACACAAAGGAAGGCTCTGGTTTGACACCAAGAAGAAGGAAGCTCTTAGATGAGCCCCAATGAAAACACACTGCCATGTTTTATACAGCCCTAGTTCTGATACACAGCTAAAATTCAGCACAGTTAGTAAATCCTTATGCTTCTTGTAGTTCTTGGAGGCATAAAAAGTGCATGGCAATTACAGCTGGTAAATCGTATTAAAAATTACATAATATGCATGCATTTTAGCTACATTATGATTCAATCTTGTATTTTAATGGCATCTTTTTGCACAATTTTAGTTGGGCATCAAGCTGGAGTCTAAAAAATTAGACTATACAAGCTTTCTATTTGTTACTATGAAGTCTGAGTCTTGTTATTGTGTTCTGGGAGTGGGTAGTGGTTTTTTTCTTTAGTTGGGATTTTTTTTTTCCTTTTTTTTAATTTATATATATATCAGGAAATGCATGTCAAGTGTTTCTATTCTTGAAGCAATTACAATTTGCAAATGAGAATTCATGAAAGCTTTGTTCTTTAGTTATTTCTTAGCCAAAGGGAGAAAATCAACCTTTGAATTGTTTAAGTGACAGGACATGAGGGTACTTCAAGGTCCCAGCTTTTTATTATTGTCTTCTGACCATAGAGGTTGAAGCAAAATTATCCAGATAAAACTCTTTAATATAAAATGGATAAAGAAATCTAAATCTCTGGGACCCATAGGCTCTGACTGCTAAATCACTTTGGGTAGAGTTAGGATCTTCTAGCTTTAGACATCTGTATTGTAGGAATCTCTTTTTCTTTGTTAAGCCTATCTGAAGGTAGACATCTAATCCAAATCAGATGAAATATGATTTAGGATTGGTTATTTCTCGCCCCTGATTTTAAAGGGACTTCAAGTGACTACTTCAGATGCAGATTCTCTATGTGGTCAGATGAAACCCATCCTATGAGAGTAGCACAGATGTAGCACGGATGTCAGGAGAAATAAATGCTACCCTCACTGATAATTTCTAGCTTAGAGATAGGAATTTTATTAGCACATTTTGAATACATTATGAAGATCAGCGGTATGATTCCATTTTACAGATAGAAAAGCTCAGAGATAGCTCAGAGAAGTTGAGTGATACGTACAAAGGGGTCAGGCCAGACATTAGCAGAGCTAGGATTATGACCAGTGTCTTCTGGAGCTCTGCCCAGCTGCGGTACCATTTGGGCAGAACCCAACAGAGGAAAAATTAAAACATCTGAAAAATCTGACCCAAAGCAATTCTGAAAATGTCATCTGATTCATCTACAGACATAATTCATTCTAAGGACCTTTTATTTAAGGACCAGCCTTCTAAAGGGACTTTGAAATGGAAGCTATATATTTGTACATATGCAGTGATTTCTTCTTTTTAATACCCTTTACACTCACCAATGTAAAGTAGCCAGCAGCACTTAAATATTAATTAGGAATTAATTTGTTTCCAGACCTAAACTAAAGAGTAGAAAATATTAATTTATTTGGCATTTTTTTGGTACTGGCTCACAAATAGCTGAATATAATAAATAAAATATTTCAATATGTGAGTTCTTACAAATAGAGGTTATTAGTAGATGCTGAAGTAATTTGCTTCTGCCTTTGAAGCAAATCACTTTCCTATCAAAGGAAACTCATCTCTGCTGGAACAGTACTCTAGCTCCCGGGCAAGGAGCCGGAGTTAGATCAAGCAGATCCTCCCTGACAAAATTAAGCTTGTGTTACAACTCCAAGTTTGCCTGAAAATGAGAAGAAGTGCTCAGATCTGGCCCTCATAGCTATCATAGCAGAGTGGCAAAAACACAAGTAAGCTCACTGAAGACTGGTGAGAGGCAGGAGAGTGCCACGGGCCTCCCTGTCTGCTTCTATCGCCGTCTAGACCCTTCTGGGGATGCATTCACTGCGAATCAGAGGGCTTTATATGACATGAACAAAAAGCTGTTTTGGATCATTTCAGCAGTATTGGTACCCCATGGGAGGTAACTACTTCATAAGGAAAATTTATGAGTGAGAAGAGATTTGGAGCCTGACTAAAAGAGAGGGGTCAAAAATGTGAAATAAAAGGACTGGAGACAGGTAGGGTTGGAGTTCCCCAGGGATTAGTACTGGACTGATTTTGCATATCTTCACTAATTATTCTGACCAAATGAAATGTAGGAATACTATAATAATTTTGGCTAACAGGCTGATTTTTGCATGCATGGTCAGAACAGAAAATCATAGTTCATAAACAAGCATCTTTGTATATGTGAAACACAAGGAGAAAATATGTACATGCAAAAATAATTATTTTTAAAAATCTAATTTTGCCTAGTTAATCAAAAACTACCATTTGTTTCATGATGTGAAGTAAAATCCTAACAAATGATTCAAGTGTGTCTTGCTGCAGCAATCATGCTTGGTACTGCTCCCTTTCCCATTCTTGTATGCCTCTCATTCCACTGTTAATGCTTAAAGAGAGAAACGAATGTGTACAGTTAGTGGCTGGTAGAGCAAACAATATGTGCTGTGAACATCTGGCTGGACTTACAAATTGCAGACCATGAGTTTCACTGAATGTATTCCTTTTTGCACTATCATAGTTTTAATGAAGATTAGTCTTGTTTAAGATAAACAAAAACCTTATGCAAGATCTAGAGCAAGTGTCCTTAAAGCATTTGAGAAATAAATAGCATTTGCCGGTAAAAATGAGTGCCTTGCTTCCAATCTGAAAATACATGTTTTTAACTGTCAGCCATCACTTCTCTTTATGCATAAGACAAAACCATCCCTCAACCCTCTCCTTAGTAGGTGGATTGAACTGTAGTTCATATAGTCCTATCCTTTAATAACTCTCAGAGCTTTAACCAGTTTGATACTGGTAATTGCTGTACTTTCAAGCTAAACATCTATGTTCCTTTTCTGATCACTGAGGGGAAAATAGTTATCATCATGGTCCTCTCAGGATGAGACAAACCACTCTTTGGAAGTGTGCGCTGCTCTCTGCTGATCACAGAGTGAGCCTGGTGCTCAGATTTGCATGCCTAACTCCCAGAGGACCACAAAAGGGCAGATTACTCCTTATTCACATGAACCCTGTTTACCAGGTGATCTAGATCACTCTGTATCAGTCACTCATCATCTTCCTTCGTCCTGCTTTCCTGACCTTGATGTCAACAACAAATTTATCAGCTATGAGACTGCATGTAGTTCCTGAACCTTTATAAATACCACAAACAATATAGATTCAATAGCTCACCTCTGTGCAGTCCCACAGAAACAAAACTGTTTAGTGTTAATTTGCCATTTATACATTTATTCAGAGGACAGTCACTTGTCCTATGCTTAATCTGCTTGACATGTACCATGTTAAAGTTATGCCATCCCGTTTTCTTAACCAAAATAGTGTGCAGTGCTAAGCCAAAAATACAGAAATCTACGTCTACTTCATCAATACTGTCTCTATTAAGATACAAAAGTCAGTTTGACAATGTTTTCCATACTAGTTGGTATTAATTTTATTTTACTCCTTTAAATCCTTGCTATTCGAGTTGTGAGATCAGTATCAGACTGACAGTAAGACAAATTTATTATCTCATTTATCCCTTAAAAGCAATGGTATAACATTAACATGCCTACAATTTTTTGAACTTCCTCCTATTCAGTGCTTACTGAAAATGGAGCATGAATGGTACGGAGAGCTTCTCGGCTAAACAAGCTCCCAGATATAAGAACCTGGATTTTCTGGCTGAAAAACTTTCATAACTACTCTTTACCATCTTTCTAAGAAGATTTGTCTTTAGTATCTTCATCTTTTGAGCCATGCTACTGGAAAATGAATGCAGTAATCAAGCTCTGACCTTACTAACACTGTGTCCAGATAGACATAGACAACATGTAAACCTGTTAGTGGTTTACATATAAGTGCTCCATAGTTTGAAAAGTTAATGATAGGCTTTTTCCCTGAGATGTTTTTGAATACTTAAATGCATTTTCTCAAAGATTATAATAACACCAGACCGTGATAATGTTATGCCACTGGCAGTCATAAGGAATTCCTTCAGGACAAGTCAGGGTGTATGAAATTCATGCTGCTTGTTGCATAGGCTTCCCACCTGTATTAACTCCAAAGTTGGGAGATACTGAGCCCTGTTAATTAGCATCCGTAATGACAGCTCTATTTCCATTGCTTTTGTGACTCTATAGAAAGGTCTTCTTTATTTAATTTATTCTCTCTACTTGATTAGTCATACCGCTAACCACTACATTTAAGCCCTTACTGGTTCTTCTCCTCTGATCCATTTCACTTCTCTGGTATTTATTTGCTTCTTGTAATGAAGAGCAGAAAACTTATCTGGGATTTGTGCCTCACATACAACAGATATTGTTGCTTCAAACATCGTTACTGCTGGACTTTCCTTTGCCTTGTTAATTAATACTTACTGCTCTTTTGAACCTATTATTAGATAAAATTACTAAGCAAGAATAATTATATACAACCTGTAATGACTACCCCAGCTCAAAAGAACAAATGGTATATTATACCTGGAAAACTGATGTCTTGTCCAGTACTAGCACTGATGACATATTGACTAATAGATGTGCTCTCAAGGAACAAGGATTCGAGGTAAAATTTGGGAATGGCTTTTACATCTTTAGTTTTAAAAGAGAAAAAGAAAAAGAGTGAAAGAGACATCAAGGGAGGGAGTGAGAGAGTGAGAAAGTCAGAGGAGGGAGGGAAGGAAGGACTAAGGAAGGAAGGACTGAAAGAAGAGGACGGGAAAAAAGGGAGGAGAAGGGGAGAAAAGGGAGGAGAAGGGGAGAAAGGGAGGAAGAACGATGGAGGGAGACTTATTCATATAGCAGTTTTAACATGGAGAATAAAGACATTCATTTTCACTGAACAATTTTACTAACATAAATCTATACTGTGTCAACATGAATCAAAGTTGACTTCTGGTAAGGCTGTCAGTAACCTCTTCATAATATGCATAATGGTTCTTGCTCTAGTTCAGCCCAACTATCAGTGATAATAATACCTCTCTGCTTACCATTAACTGCCAGCCTAGATACCTCCCACTGAGTAATCAAGAAATCAGGGAGACAATATAAGAAATCCAGACCCTCACCACAACAGTACCCTGTGACACACATAAAGAAGCCCTTACTGCTTGTCCTGTGAGTGTATACTGAAAATTTCAGTCCCTAGGGCTGGACATTTTGCAGTTTTCCAGATGACATAGTTAATACCTACTACAGAGAAGGCAGAGGTCCTATACCAACACCAGTGAAAAAGACATGAGCAGAGACCAAAGTGACGGGGGGGGGGGGAACAAAATGGGAGTGTGAATTTGAGCCTTGTAGGAATTTGGGACTTAAACAGAGGCAAGACACCATGGCTGAGTTGATCCCAGCTCTTCGCTCCCCTGGGTCCCACCTGGGAGCTCCTGCTGTCCACTCAGGTCATGGTCCTGACAGGTAATTCCTTCTGTCTCTCCCCCACTGTGGCAGAGCTGTTTTCTCCCAGCATTAGGATCTTACCTCTGCAAGAGACAATGTGCGTCCCAGCTATTCTCAGCCCCAAAGAAAGCAGAAACTACTGCTTCTCCCAGCAGCATGATGCATAATTATGTGTACGCAACACTTCTGCAGGTGCAACAGGCAGGCTGAATGCAGCCACTTCTCTCCACAACACAGGGAAGAGGAAAGGGGAGGGTTATCATGTCAATGTTCAACTTATAAAAAATGGGACTATGGCATACTACCCCACCCTGACATTAGGACACAAGTGAGAACAGACTCCAGACAGCAGAGTTACAGTGATAGCATGAACAATAGGATTTCTTAAGGAGTCACAAACAGTTGACCTAATCTTCCTAATTTAAAGTGTGTGCTGGTATTGGCTGGGATAGAGTTAATTTTCTTTATAGTAGCTAGTATGAGGCTGTGTTTTGGATTTGTGCTGAAAACAGTGTTGATAATACAGAGATGTTTTTGTTGTTGCTAAGTAGTGCTTACACTAAACCAAGGATTTTTCAGCTTCCCATGCTCTGCCAGGGGCACAAGAAGTTGGGAGGGGGCACAGCCAGGACAGCTGACCCCAGCTGACCAAAGGGACATTCCACACCATATGGCGTCATGCTCAGCATAGAAAGCTGGGGAAGAAGAAGGAAGGGGGGGACGTTCGGAGTGATGGCGTTTGTCTTCCCAAGTCACCGTTAGGCGTGATGGAGCCCTGCTTTCCTGGAGATGGCTGAACACCTGCCTGCCCATGGGAAGGAGTGAATGAATTCTTTGCTTTGCTTTGCTTGTGTGTGTGGTTTTTGCTTTCCCTATTAAACTGTCTTTATCTCAACCCACGAGTTTTCTTACTTTTACTCTTCTGATTCTGTCCCCCATCTCACTGGGGGGGAGTGAGCGAGCAGCTGTGTGGTGCTTAGTTGCTGGCTGGGGTTAAAACACGACAAACAGCAATATAGAATTTCTGGTTTAGGGGTTTTTGGATTTTTTTTTCTTTTTTTTGACTCCTCCTAGCCCCACTGGGGAGAAGGGGTACATCTCACTTGAGCAGACAGGCAGGGAAGGGAGCAATGCTTATTGACTTGTCATTTTGTTTCAGCAGTTTTTCAAAACACATGAGACAATATTCACTGGAAGATTAGCACCAGAGGAAACGGCTTGAAAGTCTGTCTCACATTGAATCCTAACAGAGGGAAGGCTACAAATGAGATTATATGAACCTGGAAGAACACCACCTTCACTCCCAAAATGTCTTAAATATGGTATGTTTGGTGTCCTTTCCCCTTCTGACTGCTCAGAAGCCTGGTGGACCAGCCAGAAGCCTCCTGGGGACTGCTCATCCAACAACATTTTATGTTGGTCATTCTCATGTCCTCTAAAAAACAACCTCCAGAGGTACTCAAAGCATTGCATATGGGCTCACCACATACATAGCAGGCAAGTCAGGCTGTGAATATATAAATCTCAGATGCTTTCATCCTTTGAGCAAGACTGGAAGTTGGATGAATCCTGACTTAAGCCTTTTATCTCATGCCAAATTCTTCCCTGTCTGTGAAGCCCATGGTATTTTCTGTCATTCGTGCTCAAGTCCTGAAATGAGATTTAAAGTCCATTCTCTGCTTCTATCCCTTAGCACCATTTTATTTGCAGTTTTAATTCAGATACACATCAATCCTATTAAATACTCTGAATTATGTGTTAATTAAACGTGGCACCCAAAAATGGTTCTGCTGAAGTTAGTGGCAAATCTCTTATTGCCTGTAGAAGGAAAGGATCCAAAGCATTTACAGCATGCTGTTTTGATCACTGCTGTAAACTAAAAGTGACAAAGGCCAAAACCAGCTTTATGCAGGTACCATAAGCATAGACATTGAAATATATCAGCATTAAAACACCAGAGAGCTCAGGTCTGATGACTGAGCCATCTTTAGATGCAGGGTGTTGAACTGAGAAGATTATGGCATCTGTTTGTGTCAGAACAATCTCTGATTTTGCAGCAAGATGATCTGGTTCAGGATTCAGTTGCCCAGACTTAAATATCCAGCTCCATTTTAGACACCTTAGAATGTCTCATGTGGCCTCCAGCTGCTGCTGCAGAGGGTAGATGTCCCAGATACCTCAGAGTGTTTCTAATACCTAAGCGAATGTGTTGAAAATTAAATACTGCTCCTTTGTGCCATGGAAACACTTACCTTCACTGACATGCATGAAAAGAGAAGTCAGAGGAAACCAACAGACTGTGACTACTGCCTTTGTCTCAGCCATTTATGTGACTGAGAAAGAAAGAAAGAAAAAACTAAAACAACAACAACAAAACAAAGCCAAGGAGAGCAAAAATAAACCCAGAGGTGATGTAAGAATTAAATTTGTCAAGTGTAGACCTGTTTAAATGTTTAAGTTTCCATCTTATAGGGAATTTGAAATGGGAAAACTGTTCTGTTTCTGGCAGAAAAAAGAAAAATAAACAAGAAGAAAACAGTAGTTTCAAAATTTCTACAGGAAAAACAAAGGAAAAAAGTCAATAGTTTTGTAAAAAAATGTAAAGAATGTATTCTAAGTTTAGGAAGTCAAACTCAGGAATTTCCATCTCAGTCATGGCACCTGAATCAGCACTGGAAGACTGATAGAGCTCCACGTAAGAGCCGCATAACTCAGAAGCTGAGTTCCAATTCCATGGTAGTCCTGTGGGTATCCAAACTACCCTTGTATGGCTGGGAGCTCAGTCCCAGGTGATCTTGATGTTTTTCAAACTTCTTACCAGAGAGCCTTGCACCTCTGAAGACTCCAGGCTGAGGTTGCTGGCACAGCTGCCTGCAATGCGGCCCTGCAGCTGTAGACCTGAAATTTTTCTTTCTCCAAACTCTGAAGACAGACTATACTTGTGAGAGACAGCGCCTAGTGCTGAGCTTGGATTCATTTCCAGCCTGCTGGGTGAGTTGTCTTAGGCTCTGTTTCATCAGAAGCTCTCTAGATTCAAGTTGTTTCTATGAAACATTTTCATTTATTACCTATTAATATAGTACCTACTCACTGGAACCTTGTATTTTGTTAGGATGTGGTGCTGCAGTACAACGTGGGTAAAGGTAGCTCTACCTTGTGAAGCATGTCTCCATTGTATTTGATCTCTTCTGCATTTGTAATAGGAAAAAAACTGACACACAACTGATTATTTTGAAACTGTCTGTGAAAGGCTCATCCCGTGTTTTACCCCCTGAACACCTTGGCATTTGCAGTCAACCTGACCAGAGCCCTGGGTTCTGGAAGCCCTGGGCTATCCAGCATCCCCTTTCCATTTCCTCAGTACTCTTCTCCAGTCTGTCATTCTCCTTCTTTGGAGAAGACTAGAGGCATTAATCTTCCTCTCATTTTTTGTTATTGCATGGGATTGACTGGGTTCTCTTTTCTGATTCCCTTTCTCCTTCCCCACAGGGAGAGGCAGTGGAGAAGCCAGAGGACGTGGTCTGATGAAAGTCTTTCACTTTGAGGAATGAAAGTGGAAGGCGGCAAGCCCAACTTCTCTGAAAGGAAAGTGATCTTTGGTATCTCTCAACACCTCATGCTCAAGAGGTGCAAGTAATTTGCCACTCATCGGTGGCAATTGTCTTAGTGGAACACGAACTCAAAGGTAAAATCAGAAGCACCTTAGCACCAGCTCCAACAGACTGGAGTAGGAGACTTAATTTTTCTGATTCTGTGTTGAACTCTAAGTAAAAGCTAAGTGATTGGTTTTGAAGTCCCTTTTAAGAGCCTTTCAGTGGTTTGGAAATCCTCATCAGGAATCAAATCTTTCCTCATGGCCTTCTGGGGTCTTATCTTTGCCTTTTTGCTTCTCTATATATTAGCAATATCTGATAGAGTGAAGAGCTAGAAGCTCTTAATTTGATTTTCAGAAGTTGCTCTGTAGTTGATTCCAATCTTATTCTGCTCTGTGGAAGCAATTTGTAACCCTGAAGAGCTGCTCTTCTGGCTTAGTCCTGGTATATCCCACAGTTTCTTACAATCCAGCTTTCTTCCATATTAAGTCTTTGTGCAGGTCAGTATCATCCATATAGGCTCAACTGTCATGTGTTGAAATAGTAGTCAGATTTATGAGTCAGTTCCTTCTGAGCCTACAGAAACAGCAGCTAATGTTGCTGCTTGATATTCAACCTCCATGTGTATTTCTGGAGAAACAGAGCAGTTTTTACTCTTTCTTCATCACTGACTGGATGGTGCTTTTCCTGGTATTCTGCTCAATGTCTCTGAATATGCTAGTTCCCTGAGATACTATGGCTCTACCCAGCTGTGTTTTTCTTACTCAAAACATGTACAAGCCCACAAAAACTTAAGACACACAAGAGTTATAAACTGTATGTGTGTTGTGGTTTAGCCCCAGTTGGCAATTAAGTACCACACAGCCGCTCGTTCACCCTCCCCCCGGTGGGATGGAGGAGAGAATTGGAAGAGAAAAAGTAAGAAAACTTGTGGGTTGAGATGAGAACAGTTTAATAATTGGAACCATAATAATAATAATAATAATAATAATAATGGTAATGAGAAGGAAAACAACAAGAGAGCAAGAGAGGAGCATACCCAAGGGAAAAAAAACCAGTGATACAACTGCTCACCACCTGCTGACCGATGCCCAGCCAGTGCCCGAGCGGGGACTGCTACCCCCCGGCCAAGTCCCCCCAGTTTCTATACTGAGCATGATGCCATATGGTATGGAATAGCCCTTTGGTCAGTTGGGGTCAGCTGTCCTGGCTGTGCCCCCTCCCAGCTTCTTGTGCCCCTGGCAGAGCATGGGGAGCTGAAAAGGCCTTGACCAGTGTAAACACCACTTAGCAACAGCCAAAGCATCAGCGTGTTATCAACATTATTCTCATACTAAAATCCAAAACACAGCACTATACCAGCTACTAGGAAGAAAATTAACTCTATCCCAGCCAAAACCAGGACAATGTGTTTACATGAGTTTGGCGTTGTATCACAGTTTGAAGTTGTTCACACATTTCATGTTATTACAGTCTAATACAGCTTACAAGGGAACAAATCCATTTTAATTCTGGCCTTGACAGGCAGCAGTCTAACACCTAGATCTTCAAAAGATTAGCCATTGATTCTTGGAGATTTCTCTGCTTCAAATTACTGTGATAACACAAGAAAATAGACAAATTAACTTTCCAATCATTCATTCATTACTGTAATGATCCCATGATGGATCATTAAAGAATAATGTGCTCATAGGGAGGAGTTTGTTCTTAACTTCTTGTGTCCACAGTTGGTTTACGCCCTGGAGCAGGGAGTTTACAGCTTTATAACTTACATTCTCTGTAAAATAGCTGTTACTTTTTCTAGGGAGGACTAATCTTTATTAGAATCCTATTTATGTCCAGGATGGTAACATTTTGTGCTAGTGAGCTTCAGGAGTTATTATTGTCTATAAAAAAAAGATATGCTTTCAGATGTTTTTTAAATTTATTGTGTAAAAGGAAACATTCTCACTTCAAAAACTTCAGGCCTTATGGCATACATTAGTTAGAGGAAAAGGTTTCAACTCATACATATCTCCCAGCCAGCTGAGTCAAGATTGAATGTTGAATTTCATGTTCCTTGAACTTGACCTCTTACTGTCTTGCACTTCTGTGCTGTACTATTTTTGGAATTATATTTGATGTTAATCTTTCCCATCTCATTACTTGCACAATCCTCAGAAATCTTTGGGGGTAAGCAATAAGTTTATTTGCCAATTAAACCATTAATTGGTTTCCAGATTATTTTATTTATGTATCTTTCAAAGGTTTTCATGAATTACTTTTCTTACTAATACCACAACTGGACCTGGAGAAGGGGATTGAATATTGCTGAAACCATTATGCACGCTGCCGCTACTCTTTTTAAGATAAGACTGATAAACTCTGTATATTTCATGGTGAAACCAATACACCAGGCTATTGTGCACGCAGCACTTTGCGCAATTTGCTCAACAAACCATTGTATGAAAAATGTTTTCACTTTCCACAAAGTACTGGCTACAGGAGATGATCGTGTTATGAATACGCTATAACATGTGTTGCCATTGTAAGCAAGGTCAGGTGTGTTGAACTAGGTCTTTCTTGGAAAAATAGTCTGTTCCAGTGTGAATCCACTGCACCCTTCCATTTCCTGTTCTCTGAGATGCTAAATTGCATTTAAGCAATTTTAATGGGAATCCAGCACAGTTTTCCTCTAATGGGCCCCGTAACAGGTACAAGATGTACACTGATGGAGGAGGTCCCTGTTGCCTGACGCACAATGATAGATGACTATTTAGTATTTTGAACACTTTCATTATTTTGATCAAGATAGAAATGTGGAATAAAGCTCTAATTACTATGGGAGTTTTCAAACTGAATTGAGTATAATAAGAAGAAGAAACTCTAAAAACTTGTATATATCTTGCTTAACAAAGAGTTACTACAGAAATCCTTCCACCAGAGGAAAAACCTGTATCAAAGTTAAGAACACCAACAGTCAAACTGAAAGGCATAAATTCCTTCACAGCAAGAAGGTCATAGAATTTTAATCTGATCTAAGTTCAGGATGACAAAGAAAAATACCCATATCTATGTGTAATTCCAGGAACCACTAGCACATTATGACAAATAGAGCTATTGCTGGTTTTCTGATCCTTGCAATAAGTTTGCTATTTAATCTCCTTGTTTCTTCTTAACATTTCCTCACCTATGGAAATTAGAGTGGCAAAAATTAGGAAATTAGCAAGATAGCTTGGAAGATTTTGATTCTTTTTTTTCTCTCAGAAAATACTGACATAGCAAAACAACAAACTTTTTCAGAGAGAATTAGTTTTTGGAAATCTTGTTTCCAATCAGAAGAGCCAAACAAACAGATCTTAGGGGCTTTTTTTCAGAATTGCTGACATCTTGTTTTGATATTTTCAAAATTAAGAATTCTGCTTTCTTAATTCAAGATATTTTTTGTTTTACTAGTCAAAATAGAGCAATATCTGACCATCATTTATCCTTGAATAACTTTTTTTTGGAGCGAGTATTGTGCTGAAGGCATATGTAACTCTACTATTTCTGCTCCCAGGGCTGTGTGCAGCTGAGTTTAGATTCCAGAATTAAGCAGTCTTTAAAACCCCAAGTATAATTTTTCCAGTTTTGCAATAAAGGAGGTTTCTCAGCAAATACTAGCAGTTTGGAGGAGGAAGGAGGGTTAGTCCCCAATTAATAGAATTAGTCATTGTACTGAAAAATAATAGAGTAGGAACACCTTGCAACACCAAAGCCTAAACATGACTGTTCAAAATGAGTAGGTCAACACCAGCAGTTGGATTACTCTCTGGTCCCCTGGTTGTCCACAAATTCATCAGCCAGGATTTTTCTCTGTAGCAGAAAGGTCTGTGAGGCAGCAATCAAGTCAAGGACTGCTCCAAGTGCTATGCAAAGAGGGTAAAGCCAGTTCATTAACCATGAGCAGTACAGGTGCAAACAGTTCTGCAACAAGAGATCCAGAAAATAAATATAATTTCTCCTGGAACAGATTTTGAAGTCAGTATAGACAGGTTAATTAACACCATGGCCCTGAAGAGAGCTCTAGACTGGAAGATGCACATTTGCTTTGTTTCCTTAGGTGTCTCATGTCCACTTACTAAGAATTCACTCCAGAATGAAGATTGTGTTGTAAGCTGTTGCTAAACGTTGGTTTGATACAAAACACTGTGTCTACTAAGGTATTGTTCACTCCCTGACTGAGGAATTCCTGCATTAAAACTCATATTTTTAAATGAAATTGCAATTAAGGTAGTTATTTGAATTCAAGTTTTATCAGGTTCAAGAAGAATGTCAATCATTGCTGAAATGAAGGAAGTGTGGTCTGGGACAGTGTATCTAGTCAGCAAAAATAAGTCAAAATATTAAATATTCGTGTGTGATACAGATCCAATGTTTTGAAAGTGCAAATAGCATACCTTCGTTTTAATTTTAAATACAACAGGTACACAGGGGTTAACTCTGATAATGATGTTTGGGAGCTATGCGCATAAATCGTATTAGCATATAACAGGATTTGTGACTGCAACGCCCACGCATCAGTTCTTATATTTACCGCAAACACTCTAACTAGGTTTCCCTTCCCAAACTGTTCTCTAAGTCTGATTTACTTCTCCGTGAACTGTCATGGGGCCAGGCTGGCTTGCAGGGTTATAATACAGTACAATGCTTTCTCTACTCTATCAGTGTTCCTATTTCTCATCCAGAGAAGGATTATAAAGACAAAGAACCAGTTTCTCCTAATTGCACCAGCATGGTTGTACACACTGGGATAATTTTTGAGACCGCAGCTGCAACAAGAGTTGTAATAAAGGTAAATGATGTACCCTTTAAATATGTGCAATTACAACATTTTCCCATGGAACATCTTACTACTTAATGGATATACAAGTTACTATGTGAAATGAGTAAGAAAGAGAATTGCTGTAACAAGCAAACTCTGTGTACAATTTCCAAAAATACCATTCATGTGTTGAACTATGAGTTCAAACAGCAATGCAATCCATCCTCTTAGGAATGAACGTGGATAGCAAGAGCAGTACTGTTGAAGTTTGTCAAGAAATACCTACTGGACTGAGAAATTATTTATACGGAGCCCCTTTTTAAAGCAGTATAATGGGTTTTCATACAAATGTGAATCTGGCCCACACTGACTGAATAACAGTCTGCTGTGTTGCCCAGAGGAGACAGATTCTGCATGGGGCTCAGTGCCTTTTTGAGTATGCTCAGCTTACTGCCTACATCCTCTTATTTCACTCTCCCTCCTGCTTTCTTTCTCGGAATATGGCTTGGAAGTCAGCCACCCACTCTTCTCATTGTCTTTTCTGTGTTTTCCTTCTTTTGATTTCCCTATACTTGAGGGAGAGAAAGCAAATATAGAACTGCAATTGGCTGACAAACTTTACCTTTGCTTCCTGATAGTTGGAAACATGATGCTGATTTTCTAGGTTGTCACTAGCTAAAAGAGGAAATAAAGCAGCTCTAATTAAATGAATTTACCTTTGTGCTGTCTTTCCTTCACACCGCGTTCACACGAAAGAACTCATAGGAAAGATTTGCTGCATACAAAAAGTCAACAAGAAACACTGCGCCTGTGAAATCCTCTTTATTTTTACCAATTTGAACATTTTGAGGCACAAAAGACAGTGGGAAGGAATAGGTTTGCAAAACTGAAGAATTTCTTCCTTTGCAGCTGAAAGAATAAACTGACCTGTCTAAATTCGTGATTACTTTTCATCCTCACAAAACAAATGAGAAGAGTGAACTTAAGCATTTTTACCTCTCAGAACTATTGTTTTTCCCCTTGAAGCAGACACAGAGAAGCTGGACACTTCAAATCTATGGATGCAACTCGGACCGGAAGAGCAATAACATAGTCACAAGTTGTTTTGGTCACTGAAATTACTTGAAATGCATCACTGCAGAAAAGGTTACGCTGCCAGTATTTATGTGACAAGACCCTCGTGTAGTTAAAGCAATGTAATTTAAAATTAACTGACTTGGAGAACAGTGTGAGTCTAATTATGGTACCAAAAAGCTTAACACACCTTACAAAACACACTTGGTAAATTGGGTAATTTCAAGACCGGCTGGCCATCGCTGGACTCCTATCTCAGGCTGATCTCAATACCTGAGTTATGAAGAGCTACCTCAGATACATCAGTCACCTTGGTCACCAATGAGGAGCAGTTACACAGAGGTGGATTGTGAAAGACCTGTATCTTCAATTGTCTATCATCTTCTATTACTTCTCTCAACACTATTCAATGGATGGACTGTGCAGAGTAAAGATACCCACTAACTGTGCTAACTCCCCACTAAGTGGCAATATTATTTTTAAACCATTTACACAAAGGATGTATTTAGGGTATTTTAGTCTATCCAGTTCTCCTTTACCTTTGTATACTTTTTTCTAATGTCTTGATGTTAACTGACTACAGACTTTGTGATGCTAACCTCTAAAAACTCCAGTACTAGACCGAACTGTCCATGCATGTGGTCAGAGCAGGTTATTTGGACTCCCATCACAAACTCAGAGACGTTTGGAAAGTTCACTTTAGTGGTCGATGATTCATTTGGAAAGAACAGATTCACAGAGGAAAACAAAAATCTGTAGATATCCTATTGAAACCACTGACTGTGGCATGTACTCATCTTGTGAGGTGAGCACAACATTTTTTTCATGAGTATAGTTGCCCCTTCTCTTCCTTGCTTTTGTACCTAGTTCTGCACCAAACTAAACTCAGGTTCTCATTTGTACTACTTATGTATTTTGCTCTTTGTGGTTTAGTTTTTAAATGAAACTTTTAGACTTCTTGTTTTCCTGGAAAGTCAGGTTGTCCTGGAGAGCAGTGTTTGTGTGACTTTCAAAAGAACAGCTTCAATCACTTTAGGAAAGTAGGTTGGTGGTTTTTTTTTTTTTTCTTTCCTTTTTTTTTAATTTCTCGTGGCGTTGTACAAAAGATACTTCTTCTGATAACATTTCAAAGTATTCCCTGGATGGAATCAGATTTCTATTCAGCCTTTACAATAGGATTATATTATAAAAAATATGAGACTTTAAGCCCTTTCTCTCACACACACACAAATATAAAAGTATTGCTCTTTGTAAAAATCTCAAATCTGAAGTGGGTGACATCTCTTACCTATCTTATTATGCTAATACATGACAACTAACGTGTGCTGTGTTCCTATTTATATCACCATTCCAACATTAAATAATGAGTTACCAGAGCAACCAACTTGTCATCCAGTGGGTACTGCAATAATACCTGAACAATTCCTTTATCTAAACCTTGTAGCTGGACACCCACCTGAGATGAAAAGCATTCTCCACTGTAATCAATGGAAAGTCAGTTCTGTCTGTTTTACCCAGCCTGGATTTTGCCTTTGCTTTTGGATAAATGAGTAAACAATCTTGGCTCACAAGTCCGCTTGCACTGACATTCAAAAGAACTGTGCACGCTCTATTTGGTAAGTATGTTGTAAATAGCCATCCTGTTCATCAACCTAGTGGGGTTTTTTAAGCATTCCTTTGCCGATAATTTAATTAAAGTATCTGAAAATCATCTGATGGTGGTAACAGAGTATCCCTTGAGCTCAGGGAGCTGTGCATGTACAGCACTTTGCAGAGTCAAGAGCTTATTGTGCAGCTTCTGCAACGTATAAATAAGTGGTGAATAGGATTGCTACAGCCTCTGTCAGCAACCTCCTCTGTTATGCCAAATACGTTTGGGTGGTATCTAGTCATTTTTTTCTAGATGGTTTTAGGGCACATTCCATATTCAGCAACTATTGCTTGCCTTCTTTCTTCAGCATACAGGGCACAGCTACAAACAATATGTAAACATAAAAACTATATGTAATAACTAACAGGGGAGTCATCAGTTACTCCGGGAGATTTGTCTTTAAATGAGTAACACTAGTTAAAATCTGTATAACAAAACCACCATCAAATTAAGAAGAACAAGGGGCTTGCAGGTCAACTTCCCCAGTCTGAACTTAAGGACAGAAATTCTACAACACCTAGTTCAGAAAGTCATTTGTAAGTCAGAGTAGATCCAAACATGGCAAGAATGCCATACAAACAGTACAGGTATCGGCTAGTGTATGTGTGTGTCAAATCCAAAAGTACAGTTTCTAGCCTCTTAGCAAACAGGTAATGCAGTCCCTTTGAATGCATATTGTACTTATAAAAAATCATCTTTAGATCTCTGTCATATTTACCACTGTGCCTGAATAAAGAATTTCTGCAACCAAGTGTTTACAACACAAAACATGCAGCAGTGCCACTGTCTACAGAAGTTTCCTTTTCCTTCCACCACAGCAATCACTATTCGTCCTGCGGCATGCCTGTCACCGCTTCAGCTGTGTCAGGGAATTTATTTGGCTGCAAAACATTGCATACACATGTAACGTTCTTTTGTACATGTGCCCACACATTTTTCTAGCTTACCAGTAAGGTAGATCAGTTCCCCTGGATCTAATGCAATAAATAAGCAAATAAAAAAATAAAAAATAAATAAAAAATAAGCAAATTTTAAAGGAAAAAACAACAGGACACTAGTGCTTAGAATCAGGGTATGTCACCTCTCTAGAATATATCTATCTGCGCTTCTAAACTGAAGTTCACAGGGACAAGAGAACAGAAATCAGAACAACACGGGCTGAGCCACAGAGCTCTTCAGTAAAGAGATCACAAATAAATGTCCAAGAGTTATTGATCTCTGACACCAACACAAGTGCTGAGCTTAATCCTCTGAAGTCTGACTTGAGCATGCCTATGGCTGTGAGTACCATTATGGGGCACTGCAAGCTGGGAGGAATCCTATCTGCTTGCTCTTACTCTTCCTTACTTGTATAGGGTGAACTTGAGTTGGTGCCTACTCTTCAGTCTGTCTCTAGGTGATGTGTTGACTGGGACAACCTGTGTCTGCTTTCTTTGCTTGTGCTCCTCACAACATAGGGTAATACAGGCATGGACAATAACAGCATCTGAGTAGGGGACATTTAACTATGCCTTTTTAGGAGCTAAAGTGGGTACATTTCATTTAGGTAGATTAGCTGGTTTTGTTCCAGGTGGTCTTTAATCTTACCTGACACCCTGTTTTTTATCTTTGTAGTAATTACATCTGAGGAGTCCCATTCTAACCCCGCTACTTGCACTGAGTGGTACCCTGCTTAGCAAGGAGTCTTGCTGAACTGACTTATTCATTTAAGAGGTAACACAGCTTATGAATCACTGTGACATATTGAAGATTATAATCATCTGTCAAAGGGGTAGAGAGTTTGTGACCAGGCAACCTCTTATGAATTTAAAAAAAAAAAAAAGCAGACTTGAAAAATAAACTAGAAAAATTACAATCAGGATTACACAGCAAACCTCAGTCAGTAGACAGAAGAGAAGGGAAGAAAAGAGATATAATGCCCAGGTCTGTACAAAAGTCTAAAGGCTGGAAAAATATTTTTATCTAGATAATATCAGGTGACCAGTGTGAAGACTTGTTTTTTGAAAATCTATGCTCTTACTCAGCCACACTACTGCAGGGGCTAGCAGCCGCAGGAAGAATTGGGATCAGTCTAAATAGCTGTAACTATGGCTAGTGGGATAAGACAGAGAGGATCCAAAAGCCAAAGACAATGTCAGATAGAAGGGCCAAAGACCCCGCTGCTCCCAAGATGTGGTCTGTGTGCATTAAGTGCCCCAACCCCAGCCTGTTCACTTTGAAATGGCATCCCCCCTGATGTGCTTGTGGAAGTCAGACTCCTGGGAAACTGAGAACACAAGAATCATAGGTCCATTGCATAGTGCAACACCGTGCTTTGGATCTCACATCTTGTGACAGGACTGTCCTGAGCTTTTGAGGTCAATAGTCCTAGACAATCTTCTATAGGGAGCTCCTCAAAAAAGATTAAAAGGTTTTTAAATTTTAAAAAAGCCAGGCTCTGCTAGAGTAAAAGCTAGGATAATTAACTTACCAAACTGAAAAAAATGTGCAACAGATCAAACAGAAAAGATGGAAAGAGTTTTTGCACAGCCCTTCCCTGACCATGGCTGACTTCTTGCTTTCACTCCTAGTGATCACTAATTTGAAGTTGGATTTGGCGCAAGACTAGACACATAATTTAAGGGTCTATATGTAGCTGTCAGTATATGAGCTAAGTATCTAAGCTCCATTATAGTTGATGGAGATCCAGTTAATGCAATCTAATTGGGGCCTAGGGAACATTTCAGATCATGAAAGGAGACACATAAGACAGGCTTCAGTTATACAAGCAGAAGTATCCACCTATTGCTATTTTAGACACATGGGACTATATAAGACATTCAGTTAGAGCCAGAAGATGTAACAGACCTCTAGGAGGCCCATGGCCTTCTAGAGCAATAGTTGGAGGCCAGGCAGGCTCTTAGGGCACCTCAAACGGCTACCACTGCTTTCAGTCTTCGCACCGCCTCTGTCATAAACAATTTCAATATCTCCCCCAAAACAGGACTGATCTTCCCTGTCCAGGAGGTTCCACTTGGCCCAGTTACTCCTTAAAGGAACTGCAATCTCTAGCTAAAAACACCAAAACCAAGACTGAAGGGAACAGTCTCCATCACACCTTTGATCCTCACTGGTTACTCACTATCACCTCAACATAGTTAGACAGAGTGACTGTCAATTTTAATGAAGAGTTGTGCTGGTTTTGGCTGAGATAGAGTTACTTTTCTTCATAGTAGCTAGTATGGGGCTCTGGTTTGGATTTGTGCTGGAAATGGTGTTGATAACACAGGGATGTTTTTATTATTGCTGAGCAGTGCTCACACAGAGTCAAGGCCTTTTCTGCTTCTCACCACACCCCACCAGCGAGTAGGCTGGGGGTGCACAAGGAGTTGGGAGGGGACACGGCTGGGACAGCTGACCCCAACTGACCAAAGGGACATTCCACACCATATGGCGTCATGCTCAGCATAGAAAGCTGGGGAAGAAGAAGGAAGGGGGGGACATTTGGGGTGATGGCGTTTGTCTTCCCAAGTCACCGTCAGGCGTGATGGAGCCCTGCTTTCCTGGAGATGGCTGAACACCTGCCTGCCCATGGGAAGGAGTGAATGAATTCCTTGCTTTGCTTTGCTTGCGTGTGCGGCTTTTGCTTTCCCTATTAAACTGTCTTTATCTCAACCCCCGAGTTTTCTCACTTTTACTCTTCTGGTTCTCTCCCCCATCCCACCAGGGGGGAGTGAGCGAGCGGCTGGGTGGGGCTTACAGAATCACAGAATTATATAGGTTGGAAAAGACCTTTAAGATCATCGAGTCCAACCATAAACCTAACACTGCCAAGACCACCACTACACCATGTCTCTAAGCACCTCATCCAAACGTCCTTTAAATACCTCCAGGGATGGCGACTCAACCACTTCCCTGGGCAGCCTGTTCCAATGCTTGATAACCCTTTCAGTGAAGAAAAATTTCCTAATATCCAGTCTAAACCTCCCCTGGCTCAACTTGAGACCATTTCCTCTCATCCTATCACTTGTTACTTGGAAGAAGAGACCAACCCCCACCTCTCCACAACCTCCTTTCAGGTAGTTGTAGAGAGCGATGAGGTCTCCCCTCAGCCTCCTTTTCTCCAGGCTAAACAATCCCAGTTCCCTCAGCCGCTCCTCATCAGCCTTGTGCTCCAGACCCTTCACCAGCTTCATTGCCCTTCTCTGGACACACTCCAGCACCTCAATGTCCCTCTTGTAGTGGGGGGCCCAAAACTGAACACAGTATCCAAGGTGTGGCCTTGAATACTTAGTTGCTGGATGGGGTTAAACCACGACAAGAGTGCAGATATTCTGCTAGAGAAGGGAAGGAATGCGAACCCAACTTCCTACCAATTACAAATATGTTTCACTGTGCCTTTTGCTCCTATAAACTTTTTTTTTTCTCTGACTGGTATAACAGTTTCAGGAATTTGTCTAGGTAAAACCAAATAAATCTAAATGCTAATGAGAAGACACTGCTATGAAAACTGCTGTATCACCAGACTCCTTTCTGAGTGTGTTGAATTTAGCATTTTCTGACAAGGCAAAACGTAATTCTCTCCATGACTGGATACAATGGGAAATTATTAAACTTAACAACTGTGCTTTGGATCAAATAATTGGTTTTCAAAGGAAGCTGGCTAGAGCCAGAAGATGCCACATCCTCCAGCAGTTCACAGAAGAGTGGAAAAATACCAGTCCAAAAATGTGCCAGGTGCTAATTTGAAGAAATATAAACTCAAAAGACTTGCTGTGGTCAGAGGAGGGAAGCCTGCCCAGGAGGAAGGAGGAGATACAAAAGTAGCAGGAAGCAAACGTCTTGTACTGTCCCAGGGAACCGTATTTCAGCCCAAAGGCAGCATCCAGAATGATGAAGCTATTGAGGCAAGAATACATGTGGAGGATCTAGAATTTTTTGTGCAGACCACTATTTCTCTGACTCTATGCAGTAAATGACAGCAGTGCTTTAGAAGTCAGTGGGGAAAAAATATTTTTAATTTAGTCTCTAGCATGTTATTAAAAGGTTAAATAAAAAACAGAGTCCTTACATCCTTGATGAAATATTATGGGAGGTTCAAAAGCCATTGAGAGTGAGGAAAGCACCATTCACTTTTTGGCCTGTTGGAAAAAAAAATGTACTGCAGGGGGAGGGTGTCAGGTAAATTTTATCCAGGTGGTGGTTTTTCGCACAGTTTGAAATACCATTTCATATACCAGCCACAGCTGGAAATAAAAAATTAGACCTTTTCTGGCTATTGAGAAGTTCATTCAAAATATGTATTGATTTTAAACCTGAAAAGGTGGGAAAAGGCTATGTGCAGAAGAGGAAGGTGATTTATCAAAATTCAGCCTACCACCATCCCAGTTTTTATTACTCTTTATCCAGGTCTTTGGCAGAATCTTCTTCTTTCTTCTCATCAATGCATGTTTTGTGGTCCGTCTTCCATTGCCAAGCTGCCTCCTGCAGAAGTCTACTGATGGAGTCTGGTCCCTAAGGTGCAAAATAGGTAACTCTGCCTAGCCCCAGCATGCTAACATCTCATGAGCAGATGGATCCCTTCCATATTCAGTGAGAACTAACACAGCCAGACAAGCAGCAGCAGTCCTGTTTGTGGAGTGAAGAA
This sequence comes from Mycteria americana, assembly GCF_035582795.1. Lineage (NCBI taxonomy): Eukaryota > Metazoa > Chordata > Aves > Ciconiiformes > Ciconiidae > Mycteria > Mycteria americana. The sequence goes on along the minus strand of NC_134365.1, from coordinate 9,108,956 downwards.
AAAGCCAGCAGAAATTGTTATTTAAAAAAGTATGCTACCCTAAGGTTTAGAACTAAACATCCCACTTGAAAGCCCACTTCTGTATGAAGAGCACATATCTGCATGACAACATGTATAAGAAGCAGTGTGACCTCCATTTTCTCTCCTATTCTTTGAGATTGAGGGCTTGGGGTCATAAAGAATGATGGCAAGCACACTCCTGCTTCATTGCATAGAAAAAAAGAGTAATTTAAATACAGCGCATTTGATTTTTCAATCTATCTTTTTAAAGGACCACTAACAAAAAGTGATCAACAGAAGCTTTTTTTTTTCCCCCAAACAGAGCACTGTGCTGATTAAATATTAGCTCATTATAAAGGAGCATTTATTTTGTGGCAGTTTGTTGTCTTTTAATAAGCAGAATTACACACAGAGTTTTCCATTAGTGACTTAAACTTTATCTTTCATGCATTTTTAGCATTTCCATCTTGGTTAATTCCATTTTTAAATGGCATGAAATTCCCTTGAAAGTGCAATCTGCCTTTGTGCAGGATCTGTGTCAGCTCTCTGTAGTGTATCGATCTGAAATATGATGGACTGCAAACCTAACTTATAGCTTTAAACCACAGACTTGCGGCAGGGCTTTTCTGGAAAGCTTAACCCAGCCATTACTCCTGGAAGCATTATTTTTAAAGAAGACAGGATACCTGAAGAAATGTAAGGCAAGCTCAGGCATTTTCACACACGGGTGATAGGTTAGCTCACTAACCAAATTCCTCTCCTAAAACACAAAGCTGCAACTAAAATTAGGGTTTCAGTTCAAAAGATGTAGAAAACATAGATCGACAGCTTGCACTGAAGAAAAGTGCATTCATCTCCAGTATACTCCTCATCCTTTCTGTGGACTGGTGAGCAGAGAGTCCCATCAAACACTCCTCAGCACAAAGACCTGGTTCCAGAATGTTGCTGCCACAGCTGGTTCCCTCCCCCAGCATATATTTGTCTACTCAAACCCACCAACAGTCAGCCTTGTTTGTCCATCCCACCAAAGGTCTATGGAAAGACCCCGCATTTACCGAAACTTTGAGGTGGTTTTGCCTAGACAGGCAAAACCATCTGACTGACTCCCCTGCAGTGAGCCTTCAACGAAACCGGAAAACCCAGGTTTTACTGCATAAGATCTAGAATATTTCACTTTTTAAGAAGAGAAACCTCAAAGTGCCTAAAGTAGAAAGATGAGAAACTAACAGGCTTTATACACAACTCTGTCCCACCCACCTGTGTCCCAAAGACATCTCTTTGACGCCATGATTGTTTTCAGTTAATGCAATGACTTCCTGGGGTGTAAGTAACTCTCCATTATCATTTCTTGTTTTCAGGAAGCTCCTGTGTTTCCCAGCTCCCCCACTGGGATTCCCATCTATCCTCTCCCTGCAATCACACCCAAAGTCTCCCTGGATTTCCTCCCCTCATTCGCTCTGTGCCTGTCAGGTAAAGAGAAACCTCCCACCCAAGTAATTTTCTTACGTGGACAGAAAACAACTGTGAATAAAAAAGTACCAAAGTAAGCACCTTTCTGTCATGTTAACCTTCTCTGTACCCACACGGCTTTGAACATCCCAAAGCCACCTGCAGCTCACAGGGCATTTTTTTCTATTATGACTTGCTCAGTCACTCAAGTCAGAGACAGCATCTGCATTACCTACGCTTGCTACTCCCTGTCTTTGACTGATGGTGATTTACTGTGCCAAAGTTGCAGGAGTTCGGCATCTGATCAGCTAGGTAAGGTCCTAGTTAGGCCTGTTGTGATAGGACAAGGGGTAATGGTTTTAAACTAAAAGAGGGGAGATTCAGACTAGATCTAAGGAAGAAATTTTGTACGATGAGGGTGGTGAAACACTGGCACAGGTTGCCCAGAGAGGTGGTAGATGCCCCATCCCTGGAAACATTCAAGGTCAGGTTGGATGGGGCTCTGAGCAACCTGATCTAGTTGAAGGTGTCCCTGCTCATTGCAGGGGGGTTGGACTAGATGAACTTTAAAGGTCCCTTCCAACCGAAACCATTCTATGATTCTATGATTCTATGACCACTGTAGTCCACAAAAGGGTTAATTTAGGGTTGTCTTAACCTCAGCAATCCCTAGCTTTGTATCACTCTTTTAACATAGGACAAGTTATATTCCTGTAAGGGAGGGGTTCCTAAAATGCCTCTATCTGACTAGCATGTTATTTCCATGTTTTCTTCACTAATTCCCACTTGCAAACCAATTTGTTACCTCAGCTGGCCAAACAAGAAAGAGACAAACTTCTGCTTTTGGTTTGGATGGTCACCAAGGTTTGGATGTTCATTAAGCTGGCAGTGGCCATATAGATATGCAATGCCTGTTTCAAAGGATGCTGTATCACCTGTGTATTGAGTATAATCTGAGAGATTCTGTGTTTAGAGAGTCATTTGTGCATTTACTAGATTTCTTATCTTGATTTTTTTTTTCAAAATTCTATATGCTGTCTGAGTCAATAATTATAATGGACAAATGAAATAGCAGGGGATGGCAAAATACTTGTTCTTGGCATAGCTATCAAAATGAAGGATATTTGGGTTTGTGTTTAAGTGAAAATGTCAAGGGAAAAATATTGTGAGGTTATTGATTTTGGGTTTTTTAGTAATTGCGAAATCTATAATTTAAAATGTGTAATTGGAGCCTATATATTTTAATTAAATCAATTTGGGCCTCTATTTTTAAGTGATGTCTGAAAAATAAATTTAAGCCAAAGAGGACACATTAGAACAAAGCTAACTGAAAATTTGAAGTCAGTTTCCAACCTGCCCATCCAGATGAATGATTTTATCAACCAAAAGTTTAATACACCCACATCCCTCCCAGAGAATGAAGAGAGTTAAATTAAGTGTGAATATTTTTAAATATGAGCTACTAAGTAACTGATTTTTATCTAATGCAGATAATGTTCTACCTACAAAATTCTCCTCCCTCCACCTCCATTTTATAGTCATCCAGAGAGGATATGAAGAATGTTGCGATACATTTCCATTATTCTGAGAAGGAAAAAAAAAAGGAGAGTTGTAAGAGGTTTGTTTTATATATAGGCCTTGTTTCAGCATACATACTATGTAATAAAAATTGCCCTGGGATTTATGGTTCAAATGAAAAATTAAGAGATGGGTTAGAAAACAATCACAGCAATGTTTCCTTTTATTTCTCTTCCCCTCCCTTCCTCCCATCTTGTATCCTGCATTGTCAGAGAGAACAGATGGTTAAGTAATCAGCTAGGTGTGAAAATATACAGTAATGTTGCTTCACACATCTGATAACAGCAAAGGCCCATTTATGGATGTCTCTTGGAAAAAAGAGAGGTGACAGGATTTTTTAATTGGATATATCTTGTTAGGAGGAAATCAGCTTTCTATACGTAAGTAATTGAAATTTACCTAAATAATGAATTCTACTATTTTTATTGTACTAACTGAATTTACATGCCTGTCTGTGTGAAGAGTTAGACACATACATCATCTGGACCTTCCCTGGCACAAAGACCCTATCATCTCCTGTAAATAGATGAAGAAAGGGCTGCAGACAAGTAACTGGAGTGCACAGACACAAATGCCTCGGAGGAGGCTTCGATGCTTACCTGTCACTTTCGCTGTGAAAGTACAAAATTTAGAGCCTCAAAATCACCAGTGCAAAACCCAAAGGGACCTCTGTGACTATGCAGAAATGTCTCAGGTGTCTACATTTCTGCTGCTGGGTATGCAATAATCCTCAAAGCTGTGATACTTCCAAGCTGCTTAGTGCCTGGGGGCCGGCAGGATTAGTCTCTCCTCTGCCCATTTACCTCCCTGAGCCCAGTGGTGGTGCTAGGGGATATTCAGAGACGAAAGCTGATGTTATATCTTTTTTTTTCATACAGTCATAAAACACATGGGACTGCAGAGTAAGAGTCTCTCCTTCTTGCTGTCCTTTTTGCCCTGGGAGTCATGCATTTCTGTGCAGTGACCTGAGCGATAACTCAGCTGTTATAGGAGAAACGGAGGGGGATACCCCTTTGCCCTTTGCCTTTGCTTGACATGAGGAGCTGTCTTCTACGGCATGGCTGGGTGGTTCCAAACCTCCTTTTCTGAGAGGAGCAGAAGCCATTGGTAAAGACAGTTGCCTAACATTTCAGACGAGGCAGTGAAAACACAGTAATCTCTAGTCAAGATAAATTATAAAGGGAGAAATTCTATTTGTTTGTGATTTCCTCCAATGTCATCCTTGGCCTAAAATCCAGGTTTCCCACTTTCTGAGGAAGACTTCCAATCAAAACATATCTATGAAATAGGTAAGAATCACCAGCTGCTTCACCAGATAAGTTTTAAGACAAAATCATTACTCCATTAGTTCTCTGTATCTGCCCTTCTCTTTGCCATTTGTCTGCTGCCTGGCTTTTTCCATATCTCAAACTTCTGTGCTCAATTCCCTATTCATGGGAATTAAGTACCGACTCTGAATTTCAACTCCAAGGCCACCATCTACCTTTTAGGCTACAGAGGCTGAAATATCTGTGAAAGTCTGGTATTGGGGGGTCAAATCTGCAGATGCACACCTCTTGGAGACCAAAACGAAGGTCTAATGGGACAGGAGACGTCAATCTGACACAGGTGCTGAAAGCTCTTGTATCTGAGCTCCAGACAAAGGATGAAAAAATAGTGTTTTCCTGTTGTTCAGTATGTTCTGTCTGACAGCTCCTGGCTGTTTCCTGGAAAGCAGTTGCTTTACTATTAGTTCATGGTACATGTTTTCCCAGCGGTCTGGAACAGGGGTTAAAAATGGAGTAGCCAAACATTCATCACTCCCACCCAGAATCATCAGTGCCATGAAGCTTCATTCCTATCCTTTCACATATTTTAAGGTACACCTCCATACACACTGCAGATTATGATACACAACATATATTTTCTTCCAGTCAGAATCAAAGATTTTTGCAACATGGTTAGGAAGCTTTCATTCCACTAATGTTTCTCAGAAATTATTTACTAAGGAGACTACATAACACAAGGGACTGTAATATGATAGTCTTTCATCTGTGTTTTACTCAGATAAATCCAGCATGGATATGTTTTAACATTAATACTTCTAGATAAGTTTGTTCATTACAATGCTACAAAAGAAAACTGGGAATAAGAACAGCATATAATAGACCCTCCATAAAGAAAGAAAAACACTTTCAGGCAGGCTACAACACACTGCAAAAACTGGTCATGTAATGACTGCTCAGTAAGTGCTATACAGTAAGAGCTCTGACTCATCTACTCTGAAGCAAACATCTGCAGGGGCTTAGACCTTGCTACCACTCATTATCTCCCTATCTTCTTACTGGTGATTACTGCTCTTAAGGCAGAAGCTACAGACTGGGATGTGTCCATGTCTCATCACAGCCATGTTAGCATAAACACATCTTTATCGGTTGTTTAAGGTGCTATGACAGACTGGGTACTGCAGCACAGGGGAAGTAACCTCTGGCAGAGAAAACCATAATCTTTTCAACCACTGTGGTTAGCATGGCCAGCGGTCATCTGCCAGGATCCAGAGGCTGATGTCCTCACACTGGTTCCTGTTTCCACGGAAAAGCCAGCACCACCAGCATGAGTGGAGCTCCTTCTGACAGCCTTCCTGGAAGAAACCTACAGCATCTTTGTTGGTAGTGATACATTTTGTTCTTATTTTATACTACAGGACATTATTGTGAGATTTAGATGGCCCTTTTGATTTCATCTTCAAGCCCAGGCTGGCTCTAGGCATAAGGAAAGTAGACAGTTACCAAGGAAAACAGATTAATGAGGGTGATAAAGTAGCCATGGCCCCAGTAGCTATCCAAACCTCTGGATAGCTAGACTTGTCCAAAAGAAAGGTGAAGGTCAGCGGGTTGATTGCTTCTTATGACCATTTCCATCAATCTGTATTACAGTTCCAGTCAGTTTGACCAGGAGCAGCAAGCCAGGCTATCCAGGCTTCTTGGGTCCTCTCTGTCTCAGCTTCCCTGTTCTGTGGCTGGAGCAGCCTGTTCTTGTCTTCATCCCCCCTTTCTCTGTATGTCAACTTCATCTTTGCATACACCAGATAGAAACCATGAGTCATATACCATGGTAGCATGAGGCATTTGATTGCTGCCCATTCACTTTCTTCACATGTAAACTGAGTATCTTTTTATACAGCCAATGGCAGTTCAATGCTTCCCACTAATATTATACCCATGTCTTTCACACACATACATGTGATGGTCCCTGTGAGTTTCAGTTGATAGCCAAAGTTGTGGCACATCACTGTCCCAGCTCCCTCAGACATGATATGCATCTCTTTTTCTCTATTTTCTCTCTTGACAGCTTTTCAATGGCTCGTGGTGTCAAGGGAGATATTACTTCAAAGCGTTTTGTTTGCTTGAAGGGAAAATGATGTTGATATGATCAGGGATAAAGCAATAGGCAGAGAAGCTGCCAAGAAAGCTCCACATGCTCACGCACACATGCACTTTGTTGTCTTTCAGAGTCTTTATTTTCCTAGAGGACGTCAGGGTTTGGGTTTTTTTTAACAGAACATTAAAATAATATTGCTCTAGGCAAAGAATAGGCACAGCAATAATGAAAGCTGGCAAGTGGTGATGCCAAAAGGCAACACACTGCATTTCTTTATGAGAACATTTTTTTACCTTATCTTTGAAAGTGGGAGGGCGTAAGCAGAAGGACAAGACAGAAGCACATATATCTGGGAGAAAACATTTTCCAAGAGCCAGAGGAGAGAGTGAGGAATCAGACTTTCCTGGAGAGAAGGAGGAGTCATGCACAAACTCCAGCATAGATTTGATGTGTGGTTTTAGACCTGCCATTAATATTTTCTAGATCTATTGGTTTCAGTGAAAAACTTCTTAAGGTGACACAGGCAGAGCCTGAAGGTTTCAAAACAGGACACACACACACACACACACAAAATGCCCTTTATCTAAATCCTAAATATCACAGTCTTTTTAAGGCAGTCTTGTGATTTGGGGGAACACAAATCTTGATTTTTAAGTTCTTGAGGTGCCTTGAGATAAGTGTCCTTACTCCTTGCAATTTATTCTAAATTTGTTTTCAATAAAATAAAATGAGAAATGTGACTGAGCTGATCTATTGTCACTAGTGGAACACAGGTTAATAGAATCAATAATTTTGTGAATGTCTCTGTTTTTTTCTGCCAAGAAGCTACCACAGATAACTATTGATCTGACTACCCTCACCCCTAAATGGGTACAGAATGGATTTTACTTCCAACTCTCCAGCTGAGAGCTGGAGAGAAATATAACCAAATATGTAAACTCAGTAAGATACAGAAAGATATTTCAGTGATCTGTGAGTACAAATACTCGATGTTTTTCAGTGATAAGGGAGTTCGGGAAAATAGGCTAAATTTGGAAGATAAAACCTATGAACATTGTTACATATTAAAACAAGATAATATCCCCTTAAAAACTCAGTGAGCCCCATGCCCTCTGCATTTTCTGATCTAGAAGCTATCAAAAACTGGTCAAAGCAACTAATTTTTGGGGGTATGTATACAGTTCATAAATATGGTTTATATGGGCCTAGATATGTCTGTATGGTCTCTTCAGAGAAATACGCGTAAAAAGCAACAGACACAGAAAACACATTCATTTTAAGCAGCATTATTTTACCAAATTGATGTCTTTTTTTGCCCTCCACCACCGAGAGTATATGGTCCATCCTCTTATGAACATTTGGACAAAATTATCTGACATAAAATACAGCTTCAGAAGCAGTATTTTTTGTGTATTGAGCACAAATACCTGGACATCACCTTCTTCTGTTCTGTAAAACTTAAAAAAATTGTACTTGCAAAAAGATTTGGAGGAAAAATGTGTTCTGAGCACCAGTTTCCTTGGGTACATTCCTAATCTCAGTGAAGCGGCTGGAAGACAAGCTAGGTGATAAGATAATTTTGTTTGTCTCCCATTGGGGTGCCAGGAAAATGAAAATAGGGTCCTGTCCTCTCTCTATGCCCTCAGGTGAATTCAAGCAGTGGGAGAGAAGTTGGTGGTGGGAACAGCAAGATGTAGTGAACATGATGCATGTGTGACAAGGCATCTTCTGTGAAGCTTGAAGGCTGGCATAAAGGCCAGCAAGATCATAAAGGACGATGAACTGTTCTGAGACTACTACCATGTCATTTCTGCATCAAAACACATGGGTATTATCACTTTGTCATTCCTGCTCCTTCTTATTTATCTCACACATTACTGCTTTGAAGATGCTGCTGGTTAATTATTGAGGGGTTTATGTAGGAGGGAGGCATCTGTGAAAACAATAGGTTGCTCACTGTTTCCTACAAGGATTTCATGTAGCACTGAGCAGGGCAAAAGTTGTCCTCCCTCAGGCTCTAGAGTTTCAGACAAACCAGTCAGGGGAACAAAAGCCCTGACTTCTCCCCACTGGTGGGTCAGAGGTGGACAGGGAAGTGTTGCCAGGGAGGCTAACAGGCTGTCACTCTCCATCAAAATATCATCGACCCTCCATGAATAAAACGCTATTTTGAAATTTTAAAAAATGCCACGTTTTTATCAGTGTCTGCATCTCAGCCTCCCAGTCCATTCTGCTTTTACTATCCTACATAGCCCCATTGAACAGTATTTGCTCCAAGAATAGGTCCCATTTCATTCTTTGTGATTTGGGGATATCATAATCTGTCAGCTGATTATAGATGATAGATGTAACCTTTAAGAAGAAATCATCTGAATTTAAAAGTTCGTACACATTTAGTAAGAGGAGATAGAAAATGCAGTCTGAAAATTTGTTAGTTAACTCCTTTGCACACCAGCGTGTTTAGATGAAGAGTACAAAGTGCAGTCCCTATTTCTCACATCTCCTGATAAATAAATCAGATTTTCTGCATCAGGTAAATCCAATCCCCATTTTTGCTTCTTCTGCAACATCCAGGAACAGAAGATAAAGGAGAGGTTGCTGCTTGCTGGGCCACTGATGAATAACAGACTCTGGAAGTCATAAAAATAAAGCCTTGTGCAGCACACAACCTTCCACTTGCCTTGTTAGCAGCTGTCGGTGCTGCAGGTAGTTTGTGCTGCTTTGAACCTCAGGGGCTGGAGGTTCATGTGGCCCTTAAAGCAAAAGGCAACCTTATGCCCCAGATCACTTTTTGTGTAACCCTTCGTACGTAGAGGGGCTGCCCAAGGCAGCAGCCAACAGCAAACAGCTCCAGTTTCAGCTGCAGAGTGCAAACAGAAAATAGATCTAACAAGTACTGGATGAACTGGAAATAAATGCACTTCAGAGCACCTCATTTTCATGATACCAACCATAGGCCCATTAAAGCAGCAGCAACACAGAGCATCATTGACACCACAGTAACTCACTGAGGCACAACACAATTGCCTCTCCTGGAGCCTCTGCATTTTTCCGGGGAGAATTCAGACTTTGTGATCAGCTTTATTTATCTTAGGAAGACTGAGAGAGTGCATCCAAGGTGCATCCATCTAACCTGTTTTAGATGTCTGCTTTAGGAAAAGAGAGTCCTTGCTGTGAAGTAATTACTGTATTCACTGACTGCAAAGAGAGGCTTTTTAACTTTTTTGCCCCATTTAATCAGACAGATCCCACCTCAGCTCAGTGACAAAAAGTGGGCAAAAGAAGCCCAGGTGGAAGCTTTCCTGAAAAGCCAGAAGGTTCCAATGGAGTACTCCATGGGGAGATGTCTCAGGTACCAAAGCATCTCTCTGCTCACTCTTCCCCCCTTCACTCCCTTTTCATACTGGTTTATACGTCAAAGTCACAAAGTCGGGTTGGTAGTCCCACTTCCTAGTCAAAGCAGGGCTTTGACAGGCTTCTCAGCCTCTCTGGGCACCCTGTTTCAGCATCTGACCACCAGTGACAAAGGATTTTCTGTGAACCTTGCAGACTAGAATAAATGTCACCAGTGAAGATTTTTTTTTTTCCTTATAACCAGGATTCTGCTTGCTGCCACTTTTGACAACTGCCTCTCAATCCTTTCCTGATGCACCTCAGTGCATGGCTCCATCTTCTCTGTGAACCTTAAGTTGTGGAAAACTGCAATTACATGTCCATGAGCTTTCTGTTCTCCAGGATGCCTAACCTCAGCAGACAGAATAACAGGCAAATGGGTGCGATCCATCTGACTGCATACAAATGTCTGTAGTGCAAGTGTCTAATTGTCTCCACAGATGATAAATGGAGCCTAGGCTGATCCACTTATACATCGATGTCTATACCAGGTTTGTCTAAAGTTGGGTGAAATGAGTCCCATCCCATTGTGGAGAGTGAATGGTCTGGGTAATACACAGGGTAAGTGCAAAATTTAGGTGCCAGTGTCATTGTGGCTTTCAAAAGCTGTTGAAGTGGGATTCATCCCACCTCTCTCCAAAGGTTTTCAATGCATATGTCTAAATCAGAGCCGGTTTTCTGGACTCCTTTACAATCAGTGGACACAAATAGACACTTCTAAAGTGTAATTTGTTGGACATATTTTAGCTGTCAAGAGAAGATGAGAAGAGTGATGCTCCTTTAGTTGACAAAAAAGGGAGTCCAGACAACTCTCTAAGGTGTGTCTACAGACAACCTATGTATCTAAAATTAAGAGAGATTAATCCCAACACTGCATTTCTCCGTGTCGTGTTATTTCCAGCATTAGGAATTTTATTGGTATTAATTCCAATTTGTTGAATGAACATAGTCTTAAAATCCCGGCACTGAGGTATCCAATTGTACATGTCTGTCTGATTCAAAGCTCAGTGAAGCCACTGAAAGCCTCTGAAAGGACACAGATGGGGTTTGGCTTCTACAGGTTGCTGAAGTAATTGAATGGTTTGTATCCAAGTACATTTGTACCGTGTACAAGTTGCAATTCATTACAGCCATATTAACATTCTGCAAAGACTCAGACAAAGTGACCTGGAGGGTTTTTTGTCATCAGGCCTTATTACAATGCAAATAAGCAGGTGTATCACTTAGACAATTCCACAAGACGGCCTCTTCATTCAGTGTGCTGATAATGATGTATTAGCCTTCATCTGTGCCTGCAATGGGTGATGCCACAGGCAACATACGTTAACAAAAAAAAAAAAAAAAAAAAGCGGAAACCCAACAAATCTTTGGAACATACTATCTTTAATTCAGACTACTAGGAAGAAAAGAAAAAAAAAAGAAACATAAAGCAAAAGGCAGAGAATATTCACTGAGAATGTAAATAGACAAATGGAGGAAATGCAGAGATATAATTCCCTGTGTAAGAGTGATTTGCATCTTTGGTTTCCTTTGCAGGCACAGTCATTTCATTCTTACTGCCACAGGCAGAGACTAAGTTTTCCATATGAAATAGATATGATAATTCAGTTAAATGGTTTATAGGCAAGAGTGAGCTAAATTTCAGTCATCTCAGAACATGGGCAGAGGAACTTCAGAATAGATCCAACACAGCAGTGCAGACCTGCCTGCAGATTCATAGAAACATATGGCTCAAAGACACCTTAAGAAGCTCAAAGGCTGGCAATTTTGTATAGGCAGTATGACAACTTGTACCTTATTTTCCCCAAATCAGTGTTTAAGAGTACTGGGAGATTTTCGGTCTGAACATGGAACCTTTATGTCTCTCAAATACGTCTTTTAAAGTATCTGTGCTCCAAGCACCTAGTTTGTCAGCCCCTACTATGAAATACCCAACATCTATCACCTTCTGGCACTTGTGCCTGTAAACTTAGGTATGAATTCCTAAACCAGCCCAACAGGGCTATAACCAGCTTGTAAAAAGATAGGATGCAATAAGAAGAGGGACATGATGCACTGACTGAAGTGCTTGGAAGACATGAGTTTCTTTCCCCATAGCATTCATAATTCCTCTGAAGGAAACATTTAGCCTTTCTGTGTCTCAGTCTGTCATCTTTAACAATAAGATACTCTATGCCATGCACATGTGGGGCACATATAATCATGAAGACATATTCTGTGGTTGCAATTGACAGCAACATGTAAATACTTCCTCTAGATGGTATCACCATGCACATGAGAAGAACACACACTAAACGTAAAGAAAAGGAGATGTAAAAACCTGAGCCAGGGCATTTGACATTTATTTTTCTTTTTTTACTAAATGTGAATTGGTCAGAAACAATCTGTTCACCTGCTTTGGAAAGAAGAGGATATCAAGCCCAAAATAAGGTCTCTGAACAGTCTTATGATTAAGGCATTTAGACAAAGTATTTACTGCAACTGAATGCTCAGGCATAACTACTGAAGGCTCAGATCTACAGAGGTCAAAACCACAAGCTTCCTGTTTTTTTCTGGAATGAAACTTCAGTTATATCATTCAACTAAAGTTAATTTTCTCCCTTCCTATCTCCCACTCTCCCTCCTTCCTTCTTGCCTTCCCTCCCTCTTTCCCTCCCTTCCTCCCATGCTTGCCTGCTTGTTTGCTTGCTTCCTTCCTTCCCTCATTTACAAAACTATTCATCACTATCATATCAGAATGCTTTAAAAACTTTAATTTATACATGTTGGGAGGTTAGAGTGCAACATTAACTTCAGAGGGAGACCTAAGGGACTTGTGGTCTGCCATTACAGGAGTCAGATAATGAATGCTCTGACCAGGAAGTCTTGGTTGATGCCATACCACCGCTGGCGCACCATCATGGTAGCAATCAGCCATTGCTGTACTTCGACATGCAGCAACCCCACAACAAAAGGATCCTCCAAGAGGTCAGACAAGGTAGACTACTGTTTAATCTTCTTTGCATCCATGGTGGCTGCACCAAAGGCCCACCAGTACCCTTTGAGTCCTGGAAGCATACTCTTTTGAGGGATCCTAGGCCAAGGATACATGGAGCCACCCAGCTGCTCACAATAGGGTGCTTCTGCCACTTGTCTCCTGGTAGGCTGAGCTCAGCCTCCAATGTAGAAAACTGTTATTCATTAACAGAAGCAGAATTGGTGACATTAAAAAAAAAATGTCTCTGAACTTGGGGGCAATTTAAATTAAAGATGCCAATGACCTAGAAATACTTCTTTTTTTTCCCACAGAATCAGCTTTACATGCAAGTTTAAATGGTTAAAACACAGTCCTCATCAGCTTCAGTTATAGCACAAACTACCGTGAGCTGTAAATGCTCATCTCTTCCACAAAAGAATAAAAAATATCCCTATTCTCTAGCTGAACAAGTGAAGTGAGAACCATGTGCAAAGATGTAAAAAGATGTGATTAAGGTTGATCTACACTTCCTTTAATTCATCCATCTTAAAGTTAGGAGTTCAGTCTAAGCAAGCTGAGTAACCTTATGACAGTACACAGTGGACAAAGGCACCTCTCACACATGATTCATTACATCTTGGATGGCTCTTCTAAGTACGATAATTCATTACTAGATACACTACTTTTCTCTGTTGGCTATAGAGAAACCCAGATGACTAGTTTAGGGAAGATGCTTGACTTTATATAAAGTTAGATGAGGTGATCTAAAATATGACTTGTATTATACAGTAACCTTGTAGCACTGGCAAAGACAAAATTTCCTCTCTGTGAACCTCTGCTCTGTCTGCCTGCAATCCTCTGCCTCATTCATGCATGTACTCCAGTTGATAGGCTTTCTGAGGGAATATATTTAACGACAACTCTTCAACTCATATGAACCAGTTAAAGGTCTCTGCTAATTTCTTACGGCATTGTCCAGCAGCACAAGTAGACTTCTAAAGGGAGAGATCAGAGAGAGAATTAGGGTTCTGTGATTTATTATCTGTTCCCTATATTGTTACTAAATCAGTTAACAGGACTTCTTATGGTAAACCTACCCAGTTGAACTGAGTAAGGAAACTCTCACTAAGGAGACAAGCAGTGCTGTGGCCTAAACTGGTTATTTAGAGATTTACAATATGTGATAACCTAGCATTTCTTGAAATTCATCCTGTGGTTCATTGAGATGAAGCGTTCTGAGGTACCTTGGGCTTGTATAGAAATGATATTTAGGATGTCTGGGGATTTTCACTTCTGTAATACTAAGAACAATTTCTGATCTTATTGGCGTGAGTGTAAACACAGACTAACTTCACTGACGTCAATGGTGTAAAAGCCAGATGCTGCTCCTCCTGGAGCTGCCTTCAAATGAACTAGGAACTGACGTGCGACATGGACCTCCCTGGGTACAAATGAGATCAGAATCTGTTTCTTAAACCTTTACTGATTGAGTTTACTCTTGGTAAGACTTTATTGTATCACGTTACAGAGCCATAATAGAGAAAAGAATCTGGGGCAACACTGTTTAAAAACTGGTTCATTCACAATGAAGAGACTACAGTATACTTCAGCCATTTTTCAAAATGTAAGACTAAATGAGAAGGAAAAAAACCAGCTGTAAGCAAAGGTCAGAGCTGGATAATATGCCATCCTTACTGCTCATTGGCTCTTCCATACCTGGCCTGTGTTTGGAATGACAAGTGGCCAAGGATTCACTTCCATTAGATTTGTTTCAGTCCCAGACATTCAACATGCAATAATAAAGAGTGAAACACTTTTATAGGGAATTGCTAGTTAACGTTACTTTCCTACCTTTCCTCAGCACTTTGAGGTTCATGGGGGAAAAAGGTGCTAAGCACGTGAAATAAAGAACTGTGGTTTTAGGATAATCAGATCATTTCTTACTTTGTTATATTCTAAATTTTTACCATGTAAACTGCAGTACAATATCTTAAGTAAAGACTAATATTTAGGTACATATTCAATCACATTTATTTTTGTTCAGCAAGAAAGAAAGAAGAAAAATTAATAGTTAAGCAAACCGCTAGTTTGCTTGTATTGGTGTAGATCCACTATTATGCTGTTGAAGGGCACATTGTGCAGCCTGTGCAAAAGCACTGATTTCCAAATGCCCTAATCACCCTTAAACACTCTTACCGCTCTTTTCTCCACTCAGAGATGGCAGCCTTATAACTCAACACATTTCTCTAGCCAGTGTGTCTATAAATTATTATTATAATGTACAAGATATGCTGCCGTCACACTTTATTACTTCTTATTATGTACAGCATCAGCTACTGACTTATGGTTTTGTAATCATACTTCTTGTATACAGCATGTCTTTGGCCAGATAGATAGAAAAAAATTACAGGGCAAGTTTTACACCTGAGCCACATGTATATGGGGGTAATGTGTCACTGTTTTTCTTTAACTGATCTCCTTCAAGTTAATTACTGACTTCTTCTACTAACTCATGTTAAGCAAAGAGATGGGGGTGGCCTGAAGACTGACTTAAATGATGCAGGAACAAAAGATTAGTTTGACATACAGATCTTCAGCACTAGCCCTCATGCTTGCAATCTTTAGTCCAATGGGCCTTTCAGACATCCACTCCAAGTCCTTCTCACCTCTCTTACTTTCAAAGCCACCAGACCTTTATACAAAAGTTCAAATGATACAAAAACCTGTATCCTGACACTGGAAAATAGCCTGAGAAATCTACGGCTTTCCTGATTTAAAGGCATGGAGGATGTAAACATTTAGAGCTATTACAGAATAAAAATCCTTCCTCAGAAAACTCCTAAACATAGCTAGGGAAACATTACATGCCCTGTTGTCTAAGCATTCATTGGTGCTATAAGAGGCAAATTATTGAGAGACTTTTGGTTTACCTCTTCACAGAATCACAGAATCATATAGGTTGGAAAAGACCTTTAAGATCGTCGAGTCCAACCATAAACCTAACACTACCAAGACCACCACTATACCATGTCCCTAAGCACCTCATCCAAACGTCCTTTAAATACCTCCAGGGATGGCGACTCAACCACTTCCCTGGGCAGCCTGTTCCAATGCTTGATAACCCTCTCGGTGAAGAAAAATTTCCTAATATCCAGTCTAAACCTCCCCTGGTGCAACTTGAGGCCATTTCTTCTTGTCCTATGGCTTGTTACTTGGGAGAAGAGACCGACCCCCACCTCTCTACACCCTCCTTTCAGGTAGTTGAAGAGAGCGATAAGGTCTCCCCTCAGCCTCCTTTTCTCCAGGCTGAACAGTCCCAGCTCCCTCAGCTGCTCCTCATAAGACTTCTGCTCCAGACTCTTATGTTGTTACCTCCAATATCTTAGACTCCTGCAACAGCAGGCAATTTGTAGGGTGAACCTAGAGCCACATTGAAATAAATGAAAAAAAAAGATCAAGACGATCTGACCGTGGGAAAATTCACTGAGTGACTGGGTTACTGTGAGCAAATCTCACTGACCATGGTCATGAGACACTTCTCGTTAACACTAGAAGCAGTAAGACTCTTCACTCAGTGTCTTTTCTTCAGCTATGCCACTCGTCTTCTTTCTAGAGAAGGAATGGAAAAAATAATGGCAGACAAGTTATTTAGATGACGGAAAAGATATTTTTGTCCCTGGGAGGCAAATAACAGTAATTTGGATTTATCATGTATAAATATATCACAATAGATAACAGTTATGCATCTTTTCATATCCTCCTGCCTCCACTTGGGGGAATATCAATAGATTAAAATTCCATAACTTCCTCTCACAGACTTAAATTTTTCATTCCAGGTTCATCCCTCTCCTGTCATTGTTCCCCGTAAACTTACTAAGCTTCATGTTGGAACAATGCAATATTCTTACCTTATCTGTCTTATTTGGGAAGCCATTTCAATGCTTGCGATGTCAGTTAATTTTTGGTGTAAACATATCCATGATAAGTTTGTCTATATGATTTTCTGCCAGAATTATCTTCTGACATAAATATTTCTACTCTGTTGCTACTGTTAAATGTTTTCTTCTCATGCCAAAATGTACTTATATGAAGTAATTCAGTTCTCTCTCACCAGACTAAACAAGCCAAGATCTGCTGATTAATCTCTTAAGGTGTGTTTACTATTTCCCCAATCATCCAAAGAGACTTTTTTAGTCTCTGTTTGATATCTGATCTACCCACACAGTTCTACATCAGGCCCTCCTAAGGGTTATGTAGTGGTCTTAAAAATCTTACTCATTGTAGTGAAAAAAACACCTGATTTGATACATCCAATGATTCTATTATCCCTTTTCATGGCCTCACTACCTTAATAATTCATAGTTGTCTCAAGAGCAACAGGGATCCTAAGGGTATCTAATTTCTTTTGTTGCCACCCTACCACTATAGAACAAGTTATTTGATTAATCTTTAAATCAAGTTCTTTGTGCTGTACATACTTTGTATTTTTCTGGTGAAAAAAATCTCTCCTTGTATGATGATCTGATCCATTGCCAATAGCTTCCAACTTACAATCATGTATAGATTTCATACCTAATTCTTATACCAGGATATAAGAATATGCTCTGTTGAGTATAGTAAGCAGGTCTGTTTTCCAAACCTGGAGGAATATAACTAATAACAGCTCTCCACTCACATCTGATTCACACATCCATGAACTACTTGGAGAATTTGTTCAGTTTCAATTATTTTCAAATTATGTCACATGTGTGTCCTGAATCTATACTTAAGCCAAAAGAGAGTTCTTGCAATTGTACTTCTATGTTATCAGCTTTACTTTTTAATTGCTTTTCAGTATGTAAGGTGAAGAAAGAATAGATTAATTTACATCTTGATTTCTGAATGGTATTCCAACATTCAGGAAGGAAGGTATAAAAAGTGAAATACCATCAGATTGTGTGTTATTTCTGTGCTAAATGTGCTGGAAAGTGCCAGTCCAAAGCAAAGGTACCAACACAGAAATGCCGGTTTATTTCTATTTGCCTGCTCTGTTATATTGCAGCTGTTGCAGAGGACAGTCTGACAAATTTAAGGTTACCTTTGACTACATGATATTTTTATAGTAGCTGCTTGAATATCCACAAGGAGAAATAACATTGTTACACCGAGTGTGCACCCCATGCCCCATGGGTTAGAAATGTCCTAGTCTCTGTTTTAGATTTATTTGTATGAGCTGTAAATAACTTAATCACTGCATTTTTTAAATCTGTCTTACTGATATATTAAAGCCAATTTTCCTTAATAAAATGTATCTATCTGAACAGGCCTTGCAGGAAAGATGAATGGTATAATAAATTTGAGTAAGATATTCAAGATGCATAGTTTGATTAAATTCTCATCAAAATCCATGGGAGTTCATTACGGTTTAAGAATCTGACTTCTTTAAATATAAAGTTCTCAGTAGCTCTCCAGGTAATCTTTATAACAGATTTTTCACTTTTGGGATGCAGTTTCAAGACCGCTTTAAGCCAGTTTATGGATGGGGTCTTGGAAAAAGGGATGGTTCTGCCTTTCCTCACATTCTTAGCTGTATGTTTCCAGAGCTTCCCATAAGGTCATCCAATTAAAAACCACACCTACAAAAGTTGATTTGTTTTCAGCCACGCTTCCAATTTCCTGGACTGACTGACCAAACACATGTGCTGATATTAGGAAAGTTGGTGACAAAATGCATGGCTGAGACCCAGGGGAAAAGGGGCGACTGCCTCCATCAACAGTGATACAGATCAGCTGCACTGAATGTGAAATTTAGATCACCCTTATGTCAAACTGGCATACGGTTTGGTCATTTGCAATTTGTCGTATTACCTTTAATTAATGTAGGTATTTGCTATCACAGACTGGAATCCATTTAGTTATTGTTATTTTAGACAATGTTAAAGGCAGGCATCAATTGCAGGCAACTGAGGCAGCCGACAAGAAGGAACAATCAAATGTCCTCTTTTGCAATGAAAGATGAGGAGTTACTGCCCAAAGCATTGATTAGCTTGCCAGTGCTTTAGCAGCAGCTAAACCGTGTGAGCCAAAGGGATTCTCCCTGAGGATTGATTGTAAATGGCAGAGCTGAGCTCTGGATCATCTGCTTTGGAGCATTTATATGTCAGAGGCAAGATGGAAACCAGAAACCTCAGACAACTCAGGGAATGGGAAAATCACTCTGAGTATCTAAATACACAGCAGGGAAACACCCCATTTCTAAAATATTTTCCCTTCTTCATGGAACAAATTGGAATTGTCCCAAAAATTGTATAAAGTCTCAGATCTGGGTGTAGAAGGACCAAATCTTAATTGTCCACTTCTTATACTGAGATCATGTATCCCTGTTCTGGCCCATGTGTCTCATCTGATCTTCATGTGGTCTCTCTGAGCTCATTTGCTAAGACTGTATTCCTGCCCTTAAACCCCATATAAATTATTCTCTGCTGCTTATCGTAAACCTAACTAACTTTTCAATAATACACCTATTGCTTTCACCCTTCTCCATTCCTTCTGACTGCCTGATCTCATATTCTGACAAGGAGTATCCGTTATTTAAAGGTACCTAGGTCCTGCCTCACAATAGAAGATCTCGTTTTTGTTTGGTTGGTTTTCTTTTCTTCATGGAAAGAAGTTTATGCTTGTTTGGAAAGTCAAACTGAGGAGCAGCAAGCCCAAGCCCTCGTCTGCAATGATTAAATGGTTTATTCCATACGAGCTGACCTTTCTGAGGTTTTCTTTTTGCAACACTTCAGTGCTATATTTTGTTTGAGTACAGTTTAGGGCAATATTTAAAATAATCTCTGTGGGATTTTTTTTTTTTTTTGACAACCAGAAACGAGTATGTTTCTTTATCTTTGTTTGTTTGTACTGTTTAGACTTAAGCTGTTTGAGAGTTTTTATCAAAAGTCTACATGCTACTTTCCCTGTCAAAGTCTGTTACTCTCACAGTGTTATAGGAAGCAGCATAATGACTTTTTAACAACAACATTTCAGTTCTTTGACCTTTCAAAAAAAAAGTCATATTTTCATTAATCGCAGAGATTATACAATTCCACTTCAGGAGAACTGTCTTTACCATTTTGTCACCTCTGTAAATGAAAGAAAAATCACCATCATCTTCTGGAGCCATTCACTGAGTAGTCTCAAAGGTTCACCTTCCTTTAGACAACTAAGTGAGGTTGCTGAATTAGGAGTGTAATCATGCTAAATTACTGCTACAGTCCAAGGAACAGAGAGAGGGACACAATTCCAAAGAATAATTCAGAGCTCTAGTGCTTTGAATTGAGAGGTCTGTGTTTCTCTGTCTGCAAAAAAGAAGCCCAGGGACACCATGCAGAACAGTAGCACCAACCTTGCAGAGAATGGTGAGCAGAGAGGGGGCTTGCACAGGGCTACCCAGGAAGTGACTGAACAGGCTCTCAGCCTGCTCGGTTGGATAACAGAGACTCACACGATAAGCCATATTGCTTCATTCCACCCTAGTCATAATTAAAGATGCTTTGTAAAAAAAAAAATAGTCAAAATCACCCAAATCAGTTTGGAGGCACACTTAATTTTAGCAAGATTGAGGCATTCAAATCTTTTAAATAGCCTGGAAATTGTCATCTTATATGCACATTAAACATAAGACACCAATAAAATTATCTTTAGATCATTCCTGGTCAAACATTCAGTGAAACTAGGACTGAACTAACACCACTGAACCAGCAAATATGAACAGTCCTTGCGTATTTTTAGAGATCCCTAATAATCTCTTCACAGATGGAAAAATGTAGTTTTAAAATAGCTCTGCTGCTTCGGCAAGCAAATAACATCAATATAGAACAGATGAATCTATATTTTGCACCTTATGCATTCTTGCCATATTCGCTATTTAATTTAAAGTCTTATTAAGGAGGAAATGAGTATTTATTCAAATAAAATGGAGGGAGAAGCAATGTCCTAGAGAATTCAATGGCAAAATTTCCTTTGACTTACAAGAGGTCAGAATATTATTACTCAACAGATCTTGTTCCTTGAACATTCGCTGTGTCTACTTATTTCAATTACTTCAGTGACACAAGAAGTGATAAAAACGTGTTTCACTTATGTTTCAATTCTAATGTGACCAAAATGAATCTTGTTTTGAGCTAAGGGTTGGACCAGATGACCTCCAGAGGTTCCTTCCAACCTACATTACCCTGTTATTCCTTGTACACCGTTGCTTTTTGTTGTTACTCTTTTTTTGTTGTAAAATACTTAATTTATTTATATACTTATTAGATTAATAATATTACATTAACACTGTGCAATAACAACCTTGCAAATTCCTCAGCACCCTATTCTTGATCCAGCAGTAAAGCCCTGTAATAAACTTGAAGCCAACAAAATCTTAATGTAGCCAAGTCTGCTTACAGTAACAGTGTTAAGTAGATTATTTATAGCAAATAAATGATGTTTTAGATATTCAGACAATGTCTCTCATCCTGTGATTTTGTGCTTAATGGCTTTAAAGAAGAAACAAAGATTTGTATTTCTGGTCCCTTGCTATCTATTTATCTATCTATCTATTTATCTATCTATCTATCCATCCATCCATCTGGTTTTCTTTTTAAGTTGTTTCCTTGCAGACTGAATTATAATTTCAAAAAAGGTATAAGAAAGTGAGACTTCAGAGATGCCTTTTGCTTTTCAGCAGTTCTGCCCCATGGTCTCCAAACAAACTCCCAGCCTGCTGACCTTCTGTCAGGAAAGTACCATAAACTGACAAGATAGCAAAATCCCAGAAGTTTTTATGTTGATATCAGACTCATAGCCATGCGATAGTTCCCTTAGCTCCCTAGTCAGCCTGACACTTTTGCCTTCGCTTCAGATGCTCACCTGAGTGAACAAAATTTTACCAGGAGAAAAATATCTCAATTGATAATTTTTATGTTTTGATTGAAAACATGTAAGTTAATGTTCATGACAGCAGCTAAAGCTAAACTCTACATGTGTTCTGAAGAGTAAAGGAGGTTATCCATACTGCCATAGGTGCGCAAGACTGCTTCAGGGGAACTTGGAGAGATTTCTTGAATCTTTGAAGTTGTCTTGTTTGGTTTTTATGGTTCTTTACTAAGTATATTTGTACTTCACTAATCCCTAGAAGTTCAAGTTATGCACCAGAATAAACTGCACACACAGACATTTCTAAGCAAAAACTTAACAAGGCTCCTTACCCACAGAAATCAGAGCCTGAAGAGATGGAGCTTTACCAGGGAAAACCTTCTCTTTTATCCTCACCTGTACAGCTGGGAGCAGTGGAACATCAGGAGAGAGGATTTATCCATTGCCAGTTTCCACAGTAGCAGTCACACAGTTGTACAGTTCCACATTCAGGCTCATATACCTTTGGAGGAACAGTCTTATATCTGTAGTTAATTCTCTACATGTGTATTTACATAGTTACATACATAGGCAGAATTAGATAAGCATACTTGAATCAAGGTGTAAAAATGTGGATACTGATAATTCTTACTCCTACTAGTACTCACCTCTCTTATTTTGATGGTCAGCTTTTAACAGTAGATGAGCTAGATGACTCATATGAGTTCATATGTTAATATGTTATCCTGGCGGGTCTATATAAAGGGAAAACAATTTTTGCTGGCCTGGAACAGCAGGAACTTTCTAGGAAGTCAGAGGACCCAGCATTATAGCTATGAAATCATACTCAGTCCCTGAATATGATACAATTCTTAAATTTCTTTTATTTATAAGTAATAATAACAATAATAATGCCAGTCTTCAACAAGACTAAAGTAACTGATAGAATGTCCTCTGACTTATAATGTGCTACAATGCCTGAATAATCATCTCCTTAACTTTTGGGTAACCTCTCATTGCACATAATAAGAACATTGTTTTGAAAGGTTTAAGCAAGCATAGCATATTACAGACAAAAGAAATACTTACATTTTCAAACCACTATGCACAAGCATTTTGTGCTGTTGCAGACAATAGAGCCTGTGTTCACAGCTCACTATCGCTTCAGCTAAACCCTATAGCCAGTACTTCAGTCCCCCAAATTAATCAGAGCTGCACAATTCAAAAGCAGCACAAAATGATTAATTAGAATCACTTGTTGTCAAACAAAAGGGACCTGCTGTGTGGAGGGAAAGAATGGGAAGGTAATAGGAGGAAAAACAAGTCCTGATAACAGAAATTAGGTTGGGAAATCTATCCCACTAGGAAACAAATAATACCAAGAGCAGCAGAACTGAATAAGCTGGATGAGGCTGATTACAAGCATTGGTTCAAGACTTGCTTGTTGTGTTGCATCCAGTGCAGTTTCTCTGAGGTCTGATAATGTGCGAAGTCAGCCTGGAGCTCTCCAGGACCCTACAAAGATTTCTGTGTCTCCTGAAAATCACCTCTCATACACCTTTGTAATGGTTATTTTTGGGACTTCTTCCTTTCTCTCAACTGAAGAGGAAATTAGCCAAAAGGTTCAAAAAATGTCAGTGTGGACAGACACACAAACAAAGCAAGAGTGATCAAATAAGCCCTATTCTTTTAGAAAACCTGGCTTAATGTGTATGTTGCAACTGTGCAAGACAGAAAGAAAGGCAAAATATATATCCTGTCTTTAAATAATCTCAAACATTTTACATTTGGTCACCCTTCTTTTCTCTAGTAGTTAGTGCCTGTACCGTTAGCTGTCCTAGCCCCACCTGTGCTCCAGTCCTCCACTCACTTTTTGGCTTCTCCAGAATGCCTACCCCAATCTCCATTTATCTTCCACTCAAGGCAGTTAGTCCTGCCTACCCATCTCCTCTCCTCCCCAAAAGAAACCTTCGCAGTCCATTATCCTCCCTCTATTCGCAGTCCATTATCCTCCCTCTATTCCTACCCCAACGGGCATATAGTACACGACTGCCAGAGAAAGAGGAGGAGAAAGTGCAGAGGAAAGAGGTCAAATCAGGACAGATTTTTCCAGAAGCTTTTCCTACCTATTTGTAAAACATGTTCAGCTCTGTTAAACGGGAGATCCACATGCACTCCTCCCCTCCCTTTCAACACCTGACTTTGATATCTACTGTGCTGCACAAAGGTGAATATTTTGCTTCTCTGATAGACCAGAAAGACAGCATGCTTGACTTTCATCTGACATTCCCGTAGAGCATAGCCTTTTTCTCCCAAGGGAGCATGCTGTCCTTTGACATGTGTCTCGTCCCACTCGGTGGGTTGCAAGAGGGGTGAATCTTTGCAATTCCCCGACGGTTTGTGTACCGACAAAAGCCGATCTCTGCTCGGCAGAGCCGCGTGGTCGGTAGAGTCACGACAATGACTCAGAGGAACAGTCTGGCCAGCAACTTTATTAACTGGCGAATTCCACAAACGGACAAACTTAATGAACTGGCGCGCTCAACGAACGAACAGAGGCAATTTGGCAATGGAGCTATCTTCCGGGCAACCCGTCACAATTTATCCCAAACTTGCATATATTGGAAGAGTAGAGGGAGAGAGAAGCGAGAAAAGGAAAGGAGAAGAGAGGAGGAAAGAGAAAGGAAAAGTATCACCACCCTTGGATCCCGCAATGACGATGACAGACGTCGCAATCCTCCAGTGGTGGGCGCGCACGTGGTTCCCTGGGGGGGGCGTGTCTTTTATAAGCTAATCCCCGCCTCCAGGTACGCCCCTTCAGCACTTACATGGTTCTTGTTCTAGAAAGTTCTCAATCTTCTGCGCAGGCGCTGGGGGAGGGGGCTGGTCGCGAGGGGTCTCTTGGGCGGTCGCAAGCCCCTTCCTCAGATCAGCTCTGTGTGACCTCTGGCCGTACGTGGTCAGGTCTGGCGGAACCCAGAACCGCGCGGACTCCGACGCGCTCTCCACGTCCCGCACGTCCCGCTCCCGCTGTCCCTCACCCTGTGCTCCCAACCTGCCGTCGCCATGCAAATGGCGCCTCACCTCGCCACAATGTTTGAGACATTGACTCTTTCAGTCTCTCACAACATGTGACTCATTGCTAGTTGACACCACCAATGCCCTGCCCAGCTGGTCTGCGATGTTTTGTTCTGAATCCTATTTGTGCAGAAGACAAAACCTCTATGGCAAAGCCAGATCTCGCAGAGACCACAAAGGACATAAGCAGCGATAACACTGGTCTGAGTTTCTGTGTTTCTTTGACTGCAGCTCGTGTAGCGTGGATGATCTGGCTTTAAATAAAAAAACCTCAAATTCTCATGGCAGGAGGATACAACTTAGCCATGTGAGCTCTTATCCACTTTTACAGCTCCCGCTCAGTTGCCAGCTGCCGTGTCTAGACAGCTCTCTATACCCCCACCGACGGGTTCTGAGTACAGTAGTTACACCAGCTACATTCGGAGCAGTTACTGCAGTGCATTTGTGCTCTGCGAGTCATCTTTACGGTACTTTGGACAACTTCTAATCTAGTACTGAATGTAATGAAATCTTATCCATTACAAGGTGCATATGTGTTGGTGATGCATTTGACTAAGCTGGAGTTAATTGTAAGACTAGAACAGGCCCTAAGGAAAACGTTTCCCAATCTCTCCAGAAATACCAAGGTTTTATTTCAAAGGCAATGTCCAATGGGAAATAAAACATGCTTTTGCCTAGTCTGTTATTTGAAAAGAGCATTGGTCACTTCTTGAAATATTTTCTTGGATGTATGTGTGGGGGAGAGGTGTTATTGTTTCCTTCAGGATGTTTTTCACGCTAGAAACGGTGAAGTCAATCTTTGACGTCATAGGGACAATTGAAGATGTGGCAGGATTATGACAACAGAGGCGGCTGTCATGAAAGGCAAATTATATATTGTTTTTATTTGAATGAATAAATACAGATTTTGAAAACACAATGGGGAAACTGGTACTGAATCCTGGTAACACTGAAATTTTGCTGTAACCTTCATTAGAGCTAAGACTACCTCTGTTTTTAAAAAGTTGATACTTTCACATGCTCATGTAACAGCTGGACAAGTTATAAAATATTGATTTTCTTGAAAGCCTAGGTAATACACTAGTCAATGTTTCTAGTTTCACCAACTTATTTGTACTTGTAAAAACTTGCTTGTGCTATATATTGGAACAAAGAATGGAAGCTGTTTTATTTCCATGGTCTGGTAAAGGTGAAAGATCACTGCCCTAAGGAATAGCGGAACAGGAAGCAATGAAGTTCATATGACTACTGTAATGAAAAGGCTGATTGCCATTTACAACAACATTAAGAAAACTTAGTTGTAAGGGAGACACAGCTGGTGTTATAAGTCTGAATGGGGGTGGCAGGTGAAACTGTCTTTCAAGGAGGCTGAAACTAGCCAGTAGATGCAATAGCCATTAGATTCACATATCTTTTGTCCTTGATCCATGGAAGGGAGTGGGCAGGATGTTAATGGCAGTTGCCTCTTCCCAAGACCCCCATATGTCACAGCATTAGCACAGTTGCCATGAGCGTATGCTGCCATTAGCAGCCAGGGCTGCTTGGCAGACAGACAGGCTCTGCCCTTATCCTACTCTGAACAGCAGTACTTTGACACAGTGACTTTTACCCTAAAACAGCAGGTTACTTCTTCCACCTTAATAAACTTCACTGCTTGCTCTCCTGTTGCACCGGATTAAATTCTAGACTGAATCATACGACTCAAAAGCAATAAAAGTGCTTTAATATCCTTGGACATATGCAACAACTTGTGAAAGCTGCATGCTCTGTGTGCTTGTACTGAGAATTGCAAAGGTAGTGATTGAATGTGCATGTTGAAATATTTCTGTGTAGGCTTGTTAAAATGTGTATACCAGAAAAAATATCCAAGTAGTGAGCTGTCTACCACAAGACTTATTTTAGCCTTTGATGTACTTTTTTGAGTCCCCTGATACGTGGGTGCAGGAAGAAAAGGTATCTTCCGCTTCCTATAAAATACTTCAGGAAGAAGAAAGGAATTTGGTTTCTTGGAAATGCAGGGGAGGCAACTCAGAGGTAACCTCTCAAGCTGATGGAAATTAGATAAAGGGAAACTGAGACTGGGAATCCAGAGCTTACTGGTAAACTGAATCTTCAGTTTGCTTAACCAGGAAGGATTTCAGTGGTTCTTACAAGTTTTAAATCTCAATGAATACTCTGTTGCAGGTGTTTGTCAATGAAAGTTGTTGATTTCTTTTTTCCAGAGAACTGCAGCCCCATGTATCCATATCCAAATGAAACTGGAAACTAAGGCTTGATTCCAGTTCAGGATAAGGAGAATCATGATATTCCCCTCTCAGAGAGGTAGAAGGAGCAAAATTTAAAGCTTGATGGAGTGTGCTCAGAAGACATGAATCCAAGCAGCAGAGTATGCTGCAGAGCTCTCAAACCCAGGATCAGCCTCAGCTAGTGCCTCCACATGAGCAGAAGCCAACTCAGACTTGAAAGCAGTACGTCATGCAAGTATGATCCTGAACCTAAGCCTCTGACACTCATCAGAGCTCAGACGTCATAGTTTTGTGACTACCTGGTTATTCTGCTCCTGGTCATGGACCTAACATGCTCTTGTCTGGCTGGGGTGTCCCTACACCATCCTCTGCAGTACGCAATGAAGAGGCCAGGGACACAGCAGTATTTGATTTAAAATTTTACTTTCTAAAGAGCTAGTTAGATTAAAACTGGCATGGCGTTATCTATACTAGTGTGTCTGCCCCAGAGACCAGTTGTGGAATATGCTTGTACCAACCCAACCCAACCCAACCCAACCCAGCTCTGGAAGAATTCATTTCAGTGCCCTGTGAAAAATATATGACGATAAATGGCCATCGTCTAGACCTTTCTCATCAATCACAAAGATGCAAGGATTCTGCTGAGTGTCATGAGACATGTACTGGGGTTTCCTTCATCAAGTGGATAACTGCAATTAAACTCTGGAGGAAAAGTCCAGTGGATTTGAGACAGAAAATTAACAGTGGCTGTTAGCAGCTTTGATGCAGTTGCTAAAAGTTGCTTTGCATTTTTAATATAAGTAGAAAAATCAACGACCTCAAACACTGTTCTCTGTCTCTAAAGTATTTTAACATCTTTCCCCCTCCCAAAATAGCAGCACAGACTGAAATAATAAAAGCAATCCTTTCATTCTGTAGCTTTTGAGCCCTGGTAGTTTACTGCAATGCAGCATTTACCCAAGACCTGGCCAAAATTGAATAAATGGAAGGTATGCACTTAGCAGAACAGTGTGTCTTCAGTCACTTTACAGCATAGACACACTGGCTAATCTGTGCTTACCTGGAAACTACATGGGATGCTAGACATGAATAAATAGGTAGCTTTTTTTTGTTATTTTTTGCATGTTATTGCAAAAATCAAGGATATTAATGTCTTTATTAAAGCCACGAAAACATTAATTTTTAGGAAAATTATATATTTTATTAGTATTCATTCATAATAAAAAATTTTAATTACTTTTGCTTTTTTATCATGAAGTTCATGTTCCTAAGGTTTTCTTTACACTTGTGCTTGTTTGCTTTCTGGCATTAAAAAATGACAGTGTCTTAGAATCCAAGTCTCTAAAAGCTCAGGCTTTCAGGAAATATCAAATGTGAGTCATGAGAATAAGTCACATGTGTTGGAGACACGAGAAATATAACATTGTTAAGCACCTTTCTAAAGTTTTAATATGTGTAATGATACATTATTTATCTCATCATATTTTCTAAGTATTTGGTAGATACTGGAAATGCAGAATACAGTAAGAGCTACTGTCACCAGCTACTATGGTGATAAATGCTATCTATCATCTTAATCATACATGATTAGCTGATATTAAAACTGGTCCAGGAGAACTAATTTATTAGGATTTTTGTCATTCTTTAAAGCATAAAACTGTTAAAAGCCTAATAACTGCTATTTAAACAAAATGAATGCCATCAGATGGCTCTTTTGCAGCTAGATAAAACTCTTTGTTTTTCAGTAGATTTAAATTTTGAATCATTTTTTGCAATAATGTTGAGTAGCTGCAGTTTTCATGAAGGTATTAAAATCAGTAATAACAAGAATCTATGCTCTCAGCAAGTAGCAGCCATGGCTTAAAAACTGAATTGTTGTCTCTCAAAATGAATAGAGGTCAGGAATGATTTTTCATGGAAAAGGTCTATGCTTTAAAATTCCTAATCACTCAACCAGTAGAATGAATATTTTCACCTATGTCAGATATGTGAAAATGCAAATGTGGTAGAAACATAAAATATGTGCAGATTAGCAGGACAGCATTACCATGAAAACAAATGGTAAATTACCTTTTCAAAAATCAGGAAACAACTTTCATAGAACCTTAACGTGCTGAGAGTTAATTAAAATTGAACAAGACCTTTTGGCTGAAACATCGGCATTATTTACCTATTGCCAAAATCTGCCTTTAGAGGCTCAGCATAAGCAATTGAGCCAGGCCTATTTTACAAAATAGCTCCCTTTTTCAAGAATGCACCTTTTGCACCATGTTTCATTTGAGTATCTGTATAAATTCCTTTAAGATCAATGAGACTTAAGCACCTATTTAAAAACAAGTTTTAAAAGATTACCTGAATAATAATGGACTTAAGTGAGTACTTTTCTGGATAGGTTTCATATTTGGATGCAACCTAAATAGGAGCTGTGCATAAATATTTGATTGTCCTTTAGGGTAGACTCTCAAAGCTGAAGTAATCCTTTCAATGTGCTGAGCAACTGGGACATATCCTCATGTATTTTGTGAGCTGGTCAGAGAGGAATATATAATTACACAAATAAATATTGCCAGCATCTGGGCTAACTTTGTTATTTTTTTCTAGTTGAACAATAGCTGAAACATAATTGAAAGATGCTGATGGCTGCAGGAGGCCTTTCTCTATCATACGATTATTATTAACTTTTCATTAATAGTTATAATGTACTAGTGGTTGATCACACACAGGAAACTCAATCCCTACGCTGTCAGAGTATGAGTCCAGATGAAGAATTGAACTAGCATATTTTTGCTTATTTCCTATTTCGGGAATACTTCCCTGATCACATCTACTATCGTCCTCCCATTGGAGATTTAATGCCAAAGAAGAAGAGGGTTCAGTGGGTAAACACTAGCAGCATCAAGAGCTCAGTGCTTTTTCTGCCTTGAATAACTTGGGTGAACCTACAGATTTCCATTAGTATCTATCTACCCCTTGGTTTTCCAAGTGTAACAAGAGACACAGGAAAAATGGGAACATTAATACTGCCTCTCATAGGGCTGGCGAAAATTAGAGGCTGTTAAGACGAGCTAGCAGTAAGCCTCTGATTGAGTCACCCATGTATTGCTCCACTTCAAGCCAGTGTAACTCTGATGGGATAAAGGTTTATTAATATATTTATATGAACATTAAAATATATTCATACAGTCAAAGATATTTATTCATATTACAGGAGCACCAAAAGATCTCTTAATGAGCCTGGAGCCATTATAGCAATGACTGTGATAAAATATTGGAAAAATGGTATCTACCACAAATAATTTACTGTGGAAGTACTGTGGAAGAGGGGAGCAATTCGTCTGAGATCATAAAGACAGTAGTGAAATTGTAAAAGATGTAAAAGCTAGCTAATTATCCTAACACTATAAGTAAGACTATAACTCATGTCTTCTGGCTCCATTACTCTGTGATTCAAGGCACGGCACCTCTGATCCTTTCCCTAGCATTTTATTTTGCCACCCTTAACCATTCTGTTGTTTCTGAATTACTCTCAAACATACCAAGAGTTAAGTTTCTTTGGTTATCAACCACCTTTCCTAAGCTTACTTTCATTGATTTTCTGTGACTTTAATCCTTAACATATTAACCTAACTCCTGAGAGAATGTCACAGTCTCAGTGGAAGAGGTGTGCGTGATTGGGAGGAGGAGGGAAGGTGCTCAAAGGGTTTCAGATGCTGTCAGTGTGGTGCAGGTGTGCTAGTGAAGTGCCCCCTAACCTCTGGCTTTCAGAGAAGTAGCCTGAATCTGAATGTGAATGAGCAAGAGAGTCCATTTTCTACTCAGACTCAGTTTGGAAACATCCTTGCTAAATTCAACCTAGAAAGAATATGCATTGCAAACAAGATTCAAGTTCAATGTAAAATAGTTTGTAACTCATGCATGAGGAGAGCGTAATGGAAATGCCAACGCAGGGATAACGATAGCAGCTGTAGTAGTGAGCGAGTGTTACAGCCTCTGAACAATACATTACGCCACAAGGCTACCTGCCTCAACGCTATCATTTCTGCCAACAACGATGGATAGTTTTGTGAAGTGAAGGACAGATTTCTGAGTGCTTTCACAGAGACGCCGTTGTGGAAGTGTTCCCTGATTTCTTGTTGCCTGCTTGTCTGAACTTCTCTTCTTTAATTTCCCTTTGTCGTTTAGAGGGAGAATTTTCTGGGGTAGTACGAGGCAAAAGCAAAAACAATCTAAGAAAAAGAGTTTGAGAAAAGAACAGAGGAAAAAAAAAAAACAAAAAGCCCTGTTAATTCAAAGGCAGCAAGGTTAGAAACAGGACAAAATCATTGCCCCACAGAATCATGGTTGCAAATAGCAATGGCTTCACAACTACTAATAGAAATGTTCAAAACTGTTTCAGATGAAACTCTTTTCAAAAATCTACTTTCAGCTCCACTGAATGTTTCAGGAAAGACTCTGTTACTACAAAACTCTTTACTTTTTGTTAAAAAATTTAAATTTAAAATTTTGTTTGGGAAATGTTACATTTCTACTTGAAAAGACAATTTATTCTTCAGAGGTTTTGTTTATTTGTTTGTTTCCACTGACATTTTCTAAAACATAATCCTATTCTGACATGCCAAATTACAAATTTTACAGCATTTTCAAATAACCTTCTTTGTGCTATGACAAATTTTCCATGCTCTCTTTCAGGTGGAAAACTTAAGCATATGGACTTATTAAATATTATATAATAATTTTGTTTTAAGTAATATTTTAATAGAAACATAAGAATGACAGAATACTGAGTGATCATCACTTACTTGTCTCTTCTCTACAAAGCACAAAAATATAAAACTACACAATATTTGAGAGATGTTGTCCAATATTTATTAAAAACTTTCAGCACAGGAGATCCAGTAGTTTACCCAAGCATCTGTTCCAGGCCCTTGCTACTATGATAATTAGACATTTTTCCTAGTCTCTATCCTACAACTTTGTATTGAAAACTCTGCCTGAAATATTCTGGTTTGAATTAAGTCAGTATCTCTTACAACACACACACAGGATGTGGAGAAAAAAATGGCCATCATCTCTTTAAACTAACTAATTCCGTTTCATATATCATTATGTTTCCACTTGATCTTCTTTTTACTGGATAAATAGAATTCTCCCAGCCTTTTGACATAAACTGTGCTTTCTATGCCTTGTCTTTTTTCTCTCCTTTAGAGATTGTCCAATTTATTTACATCTATCTTAATGCTTGTTCTCAAAGTAGGGACAGTACACCAGCTGAGGTCTCACCACTGCTTAGTACAGCAAAATAATTACTCCCCTTGTCATGCTGTTAATATAGCCCAGAATGAGATTTGCCTTTTGTGCAACCACATTATCTTGTCGACTCATATGCAGTTTGTGAGCCATGATGACCTTGGACCTCTCCTACTGTACTGCTGTTCCTCCAGTTATTCTCCCATTTATATTTGTGCACTTCAGGTTTCCTCCACAGATATTATTATTCATGGCACTTGTCTTTATTGAATTTCATCCTTATGGTTCAAACACTTGCTACAGTTTATCAGGCTGGTTATGAATTCTGATCCTTTCCTCCAAAGTACACGCAACCCTTCTCAGCCTGTCACCCAAGTACTTTTGTACGAGAGCTTCATTCCTTCATCCAAGCCACAAATAAAAGGATTGACCAGAACTGGAACTAAGGCAGATCTCGGGGGTGCCCTACCCAAAATACCCTCCTTGTTTGATAGAGAAAGGGTTGAAAATCACTCCCTGAGTGCCATTTTTCAGCCAGTTACACATCCACACATGGTGACTATAATTCCTTACTTTGCTGGTATAGAATATCAAAAAGCTTAATAAAGTCAGAATACTTCACATTTTCTGCTTCTCTTCCATCTGCTAAGCAAGATCATTCATCAGAGAAGGAAATTAGATAGGTCTGACATGATTTTATTTTGATAGATCCACGCTGGACATTTTTAAGTATGCATTTTGCTCTAGTTTCTTACCTACTGATTATTTAGCAATCTGTTCTAATATCTTCCCAGCATTCAAAGTTAAAATGACAGGCATATCAATTTTGCAGGTCTTCCTTCTTTATGTGTGAGAGTAGGTACCACGTTTTCTGTAAATTGACACTTTATTTAGCCTAGGAGAGAAGTAGCCACATTTTCAAAATAGCTAAGCACAGCAGGAAACTGCACTGTTATGCAGAATTTCATCATAAATGTCGCAAAGGGAAGCCAGCACTTGAAAAGCCATGTCTGCATCATTTTCCAGTGTCTTGCAATACATCACTAGCAGTCAAAAATCATGTTCATATCACCTCACCTAAGTTTATTTATATTATATTAATCCCATTCTTCCCTCTTCTCTCTTTCAAGGATGGGGGAGGATTTCCACCACTTCTCATGCAAACCCAATGTGCTTTGTGGCCAAGGAAAGCAGAGGAGTTCATCATCCTTCAAAGCACTGAAGACTGCTCTGCATGCATGTTCTGTTTGAACCTCATCCTTCCCTAGCCCATATACGCATTATTCATATCCAGCTGTTTTAGGGTGAGTCAGTCTGTTCCTCTTTGTACATAAAATGTTTATTGAAACAGGGACTTGAACCCTTGCTGCTCTGGTTTTCAAATAAATTTTCAGACAATGACAGAAAATACCTTTGGAAGATGTATCCGACCCAACACAGACAGATACCTCTTAAACACCTCCATCTCAGCTAGTAGCACTTGATCCCCTTTTTTCACAGAATCACAGAATCACAGAATCGTATAGGTTGGAAAAGACCTTTAAGATCATCGAGTCCAACCGTAAACCTAACGCTGCCAAGACCACCACTACACCATGTCCCTAAGCAAATTTTAACTGATGATGAGAAATTGGTGGTTTTACACATCTCTTTTTGGATTATCTGACTCATGCCTTAGGAGTAGCATTTCTCTACCGGCTAGAGAAAGCTGAGGTTCACACATTCAGATATAGACAGTGGGGAAAGATATTGCTTAATGAGGCTAATTACAGCCTTTCTGTCTCCCCTAAACTGGAAACTCTCACCAGCATGAGAGGAAGCTTTTCTGACAGAACAAAATTTGTCATAATTGATAAGTTCTCACTGAAAATTTTGGTTTGACAAATGTGTATTTTTGATGTATGACCATGTAATGAGAAAATACCGGTTGCATTTACTTCTGCACTTTGTTGAAGCAGAGCTTAAAATCAATTTTTAAAAATAATCCTTGTAGAAAATTATACTGTGCATCTATGAAAAAATGTTTTCATGCTTATAACCATAAAACTACCAAGTCATTAAAGGAACCTACTCAAGAAATCGTAAGCCAAGTTAGAACAAAACATACTCAGCTGTTTTTAAATTATTCCCATGAAAGATTTCTGATCAGTAGCCAGGCTGAAGAATGTCGTTCATTTTTGGACTGAAGTCATAAGCATCTAAACCAATTTTACTCAGATCTTCACTCCTCCCCAGAATTGCTGCTGAGCTGTAAATAAGACTGGAAAATTCCAGCTCACAATTCAATTTTCAAAATGTTACAAATAACTGACTGGAAATAAAGGCATAGAAAGCAGGGAAACTAAGAACAAAAATCACATTTTAACCTTAACTGTACCTTTTATAAATTCTATCATTAAAATAACCCTCATTAAATGATTAATTCATCTATAAGTTTAAGAACAATACATCTCATTTCCTAAATTTCAGTTTAGTTATTGAAGTATATTGTTTGTGTGCCAGACCATAATGCTCTCATACTAAAAAAGATGTAGGAAGAGGAAGGTTTTAACATTATTGTGTGGTGTCTCACTGATTTTTTCCATGAAAATATTTGAGTTAACAGTGTAGGTATTCATACAGTAAATTAAAACCTAAAATTGCAAGGAATAATACTGCTTTAATTGCCTGACAGGACTGGGATTATTTCTCACATTGTCTCCCGCACAGCTGAATATAACCTTCCTAAAGAGGAAATATATTCACAGCTGAATAGAATGAACTGTGTTAATATATTGAACTCTAGGAAGCCCCTAAATAATGTGGTATGAAGTATTAGCATTTTTCACTGCTTTGAAGATCGAAGATGGGGGGGTGTTAGTTGTATGGTGTTAGATTCATAGGCTATACCTAGATGAGTGCCAAGCTGATATTGCAGGACTAAGTCTTACTGGAGTACAAATCTTAGAATTAAAAGAAAGGCACAGGAGCAGGGATTTTTTGGTGTGTGTGTCCTTCTCCTGACATACCACATCCTATGAAACAATTCCCAGGTGCAGCTTGTCTTTCGTAACCTTGTAGCTGAAATGTGAAATTTCTGCTTCCATCAGTAGATGTTGATGAAGTTCTGAAGAAAGAGAGCTCTAGAGGAGGTCCTCATGCTCTGGCACACAGTATTTGTCTGAGTGGTTTGAGTTTGGTATCCCTTTGAGTGTTCAGGCATAATTCTTTGTGTTCCTGAAGGGACCAGCTGCATTTAGACCTACAGCAACTAGCGCTGAAAACTCTGTATGAAATTCAGCTGCTGGAAGGAAAGTCTACAACATGGGTGCAGAGATGGGTGAGCCGATCACAAAACCTGAGCAAATAATCTTAATCATGTGGATGCAATGCCCCACAAAAGCAGAAGTACTGTTTCCAGATGCGAGCTGAGGTATCAGTGTGATTCAGTGAAGCTCACCATAGAGGCTGTGATAGTATTGGAATTCCTGTTCTGTGTTCTTAATGCAGTGTTGGTGTCAGATTCACAACAGGGCCCGTGTGGGTGGCAAGAGCCATGCCAGGTGGGATGCTGTGCCAGGTGCTCCGAGTGT
The DNA here is from genome assembly GCF_035582795.1 of Mycteria americana. NCBI lineage: Eukaryota > Metazoa > Chordata > Aves > Ciconiiformes > Ciconiidae > Mycteria > Mycteria americana. The sequence continues at coordinate 9,073,215 of NC_134365.1, read as the reverse complement.
CAAAACCTCAGCTCTGACATTGTCTCTCTCAATAGCCAGGACCAAGGCATTTAATACGGAAAGCCTGTCTGTCCCTGTATGAGTGTAAGGATTTTTCTAGCAGTAATTAAACTCTGGAAATAACTGACAGCTAGGCATGGAAGGCTCAGTAAGGATATGTGAGCAAAGAATTAAGGCACTTCCCACTACATGAGGGATTTTCCAATTAATATGGAAGCTTTTCTGACCTGGAACTTGCAATGTCAAGGTAGAGTACAGCCCTTCGGGAATGGCAGCTTCCTCAGTCAAGAGAAGTGCTCCAGTGAGTAATGTGGATACTCAAGTAAAGTATCCAGAGGCTGGGGTATCCCCAGCGACAACGTAATATGCCCCCAGGCATGGGGAAATCATTAAGGTTCAACCTGTGCATTTCTTCAATAGAAGTTTGCTGGGGGGAGGGAAATGCTTATTTGTTTCTGTATTTCTTCCCTGCCCATCATATAGCACAATATCAGCCCCATACAAATAGAAAATCTTCATTAAATAGTTCTAAAAAGCCAATACTTAATTGTCTCTCTACATGTGATGTTATTATTCCAGACACATGTCAGTTTATCATTGTAGAAGGTAGTCCTGACCTTCTGAAATCAGGCAAGGCAGCTTTCATACAGTTTCTTCCTCCCTCTGCTCCCTTTGAGTGTTACGAGCAAATAGTCATTGTAGAGAACACCTGTGTTCAGTAGGTGCCTGGAGCTTCCAGGTGGCACCTAAGCCTTTGAGGGGCCGTAACATCTCTACCAGTATACTCAGAAGAGATTGCCCCAGTAATTGACACAGAAACATGGACTGCTGCATGGGACAAGATGATATGGGGAGTAGATGCAGTAAGATGTGTTTTTCTTAGGGCTGTAACAAGCTGCTGATCAAAGAATCAGATTCTAGTGAACAACTTACCAGGAAAAGTTTGTAGATTCAGCGTTAGTCTCAGCTGGTAAGGAATGCTAAAATCTGTAACTATGTATGGTACGTTTACTAAGAAAATGGTATCTCTGAGGGAAAAAAATGGAATATTCAGGAAGCCCAATAGCTTAACCCTAACTAGAAAGAATCTGTTCTCCTCCCTGTTATATTGTCTGCTCTGCCATTTGATCTTGTTAACTCCAGTAACTTCAAAAAAAGGCCTCTGTGTCATATTTACAGATGTATTCTTCACCTTGGCTTCCTAGTGAGTGTTGGCTACCTTGTCACAGAGTAAAAGGCGATGAGCGCCAACCAGAGCTTCCAAGTGTTTCTTCTACATCACGACCCTGTTCTGTGTTTTGCTTGGGACCCAGGTATCACATATGGGGTTGCTGTTTTGAGGCCCTTAGCCACTGAAAACTTGTGACGGAAAAACTCATACAGTCAGAAAAGTTAGCGACCTTTCAGCCTGTGTTCAGGCAACTGAATCCAGCCCCTCACCAGCAGATCCCAGAGAATGCAATTCAGCTGCGAGGCACCTACTTCAGGGGAGCCGAAAATCAGCCTGGTTACTCTCAACCATAATGGCTGCTGGTCCCATAACCACTTGGCCCACTGATAGATACTTGCATGTAGAGGACTAAATTTAGATGTCTTAACTTCAACCTGAATTCCTCCAATGAGTTGCTTAGGGAGCAGATTTTTACACATATTTAAAACCTAAAGATTTTGTTTCCATTTTGGTGCTTGTCCTCAAAGTTATCTGCTTTGGGGAGGGAAGTGGGGTACTGAGTCTTAAATATTTTACCAAAGACCACCCAGAAAAGGCTGTCACAACAGAGAACTGAACCCAAATGACCCATGCTTCAGCTAACAACATGATTACAGAACTTCCTGAGCGTATCACAGTCCACTGTGAAATAAATAGTCCTCTTTCTACCATTCATTGAAAAAAAAACCCCTACATATATATGAAACACAGAATCAGAGAAGGGCAACCTGTGTGGCACTTCAGAGAGTAGTAAACAACCTCCTCTTTCTTTGGCAAGTGTGGCTGATTTTACCATTTCCATAAACAAGGATTGACTTAATTTGAAGAAACTTGCTGTACATTACAAGGATCCACACCTGAGCCAGAGAAAAGCCAGGGAAAAGGTAATTTTGTTTTATACATACATACAGGGAAATCTAGGTGCATTCAAGCCTGACTTCAAACTTTTGGCAACTCCTTGTCTAATTTCAGTTCAAGTCTTTGCTTGTTACAGGAATTTTGTGTGAATGGACACTGCTCATCAGTGTCATGAATACAACTGAATTCAGGCCAACAGCTGCACTTCAAATTAACGTTCAAGTTCTTCGCCTCTGTTGAGAATTCAACCATAAATTCTCAATTAAGGCCTGGCTGAGGCTCAGTGAAGCATGAGTGGCGATTTTCTTATGTAAATAAGATAGCAGTCAACTCATTTAACAAAACTTCAACAGTAATTGAGCAGCAACTAGCTCATATTGCGTCTTTCACCTCATCTTGTACTTGATTAAATTGACAAGGGCTTGGCTGCATTCCCCCTTTATTTTATCAAGTCCTTACTTGTCCAGTATCATTTGAGGCCTGACAATTGGTTCTGATGGAAACCTGTGTCAAACTAATTGTATGTTTTTATCTAGATCCTTACTGGACAGCTACTAATTCTGAATTTTTTATTTGCACTAGGTAATGAAGGCTGACATCCAAAGACATTATTTTGCAGAAATAGATTAATACTTGTTTTAAGATGCTGTCATGATACTAAGAAGGATGCTACCAGCCACTGGGGGGTTTTGTTGTTGTTGTTTTTCCAGATGGGTATTCCTGTTTTCTTTGAAGTATTGAGTCAGATGCCTAATTAGTGCAAATCATCATTGTACTACTGATGTAAGTGTATCTACAAGAGAATTTATGTCAATTCCTATGTCCTGTCTGTCCTACAGATTTTCATGAAGAGCACTAGTAGAGTGTTGTGTAAAAGCAATTAAACTCTGTCTGTATGTGTGTGTTTGTCCTCATGCATGTGTTTTCACTGCATAATAATTGTGCACCTGTATAAAAAGACTTCTGCAAAGAAAAAAAAAGTGACGTTTGTGACGCAGGACTATATATAACACATTCTGATACTCAAATTCATTACAAAAGTCGCAAAATCTCCAAGGAGTGTCTGCGCATTGCTATAGTCCAGTCTGGTTTTCATGTTAATGCTTGAATCAGCTCATGATACTGATACTGAGGGAGAGCTAAGAAAAGGGCTAGGGAGACAAGAAAAGAAAAGAACAAAGGCTTCTTAGCTGAAATAGCTAAAAAAACCCAACAAAACAATAGTTTGAGCTTATGCAAATGTAGTGTCTCTTTTAGTGCATACATCCAGTTTTAAAAGCACCTAAATGTTATGCTCTCTAAAATAATTTGTAATGGAAAGTGTAATAGGCTTCAACAGCTGGACTAAATTATTCAGTTCAAAAGAATGTGTGTGTGAGAGTGAGAAATAATGTAACACTATTTATATACCTCAGCAAAGGCTTGATGCTTGCATTGAGCATCCAAGTTGTCTAAACCACGTAGTTTGGCTAACAGTCACCTTTCTTACACTTAAAAATATATCTGGCCATCACCTGCAGGAATTTAAGGATCTATTGACATTATTTCTTTAGATCGTCATATTGCAACCACACACCTCTACCAATTTGCAAAAAGTTGAGGAAGTAAAAGAATATTTACCAAATTAGGGTCTATATCAAGAATTAATGATATTATTTGAAGATTTTCCTACAAAAGAGAGTTCTCTGAAGATTTTGAAGGGTTTTTTTTTTCACCAAATTGATAATCAGTAACTCCTTGTGGTGTGACACTGCCCTCTAATCCATCGTTATCTATCACAGCTTTTGGACTCAGCAATGCCAGATGTGACATATTAATTAAAATACATCCCTTCTCTCACTACAGATGGATAATGAATTTAAATTATATTACATCAGGAATGGAAACATAATCTATAATTGTGTTTGGATGACACCTCCTCTTGTAAGAACATTTCCCGTGTTTTCAGTTACTAATAGAAATGTTTTTAAATTTGACTGTTCAAGATGACATTTTCTATGCTGGTATCTGCTTCTGGCTGCTCTTTATAATTATAACCAACTTTATTCAGCTGTTTCCAAGAATGAAACTGGGGAAAAAAAATGTTGTTTTTATCTATATTAAAAATCCTCTAACCTTTGAGAAGACCCAGTGTCTTTACACTGTGGAGCAGGAATTAGAAACTTGGCAAGAAAGTAGGCTATTATATCAGCCCTTTTACTGTCCTCATTATCACCTTGCTAAGGAATAATATTAGTCAGCAAATCCTTGTTGATGGTTCACATCCAGCTCCTCTATATTCTGTCTGTTCAGAGGAAGGGCTGGAAGGAAGAAGCTGGTTTTTCCATGCAATTTTGAGAGCGTGAAATCTGCCTCTCTCAACCCACCAATATGGTTCCCTGCACGTATCGGGATCAGTGATGTGAATGCAAAGAGGGAGGAGAGCTGAAGAGGAGGAAAGTATTAAGCAAGGAGACTGTGCGGGGAAGGGCAGTAACAGGACCTGCGTGCGGCAAAATAACTGTGACAGAGCTGGTGGAAGAGAGTTATAATCTGGAGCTGACTGGGAAAGAGTGTCGGGGAATGACATAGGGATGAGCTGGACTGGGAATCAATGAGGTGGCAAGATCAGAACAATCTGAGTAAGCATGAAAACAGGAGCAGGTGGGTAATGAGAAATTATTCTGATTAACTGGGACCTCCCTGTCAAAAACAGGAGTAAAGAGCTGGAAGGTAGAACCCTAGATGAAGGAGAGAAACTGGGAATGAGTACCAAGGGGAAATGTGAAAGAGCTTGGATGCAGTAGCTGGGAGGAGAAGACTGGGTGGGATGAACAGAGAGGGGGAGGGTAAGGATAGTGTGAGCAGATAGGGAGATAGGTAGGGGGGACTTGGGCAGGAAATCCATCAAGGGAAATGGAGCAGCAGCTGACCGAAGAGATATCTGACTTAGATGAGACTCTCAGTGGTGTCAGCCAGGGCAGAATGGCTGGGGAGAGAGGGTGGTTCACTCTGAGGGCACAAAGAAAGAGTTCATGACCAAGGGAGACCTGTCCGTTCCTCAGCGCCACTCAGCTTCTGGTGCTGAGCAGTGTGGGAGAAGATAACGCACTATTGCTATCAATCATCTTTCCAAATGGAAGAGCCTAAGGTGTCCCTTTTGTGATAGACTTGTGGCAAATCAATGTTATACCAAACTGTGGATTAACTGTTGGTTTGTCTAGTGTTAGTGTAAGTAAATCTTTACGCACTACAGGGGTAGTATTTCTGTTTCAAAATCAAGACCCAGAAATTAGGGCTTTTCAGAATTAAGACTCTCTTTTAAAACCCTGGTGGCTTCTTTTAAAGCCCTTTTTATAGATGGACAAAAGATTCAGTATTATCATAACTGCAGGTTAAAGACAAGCCCTCCAATTTGATTAATTCTTGACCTCTGTTTGAAATATTGCCATGTGTATTTGTGCTGTTCCAGGACTGCACCTTTACTGTAGCTAAAACTGAAGACTCACTTTTTCCAAAACCGGGTTGTGGCTAAAGCAAATATTTTATTAGCAGTTTTTATTAAGCATATAAAATCTTGCCGGGTAGATAATATCTTTGCAAATCTTTACAGCATGAAAAGAGAATTGTTCTTTAAATATTTTTTTTTTTTTGTCAGGGAGAGAAAATGTATACAACTAGTTCATTGAACTTGATTAATTGTTCCAGTATTATTGCACAGAAATATATTCTGTTGCTTAGTGTCCAGGATCCTTAAAGGGGACAGACAAGGGTCTCCAATAATAAGCCTTATATAAATGAGTTCCTATGCTACTGTGAGCTATAGAAGTTGTGCTTTGCTCCTATGCTTACCCTAGGGAATATAGTATGGGGGAGCAAAAGAGCTGGAGCATAGCAAGGCCTCATAGCTTTCTGATTATGTGTGCTTCAGGGACTGTAGGAAACACAGAATAAATTATAAGAAGCCTTTAGGCATGCCAGCCTCTATAAGTATGTCAGCACATGCTGGGGGAGGCTATGTGGCTGTGCTGTCAGATGTTTTGCCCTCAGCTGACCCATGGGGTGGTCATTCTGTTCTTAAATTCCACCTCCTGGAAAATCTATCCCTAAAAGGAAAAATCAAACCGTGAAATCACTGCAGAGTTCCCAATGACCTCAGTCATGCCAACAACTTTTAAAAAAATAAAATAGTTCTTTTTAAAAAATCAAATTTTCACTCATTGCAAGCCACTGTTTATTTCTTTACTGTAATCCATGGGGTATGTTTAATGGACAAGGAACTGGACACCAGGTCTCCTCCTGCAAGTGCTGTAACCCATAGGCTTTAGGCTGAGTTTGCCTGCTTTTTCTCTCAGTCTCTAAATGGTTACTGTAATGATGCCATTGTTCTAGCACAAAGAATTGAGAGCACTATCTTCCATCCAGACTGGTCTCAAGGCCAGCTTGATCTTTTTGAAGATGTGGCTTTGAGTCCTATGAGACAGACATGGGCAGGTCGAGGTGAGTGTTCATGGGCTATACTAGATAAGTGTTTGAAGTGCTGAAATCACTAGTTTGGAGAAAAGGAGATTGAGGGGCAACCTCATTGCTCTCTACAGCTTCCTGAGGAGGGGAAGTAGAGAGGGAGGTGCTGATCTCTTCTCCCTATTATCCAGTGGTAGGATGTGTGGGAATGGTTCAAAGCTGCGTCAGGGGAAGTTCAGACTTGACATTAGGAAACATTTCCTTACAGAGCGGGTGGTCAAACACTGGAACAGGCCTCCTAGAGAGGTGGTCGATGTACCATGCCTGTCAGTGTTTAAGAGGCATTTGGACAATGCTCTTAATAACATGCTTTAACTTTTGGTCAGCACTGAAGTGGTCAAGCAGTTGGACTAGATGATTGTTGTAAGTCTCTTCCAACTGCAACTATTCTATTCTATTCTATTCTATTCTATTCTAAAGAATCATGGTCACGCCAACAGCATTATTTACTTGTTTTGCAGCCCCTGTGTTTTCTGCAGGAGCCTCTATCATGTATGTTTGGAGAAAGACTTTTGGTAAAGTAAGTGGAAGGACAGTTAGAGGTAGCCCAACACCCAGCAGGATTTATTGTGAACTGGGTTCTTAGCTGCTCCAGACTGTCAAGGTATCCACAGAATTTCAGGGGATTGTTAGGCTCTATAGATTTCAATTGTTCTGTATATAGAAGACAGATGGGAAGAAGTTCTGAAGATTTGGGAATTAGTTACCTAATGTTGCACTTACACCCTTGTGTTCTTTTGCTGATTTAACCAAGCTGCCTTGCTGAAAATTGTAAGATCTTTGGCAGAGTGATTTCACTTGATTAGCGTATCCTGGCTAAATCTACACTCATATTTCGGATTAGCCCATACATCATCTATTATTAGCTCCAGGACCAGGAACTACATCGCCCTTTCTGTGTCATCACTTAGCAGCTGCCCCAAAGCCATCCCCAATGGATGGCAGGGAATGTATAGCTGAAACACACCCAAATTCTTTGCACCATGTAAAGACAAGCCTTTGGTCTGCAGATTCAATTCTCTTTACAAGACCATTTCCACATGTGCATATTTGGATGCTGGTTCAATTCCTTGGGCTTCCGGCAAAAAGAGAAGATAAACCCACTGGGAAGTGAAACTGGACTGGGCAGTGAGCAGTGGGTTTCGTACCAATATGTTCAGCAGATCCTTCTGGATCTTGTTCTGCGTGGATGGCTGGGTGTGGCTGTATCCATGTTCTTAAGAGCAGATGATGCTAAGATCAGAATTACCCATGGATACAGAAACAGATCAGATCCTTGCTTCCACCTCTGTTTTATGAATTTAAAGCTAAAAAACACCTCCCCCCCCCAAAAAAAAAACCACAACACCAAACCACAGAAAACTGAGCACTCTGACTAACTGTGCTGCTTGTGGGACTTATGCAAGTGGACTGTGGTATACAGGCTGCTCATGCACGTGCCAAAAATCCAAGTTATGAACAAAAAGCATAGACCTCTGACTTAGATAAGAACTAGTTTAATATTTTTCTGCCATACATATCCATATATGATGGGTTAAGCACCACTTTTTAAAGGGCAAGGAGGAGGGGGAATTGCAGCAGACTAGCTCAAACTGAAAATCCTGAGTTCAAGATAAAGCCAACTGAGACTAAACTGAGAGACACATGGATAAAAAGAACATGGTATTATTAATGCTTATCACTCTTTAGGTCCATACAGTTCAATGACAGTTTCAAAAGGATGTACTGATAAAGGATTTCCTGGTAGTTTGACACAGTATGTGGTGGTTCCAGTAAGCCTCTTGCTGAACAAAGAGCACCGGGGAACTTCTGAAGCCTGAATGGGTGACTGACAGTGCTGAGCTTGAGAGGGAAGCACTTTATCCAGGCTTTTGTCATTTTTTTCAACTAACTGCACTAATACTCGAGCTGCCGTCTAAGTAATTGGCTTGTCGGTAAGAGCATGAAGCAAAGTCCTAATTGTTTGCAAAGTTTGTGATGTTTTCTTCCCAGGTCTCAGGATGCCCAGAAACCTGTTTTCAGGGCTACTGGAAATTGAACAGACAGCTGTGGTTTTTGGGCTGCATGCAATACATGTCTGGATCTGGAGATTCTCCATCCCTCTCCTAGTGCCCACCACTCACCCCAAAAGTGTGGTGAGGTTCACAATCCAAAAAACCAGCTACCAGCTACTAATTTTGCAATTGTGATTTTTCTTCTTGCACTGGATCAAGCTAAAATCTGTGGCACTTGAAGTCCAGAGAGCGATGCAGCAGATCAGGCCTCTCTCTGACTTTGCCAGGTCTTACATAAATGAGGCTACATATCCCTTTTCTCTGGCAGTCTCTCCTCAGCTTGTGTCTTCCTTCCCCTGCAGCTGGAGTCTCCCTGCAGAAATCAACCTCGCAGCGCTGAGAAGTGCTGATCCAGTGTGATCTGGGAGACGAAAAGATAACCTGACATGAAAAATTTCTGATTGCCTCAGGGGAGCTGAAGGAGGATAGGAATGTTCCCTCCACGGGAGGCTTGGACATCCTAGTGAAAGACAGAAGGAAAGAAAGGGAGGATAATTAAAATAGTTTCTCTGCAGATTCACTGAATCATGACAATTCAGAACTAGAGACACTGTAGGAGGGACAAGAAGATTTACTGGATCAAGGAGCTGCTTATAAAAGAGGAACAAATTAAGGATATTTAGCATGAAAATTAACACTGGAAGCTAAGCTTAATACTGACCCAGATACAGATAGAAAGCTACTCCCTTAGTAAAATAAAATCATTATTAGCAGGATGAGACCTTTTAGCTCTAGTCATCTAGATTTAGTTAAAGAGTTGAAGAGCAAGCAGGAGGGGCAGAACCAGGACCTAATCACATATGAACACATTAAACAGGAAAAGAAGTGTAAATAAGTCACACAGTATTACCACAGGCAGACAGAAAAGCACCGTGGCCAGACCAACAGAAGCCCTGTGGGTGCAGCAAGCACCACAAGCATGCCTGATGTACTGGCTTGGGCTCAGAGCCACAGTGATGCAATCAGGCAACTTTCAGACCGTGTTTGCCAGCTCAGGAGCATCAAATGAGTGATTCAGGACCTGGCAAAACTCTCTCATGGAGACATACCCTTTTCTTCTTCTGCAGGAACCATGGTGGAGTCTGGCTCTTACTGGTACACTCTTGGATCACCACTCATTGCAGTGCAATCACAAATGTTGTAATGGCGCATATTGCACGCTAGAAATCAACCTTGAGAGACAATTACTGATTTTTTCCCAGTTTCTCTCACACTACCACAGCTGTATGATTACAATATGTGATACGCTTGCCAAAAAAAGCCCACCCACAGCCCAGGACTGATGAACATACAAGGAGAGAGTGGCAAGTGTCTTTGGGAGGCTGGTAGGGCCCTGTGTGTTCCCTAGCTGCCATAACCGGTGTAATGGCCTTGACAGATCCCCTGTCACCTTTCTTGCCACCATGTCATAGGTGTGGCTGTTATCCCGTCTGTTACGCTGAAATAAGCCCACATGCGTACTAGTTGAATGGTGATTCTCATCACCAGTCTGTACTCCGTTTATGGACAAATTACCTCAGAAAAATGCCCAGCCCTGGGAACCATGGCAAATACATCCTTTGAAGCTGATGGAAGATAATCATCTCAGATTAGTGGTGAATTTGAGAACAGCACAGATAGGAATCAACCTATTTAATGCTTTAAGCAAATTTCTTTCCTTACAATCAATCCTGTCTATAGTTTCCAGAACTTTGAATGAGCTAAATGCCGTCTTTATCATTACTGTGTCTTCAAATGTGTTGAATGAGCTGTCTGGCACCCAAACATTGTCCACTACTTGCTTTCACGTACTTAAGATTTCCAGTCCCACCTGTTAAGACAGTATCTGTCTGTCAAAAAAAAAATGCAAGTAATCACTGCTTCAGGCTAGTGGTCAAAGGATTAAATTTTTTAAGCCTTCAAGCACCTAAAGTTTTGCTTGGCCTGCAAATTCTCAATATATCTGCATTGCCTTTTCTGTCATAAGTAGATCTAGCAGCTTTAGGTGGCTCAGATGTCAGTCACAGGGAGTTCATTGTGGGCTGCAACACCTCCCACCGCACTTTAAGAGAAAAGGTAAATGCTCACAGTTTTCTCAGCGTGTTCCGAGCTCTCCACTATCACCAGCTAAGTTAGCTATTTTAAAGCTAGCTTAGGTAAAACTACATGGGTTCTGCCGTGATGAAATATCCTCTGTCTTTTCCTATTAAAAAATGCATGACCCCCTTTCTTCATTACACGGAGCTTTAGCATATAGTAGTTACTTCCACTCTAATAACACCTAAAGGGTTGAACATATTTATATGTATATATACATGTTTCTAGTAGCTCTGAATTTTCTTGTAGCCTTCCCTATTTAAGTAAGTCTCTGGTAATTCAGCTGTGAAATTAAAGAAATATGGGACACTGTAGTAAGCTCTACTTTCTTCTTCCCCTTGTGAAGAAATCTTCATAATGTTAAGTTTATGGCTGTCTATATTAAATAGCAAATGTGAAATGCTATAGCTTAAGATAAAGAGCCAAGCTTCTGCAGCCAGTGGCTGGAACAGTTCATTTTCTCTTGAATTAATCCAGAGAAGTACCTGCAACATGTTAGTGAAATAACCTACACTCTTCTTAGGAAATAGAAGAAATCTGGTAGTGTTGCCTCTATTTGTGATACCTGTGCTTTCTTTGATTTCTGTACTAAAACATCATGGACCATCTTAACAAATGATCCTAGATTCATCCCACCTAATTTAAGGCATTTAAATTAGAAGCCTTTGTGTAGTAGAATAGGTGAAAAACTAAGTGCCCCTACAGAGTAAATCAGCCTCTCCAAGATCTGAAGAAACCTCCACTAGGGCTGATATTATCCTACCTTCTCTAGGTTTCTAATGGAAGCGCCTGATTACCTATTAAGCTAAATGGGAAAAAAATCATGTCTGACCATTTACATTTACATGACTTTTGAATATTGGTTCCCCATCATTTGACAGGCTTTACTGATGCTATTACAGTTTGACTGATTTTGATGTTCAGTAGTACATGATTTATTCATAGTCTGCAAAACTCAGATCCCTTTCTAGAGTACAGATCAGGTAAAACAACATGGGTTTGCCATTAGAAAACTAGGCAGTGTTATAAAATAAACTTGAGGGATTATGTTAGCTGTTAACCTGTTCCTGGTTGTCTAAGCAGAAGCAGTTTTATTCAAAGGCTGTTGCGAGTGAGGGTTAAGGGGGACTGGTGTGGATCGTGCATCTTCTACCAGGCTCCTGCCGTTTCAGTCTTAGCCCAGATTCCTCTCATTTATCTTTTTACAGCTAAGTACTTGCAAACCCTATGTGACCCAAGTTCCAGCTATAAGTAATAGAGAGAGAGAATCACTGCTCAGCTATGGGTCGTCTCACCTGTCCTGGCTACCTATTTCACAAAAGGAGATAAACCTCTCTCTGTGGTACCTTCTTCTTCCACTGACTTTGGACTAAATACCTAACTCTTAGGTAGGTATTATGTAAAACAGAACTGTGCTACTAAGTGACATTAGGTTGTCACTTTGTGAGTGTTTCATCTAACTTAAGGGTGAGGATGGATAGCTCATGGATGAAGATACCTAAATTTAGATGTCTACTATGTAGACATACCTACCACAGCTTTTCTGCTGTATCTGCCATCTCTTTGCATATGTTTCCAATACATTAGTACAGCTGCCATAGGGTAGATACATTTAAGTAACTTACCTAGACTCCTAATAACCCAGGCACCCAGTGCAATTCATATTGCTTCAAAATAAGCATCTAAGATGATTCAGATTAGTTGCTCATTTGAACTGCCTACTACTTGCCACTGACTCTAAAGCATAACTCACTCATACTTAGGTATTTAGCTCTTCAATACCAAAAGTTAAGTGAGATAAATCCTACTTTCTGATTTTGGGCCTCTGTTATTCCATCTGTAACATGCAGCTACTATTGCTCATTCGTATAACATCTCAGAAACAAGGATAAAATTGTGCCCTGCTATTATACATCTGACTTACTACCTAACCTTACTATGGTTCATTGCTACTGTTCCTGACTGAACTTACTTAATACAGACAGTACTTGAGAGTTTGTGTCAATCGTGGTGTCTTCCACTTGTATTGAAGGGGAAAAGCACTTAGAAATTTTCTTCAGTGTCAATTAATTACTGAAGAGACAGCAAGGAAAGTGGGTGACACTAATGGATTTATTAATCCAGAAAACATTGAAGGTTAGAAAGAGGATGCATGTTTAACTAGTTCACTAGTTAAGGCTTTAATATAAAACATAATGAAATTGTAGGACTGTCTGACTCATGTGGAAACTATAATAGTTTGGGGCAGGTCTCGTCCCCTTATACTCTGTATAGCAATGCATCTTGAAACTAATGAAGTGCTGTGTCTTTATGAGACTTTTCATGGACAATAAGGCTAATTGGAAAAGGAGGTATTAAAATAATGACTTTATCTCCTTCTTGTCAGTAAACTATGAAGGAGAATTAGAAAACTTGAGGGGTATTGCTTTGTTCAGCAAAGTTTCTTACTTTTTTACCTTAATATCTAATAAAGTTCTGAGTGATGCTGCTTGATAATCTGGATTTAGAAAATATTTTTATATATATTAGAAATCTTTGTATTTTTTCTGACCTTTAAGAAAATTCTTTCTGCTACTCTGCACTTTATTTCCTCGATCAGATAAGAATAGACACTAAACATTTTTTTATGTTGACCTAGTCAAATACAATACCATTGCTGGGGTTAAAATATATAGATAGCTTATTGAAATAAGTCTGAATGATCTACTGTGTCCTACCAAATTACTGGGCAAAACGTTTTGGCATGTGATACATGAGAGGTAAGATCGGACTATTGGACATAGAATCAGTTTTTAATTATTAATGGAGGTTTCTGCTCTTGCTCCCTTATTTCTCTGTAGAGAAAATGGAAGATAATTTCTCTGAAGTCCTTATTTACTATACAGTCTATCCAGCTGGCACTGGGACCCGCCAGCTGTAAACCAGTTTTATACCAGCTGATGACACTATAGCCTTTATTGGGAGGGCAGATTTTTGATCACTACGTTTCTATTAAACATGAATGTCCATCACTATTTCTGCCAGTTATTTAAAGAATTGAGAACTGAGTTTGGCCATGAACTTTGACTATTCTTGTTGAGATGCAACACAGGTCTTAATTATTCAGCCTCTTGGAAGAGGAGGAGATAAAATCTTCACCGAAAACTTTAAAAAGTTAAATCTGAAAATAAAGCTATCATTACATTAGTGTGCAAACTGCAAGCAAAGGCAAGTCAACTTTAAGTACTCAGGAGAGACAAAAATTAAAACTATAGGCAACATTTCAGATGCTCAAACTGTACGATCTGTAGAAAAGACTGACTGTGGTTTGAAGAAGACCTTTATAGATGCAATGATTCACTAAGTTTCACTGGAATTTTTAAGGATCTTGTTTGTTTCCATTTTTACTCTTCTATAAAAGTAAACACAAGTGCCCCTAGGATATGGCAGAAATGGAAGAATAAAACAAACAAAAAAAAGAAAATAAGAAAATGGCAGCTATGATTATTAGAGTCATGGAAAAATGATCTGTACAAAGCAGTGTAATTTATGGCTATTCACATTTCAACAGAAGGCAAATAAAAGATATCATGATGGATAGTGAAGAGGGGAATGTGGGATGTGTCATACAGTTTTAAGGCAAGTTTTATAGTAAGAAGAAGAAAGTGGTTTATTAGTCAAGTAATTAATCTGTGCAAGTCATTGTCACAAGGTGTAATGGAGCTAAGTCTTATGGAAGGATTTAAAAAAGATCAGGTATTTCTCTGAATATTAAAAACTTCATCCTTTTATCAGACAGATTGTGTAATATACAAAACCCCTCATATCACTGATGCTGTCCATGCTGGGCACATCAGATTAGTTTAGACTTCTCTAACTTAATATGGAAGTTCCTACGTGCCTTTATGCTGTCTGGCTCATTTGGCATTATTGCAGCAGTTAACTTACATTAACCTGGGTGAATATACTCCTGCTGTGCTCTGTTTTGTCCTTGTAATCATATTGACTGCATCTAGCCTGTTCTTCTTTTTCAATGAGTTTAGTTTTAGATTGCCAAGAATTTAATGAGTTTTCAGCTTTTCTATTAATCAGTGTTCAGATATAGCTAAAGACACAAATATCTATAAACTTCTGAACATTATATTAAGATTTATAACATGCTACATAAAACATATGTCTTCTTCCCCCTCTATATCCTTTTTGTTCCTTGTTCTTTCTTCTTCTCATCAATTCTCTTATTAGTCAATTATGTAAAATTCAATTTAAATGATTTGCCTGCGGTCTTGAAGCTCTGTGTCAGAGAAACGCATGTGAAGTTACTCTTCAGAGCCTATCAAATGTCTCCAGTGGTGTAGCTGAGAGGGACTCTTGGAGGTGTCTCAGGACCCCTAACCTCTCTTGAGTGAGAGTAACCCAAGACTGCTCTTCTCCAGCTTCTCAAAGGCCAAGCCTCAAGACACTTAGGACCCTCTGTGCCATTCCTGCCTGCCTTGAGTGAGAGTGGAAAGCCGTTTTCCTGGTTTTTTAAGTGATTCAAGAAGATTCCCTTACCCTACAAAAAATTCAAATGACACTTTTTTCCCTCTTGGCCCATGCAGCTGAAGGTCATACAAATGAAACTGTTTTCTCTGTCTGCTATTCTTTTGCCCATATTTCTTCTTATGACTGCATAATATTTGACACAGTGTTTCAAGTCTAAAAAAATAAAATAAAATCACAGCTTCAAACTGCACATAACAAATTTGGGTTGAAATAATCAAAGCTTTCTCAAATCTATAAGCAAACTGGTCCTACAATGGAAAGTTTTCAATAAGCTTAATAAAAGCTGATGCCTGCAGCCCTGCCTGGAATAAGTACACAGGGAAGCTGCATTGAGAAAAACAGCATGTTAATAACCATGAAATTCTGTTTAGCTTTTAAAAGAACAAATCTCCATCTCTTAGTGTGAAACCCACTGTTTGGGAAAAATTCCCATAACTTTCTCCTCTTGAGAGAGACATGTACGAAGATGTGGATGGAGGGAATAATAATGAGGAGGCTGTAAAATAAGGGTCTGAACACACAGATCTGCAGGGGAAAATAAGCAAACTGTGAGGTTATTCAAGTTTTCAAATGCCAATAACCAGTTGATGGAGGGGTAAAAAAAGGGGGGGAGTAAATTCATCTCTTTGGTTTATAAAAGAAGATTATACATATGAAATTCTCGAAATTACAGGTGAATAGACAGTGATTAACAGGAAAATTTGTCTTCAGTTGCATTAAAGCAGGACTGGTTTCTGTATTCATGATTTTCTAGTGCTTTCCCCTAATGCCGTTAATAACAGTAGTTGCTCAATTGTTGTTCTCTTCCTTTTATGACCAGAAGGGACTTTTACTTGAGTACTGAAAATTGCTTTCATTCTTTTACTAAGCTTTCTAAACCTGTCTTGTTTTCTTTCACTATGTTATTATTTTTGTTCCTTCTTACCTCTATCAATTATCACTGCACTCAGTGTTTTCGAGGATTTTTAATTAGCCTTTTGAAACACCAAGGTTAAACATTAAAGTTGGCATAACATACACAACCATGTCATGGTCACTGCTTCACATGTAACTACCCAGTGCCGATCAGGGAGCCGATTCATCTGTATTCAATAGAACAGATTTTTGCTCCGTGTGAGTACTGCCTATTTTGTGTTAGAAAATTAAAAGGCTTCAATATCACTTTTCTTCAGAAATATGTATGAAGGTTCCTCTGTGTGTCTCCAAAACTGAAGTTTCCTGCAGTTTAGTCACTTTCTTATAAAGGAATGTGGCTTAGTGTCTTTGAAACATGTCTCCTCCTGGGCTTTGTTAGTTAGAAAACAGATCTACCAGCATTCAAGATCATGTAGTATTGAATTCCTAAGAACTCCAAAACAAGGAACACTGGTTTTAATAGAAAGAAGCATCTTTCTCTCTTCTTATGACAATTCTATCCTTCTTAAATAGAAACTCCCACCTAATTTTAACTTTTCAATCAAAAAGACCCACTAGGTTTTTGTGTGACAATTCTATCAAATTTCAACAGTAAGAATGTCCAGTTCTTCTTCCCCATGCTGCATTGCTCTTTGCACAATTCAGTTTTTTCTCTTCCTTTTCATCTTTTTCACCTTGTCCAATATGCTTGTGGTACCTTAAGTTTGTGTTAGAACCACATTTTCCTTGTTCCAGTTTGGTTGTTGGTTCAGTGTACTCCTGGCTGCTCAAGAAAACTGGATCCAGTTCTCCAGCTGAGGTCTCCCCAGTTCTGAATGGAGAGATGGATTGTGTTATGTGGCTCATTCTTGCTTATACTGATTTGGCTGGAATTTGTTTTTTCCACCACAACCTGTCATTGTGTTTCATGGTCACTTGTGGGCAACAAAAACTGCTTAGTCTTTTTCTATAGACCTGCAACCCAACTATTTCTTCACTATCCTATATTAGGACAGCTGACTGGTTTTGCCTGAGAACCATATCTGTATCCCAGTCATGTAGAATTCAGCATTTTTTTCAATTCTCACTCCCAGTTTCACAGGATCATTTGGACTCCTGCCTTCCAGTTCTTCAGGTCCTCTCCACTCAGTGCCACCTGCAAAATTAGAAAGCTCATAACAGCTCACTAATGACAATACTGAAGAGCAACAGACTTAATACAGGTCCTTCAGGAACACCATTAAATTCATCCTTCAGCTTCAACATTGAACCATTAAAAGACATCATTTTCCAAACGGGTTTCCATCTACTGTGCACTAAATTTCTCTCTTCTATTTTTTCTTCCTCTATTTTTATGAATTACTGTGGAAGACTATCAAGGTGCTTACTCTTGAAGTTGAGGTATGGGATGTAGGACATTTTCCACGTGTCCACTTACTCTGCAATCAGGGAAATTAGGTTTGATTTGGTATTATTTATTCTTATTCAGTTTATGGTTGTTAATCTTTTGATGACTGTCTTTCAGGTGAACATGATTATTTGTCTCACTCTTCCTTCCAGGGATTTATTTCCTCCAAACATTGAACTGACAAGGTTGTGGGGCTGCTTGCAGCGATTTGCAAGTAGTACTACGATTAATCACAGTTCCCTCATTAAGTCTGTTTGCTTGTATAATCACCTTTGATCTAAGTACTTCACCACTACCATACTTTTCTGCTTTTCCAGCATGCAGAGTAAAATGTACCTGTAGGAGGACCAAAGAATGAGTGATGTGAGTATCACTGGGTGCTACGCTGGATATGTCTGCAGAGACCTTCTCCTAGGCTACTGGGGGAGGGAAGAGGGTTTGTTTACAAATGGATTCCTTTGGAGCCACAAACAAACCTTGGGACTTGCAGTAGCCTCCATGAGATCTGCCAGGTACCCAGGCTTGGGAGCATTTGGCTTCTTCCCAGGCTTTCCCAGGAGGGCAGCACTGGAAGAAGCTGAGAGATGATGCTCCCAACTCTCAGACTGGGCTCCTCCTCTCTAGCATAGTCCCCAAGGAGGAGAAAAGCTGACTAGCGCTACAGCCTAAGCAGACCTTTGTTTGAACTCCTTCTCCCTAGAGAAAGGCTTTCGAGGAGTGAAGTAGAGAACTAAGATGTTCAAACAACATAATATATAGATAGATCCCTCCTTGTGTAGCACATGAGTATTTTAAACTTCAAATTGATACTGAAGTGGTACATTTTCAACCCTTCATCTCACAGGAAAAAGCTCACAATACCAATATCGTGGTTATTGCTAATTTCCCAGTTGCTAACCTGCTTTTCCTTGGTATTGCTGTTAGCCATGTCAGAATTTCCATTTTCTTTCCTCAGGCTCTTGTCACTTGATTACAGCAGTTCACCAGATGTCCCAGCTTTATTCTATCATTTGCATTCTTCCCTTTTCTGCATGGCTCCACATTGATTAGTCTTATGTAAACATCTAAGTCCAAAGTCAATGCACATAGGCACCAAGCTATATTCCCATTGAAATCAGCATGAGGCTATACTGGCTTTTCAGAATCTCATTGTTTTGGCTTGTGATTAAATTAATCATGCCAGCTACTGCACAAATAGGTGTACAATTCAAATCCATACCATAAGTTTTTCCAGTCTACCAAGAACCTGGTCTTCCATAGACTGTCAGAGATTTTCACCGAATAATTATCTGCAAGAGAAACCACTCATCAGTGAGAGGAAAAAACCCAAGATGTTTAAATTGTCTCCAGAAACTTTACGGCAAAATTCAGTTTTGCTGTCAATTCTTCTTGGAGGAGATCTGCTAACCTCAAAATATCCTTTCCAGTGGGCTTTGGTGGTATGAATGGAGACCCAGGACACTCTTCCATAGTTTCCCAGAAGGAAAACGTTTGGTCTTGGACTATGAATCAAAGGTTCATGTGATAAGACTCCTGTGCTTGCCTCTGGGTGTCTACATTTACACAAGTCTCCTAGGACCCCTTAATAGACAATGTTAATAGTAATCAGCACAGTCACTGGAGTTAGGAGGTCAATAATCTCACCCTAACATGGGTACCTGGGGCTGGTCAAGCAAACGACTTACTGACTAACTCTCCATTGTTATAAGGGGAGACTAAGCAACTTGTTCAGATATAGGCACCTGCATGTTAAAGTTAGCCAGTAAAACATTAATTTCATCCCCATTTCTATCAGTTATTCAGATGACTCAGGTATTTCTATGCATTTTCTCTAGTCTTGTTATCCAACCATCATCCTTCAATCCTATTATGTCCCGATTCTCACACCTTATCTCAATTTTGCCTGACTAGCTCACTTTCCTTCTGTCTCTTTCTTCCTCACATGAAGTCCTGGTTTTCCTCCCAAAGGATCCACTGTCAATCTCCACACCATTATCTGGATCATTATTTGAAAGTTTTGTTTTCATGGATCACCACTGTTCAGATTTTTTAATTCCTTTTCCAATTTCTTTGTCCAGCTAGTCCTAATGTCACACCACTGGACTCTCAACTTTAATATTCCCATCCCAGACATGTTTCCCTTTCTCTTTTTATTCCAATTCCCCCTCCCTCGAGTGCCTTCCCCTTACTTCAGTCCTGGTCCAACCCATTCTTTACCGTAAATTCTCTGTCCTTGATTTTTCATCCCTCCACAACCATTTCTCCCTAATGTTACATCTCTTATCTTTCTTTCATCCCCACCCCACAGGGTTCCAATCCCCATTTTACCTACCTGTTTCAGGCACGCAACACAGTTTTCCTTCTCTTCCTCCTATCAGTCTTTCCCGTCATCTTGTCCTATTTTCTGCTCTTACCATTCAAGTAACCTTCTTCCAACTTGCTCTATCATTTCATAGAATCATAGAATCATTTAGGTTGGAAAAGACCCTGAATATCCTCAGGTCCAAATCCCAGGAACATTTAGTTTTACTTTCCCCTTCATGAAAATAAAGCATTTTACTGTTCTGGATGCTCCCTGGACCAACTCAGTTTGGAAACAGGCTGGTAACAGGGGCACTCCCTAGCTCTCAGTCTGGGTGCCTGCATGTAGCACTCGCAGAAGAGCCCAGAACTGCAACCATAGTGTTCTGCCCTTCCCAGGACTGGAAATCTCAGTCAACATCTTCAGGACAGTTAATGACTAAATATAGGTACCCACTACAAATACGCAAATCGTGATTATTTTCTTTAAGGCTGTAAATGTAAACACATTTTTACATCATTCATACAGGAAGAGAAAGAACACCCATCTGAAATAAAGGCTACCCTCCTCCCCCTGATAATTTTTAGTCCTCACTCCACACTTTAGGAAAGTCAGAGACAGCTTTAATACAGTGCTCTGAAGGCTTTTCTTTACCCCGAGAGCAGTGGTTAACAGCAAGCACCCCTGCCAGCCTCACCTATAACATGGCTCGCTGCCTGGAGAAACTGCCCGTGTGTGCAGCCTGGGAAGCCAAGCCCCGTGGAGACAAAGGCATATGACAAACCCTCACATTGCTTCAGAGCTGCTGAAGAGGACAATCTGATCTATTGACTTGTTCTGAAAATAGCACCCAGTGGGAGGTGACTGACTGGCTAATACCTGTGGTGTTTCCATTACCGATTGGGATGAAGTCTGTTGCCAGGAATCCTAGGGCGGTTTCCTTGACAACCAGAAGACATGCACAGCTGCGATGCACATGACTTTTCAGGTGCTTTTTTAACTCCTCTGAAACAATGAACTGCCCTACCAGAACAGTACCTCAGATAAATAAAACCTACGTGTACATCCCAATGATGAATAGAGTTTATGTTCAAGGACAAACTTGAGCTGAGCCTGAAATCTGTCATGAAACAAACCCTCAAGAGAGCAAAGCAGGCTGGAAGTATTTCTACTATTCAAGACAGCAGAAAGTTTGCAAGATTATCTACTTCTTTTTTTTATAACCTTTGGATAAGAAATTTCAAGAGACTGAAGATATTGCCACGAGATATATAGATAAATCTAACATGGAATTAATTTGGATGTCCCTGTTAAACCCAAAACCCTCAAATTTCAAAGTTGATTGCATATAGTGTACTGTTCATCAGAAGCACTATGGGCATTTCCAGAAATCAGAATGTATTTTGAAATAATTTTAACAAGAAAGTATGAAATCTAAGCCAAAGCATCCAACAACAATAGGAGTAACAGTATATAGTTACTCATTGTTTGTATGTAGAGTTGGCCACAAATGTTCTGTGGACAGTAAATTCACTGAAAAATTCACAGTTTCATGAATTCAAGTTATACTGAGAAGCAGTTTAAGCCCCAGTGTGAGCAATATGATTCTACAAAATGTTCCATCACAAAATATGGCAATATATTATATAGTAATCTTGAAAGGAAATGTTCTTTTAGGTTCCAAACTTCTGGGGTTTGATTTGAAAAATTACCTACTTTTTAGGGAAAAATCAATTTTTTTTTTAAAAAAAAGATAACCCCAAGTCAAGAGATATCATGTGCAATTGATTGACAAGTAGTGATAAGACCAAAACTATCTTGGGGATTTTGAGGGGTTTTTTTGTTAGCCTTTTAAGATGAAGAACCAAAATCTTATTATTCCAGTTGAATGCAGAGTTTTATTTTTCCGTTTAATAAATAGCCAGAAACAACCATTCCCCTGCTTTGTGCTGGGGAGGAATAAACACATGCAAGGAAGGTAAGGAGAAATTGAAAGGGAAGCAGTAGATCAAATAAGCAAAGTAGAGGGAGTGAAGAAAGCGACTTATCAAAGGTGACAAGCCAGATGACAAATGTAAATCTTTTTGAACTCTATCTGCTGACATCAGGAGGCTGAATCCACTCTTCCCTGTTACTATTGATGGATGACAATCATCAGAGGAGCACCAAGGACCAGAGCTAATTCTTTTTGAGTTAAGAAAGGGGTGTCATCTGAGATCTAGAATCCTAGATAAAATTTTGACTAGCCAGATCATAAAAAATTTCAGAAAACTTCCCTAATTTTTACTTGTGTCTGAGAGAGTGAGTTGCTGGGAGAGGAAGATAATAAAGTGTTACTGTGGCAAAAAATAACTATAGAATACAAAGAGTGTTGCATAAGGAAATAAATCAGCCCAGTCTATCATCAGTGGGAGTCAAGCAAAAAATATCTGAAACAAAGTGAGACTGGAAGCAAACCAGTTAAGACAGAACAAAGTGCACTATTAAAATAATCAGAGAAAGCTGGGCTGACCTGGACATTTTAAATGAGGACACTGCATGCATGCATCTGAATGAATCATCAGCAGAGATTTAGGTGCTTTCCTAAAACAGATTACATTCATAATAAATAGACTTGAGTAGAGAATTTTAAAACCATATTAGTGGTAAAGGTTGATGCCTGGGGCCACATTAGCTCAGCATCAAGCTCTGATCTGTCATAGATCAATGAAATGTAGCAAGCCTGAATTGCTGATTCAATTTAGTATTCATTTACTTTCAGAGCAGAACATAAATAGTAAGGAAGAAAATGTGAAACGTGTTCTCTGAGACCAAGATCATGTTCTATGGGGAACTGAGCATGCATGCACGCATTTATCTTGTGAATATTTAGGGAGCCAAGTATCGGAACAGCCCAATCAGTTCTGAAGCTGAATCTTTCAAAATTTTTCCAAAGAACTTAAGACAACCTGACATGTCTTTAATAAAGCTGTGAAAGATTGATTAATATTCCATTCATATTCAGCTACAGTTATTTTATATTTATATCAGATCAGATACAGAATTTAAAGTCAGTACAACGTAAGTGTGGTCACTCGGTTGTTAAGGGATCCTTCCTGTAACGTACATACTACAACACCGCAGCTTTTGCCATGGGAACATGAAGCTGCTGAGTGTGATCAGATGCTGGCAGTGAGACAAAACAGCAGCTTAGAGAAGTATTAAAACTTCTCCAAAAGCTTTGAAATCTTCCAAAAAAAAGTATTTTAAATTGTAGCCCAGTCTCACAGAATTCATCCTGGGATAATTCTACCTGAGCCAGCCCATGCAGTGTCATTATTTAGTCTTTGAAGGCAGAATTCTACTGGACCCTTCCTACTGCTCTACTGATAGTCTTGACATTCTGTTTGCTGACAAAATATGATCTGCTTATCCCATCTCTTTTACCATGTATGACCCTGCAGTGCCTGAATACTCCTATTTCAACTACCATTATGCATTTTTAAAGATTCTTCCTATTTTTTGTTTTCAAAATATCATGTGCTATCCATTCATACAAATAACAACTGACCAACAAAATGTCACCAATCATTGACCTATCCTGTGAAGTTTAGATTTGCTTTCAAACTCTTTCTAGTCCACTTCTTATTTTGGTGTGGCAATAAACAACTTTAGATTAGAGCTGCATAGCTGGTAGAGTGTGTTTATACTTAGCAACTGTCTATAGAAATAAAGATTAGCATCAAGGCTTTACTGGTTCTTCTGTCAGTATGCTGAACTTTTGAAGCTACAGTGTAGCCAGAAAACTCATGCTTACCTACAGAATTAACCCTGCCATTTCATATATGAAGATACTAACACTTGGGCTAGGAATAAAAGACTATTTTTCTTCCTTGACGAAGTTTGCAGTAATCCTATCTGTGTCAAAACAATTTGAGAGGGGAAGCCTGCAGTGAAAAGATACAGTTACTGCGGTACACGCAGAAACAAGAATTTATTCTGCCATTTTTCATTCAGGCTTAATATTCCTAAATGGAAAATAACAAAATGTCTGCAATGCAAGTTTCGTCTGTGTCTATATATGCATGCATTTTTGCTTGTCTGTGTGTGTGGGTGCACACGCATGTGGATTCATATATATATGTATTCCCACAGGCTTATATATATTACACTAAAATGCATTTTAATACTAACTAAATAATAAAATTTATCTTCTTCATCTCTAGCTTTTGGACTGATATCTCATTGTAACTCCAGTCTGTAAAGGCTTTAGGATTCATTAGCATTCTCTCGTTTTTGTGCATTGTGTTTGTTTGGGATCTGACCTAAATCACTGAATCCCATGGGAGCACAGTTGGCCAAAGGTTGTCTCTTTCTGCGGTGTTTGGACAGGAACACACTGCTGTGTTTACAGTGAGAAGAGCAGGACAGCCTTGATGTTGACAAATATTCTTGGCCATTTCCACAGTATCAAAGCTGCATAGTAATTACTATTATTATGGTAGGTAACTACTGATTATAGTATTTACTATGCACAGTAGCAAAATAAAAAGATGTGCATAAGTGTGCAAAACACGTTTTTCTATAATGACAATCATAACAACCTCTATAAAAATTACACTCTAGAAACATCACAGTTCTTCTAAGTGTACCTACAGAGCTCTTCTTTTTGCTGCCAGTTCCTTGGTTGGTTGGGCAGTGGCTTGCAAAGGTTGCTATCTCCTCTGTGCTTGGCAAAAGGGAAAATTTTTGTGTATTTTTCAAAAGCAGCAATTAACAGCATAGATGTTAATTGTGGTGGGCTTTTTTTCCACAACAAATGCATGTGTCTTACATTCAATATGCAGATCTTGGAATAACATTTGGTGGATATTGAAGCTGATCAAGATGTAATTGAAGATTTCCTCAATCTAAATATCCTGGTGGGTGATAATTCTCAAAATATATGAAACTGTGTAAGGGACTGACTGCTCTGTATTCAGTCATTGTAGCTGTCTGTCCTATCAACTGTAAACATTCTGCTTTGCATCTATCATATCCTTTCCACCATCATTTTTTCTGCTGGATTAGCTTTAATGTTAAGACCAAGGTGATTTGGTGTTGTCCTGTTGGTATACATATGTATAAATGGAGTTGAATTTTAATATTGACATTTCCATTAATTTTCTTCACAAGCAACCATCTTCCACAACATTCTTAGACTGGATGCAAGGCATAAACCCCCAAAAGCTCTCAAATGAACTCCAGGATGACACCACCTTAGAGCAGGCCTCTGGTGAAGAATGAATTACTGTGAATCATATCTGAACATCCGTGCTGAACTGATCAGCTGCATGGCTAAGGCTTCGCTTTGTTATTGCAGTGCCGGTCCTGAAGCTGCAGCTAGTGCGTGTTCCTGAAGAACTTCAAGGGGAAATATGCCCCAGTCCTTTGCATTGCTGTACGTTAAGCAACACCGTGTTTCTTGATCAGTGAATCATACAGCCACACTCTTGACCAGAGCATGAAGGAGAAGAGTGATATGCATTAGTAAGAGTTATTTTTCATCCGCGGTGCATAAATCTATGTAGTTATATGACAGCTTATACACCTATTAAAGCCAGTTAGCCCCAGAGGAAAACACTATTAGTATGCCTGAGAAGCTTTTATGTAGGTAGCAGTGACAACTCTGCTGTAAAAACAACATCATGCCGTAAACCGTAAAACCCATATCCGACTGGGATGTGGACACTTCTGGTTCTAAAGCAGCAATGCCAGACAAATTTAAGGGATCCATACAAAACTGTGTTGCAGAAGTATTCAGCCTTTTCACTTATACAGACCTTCCCATAAAGACATGATCTGGACTACTAAAATGAAGATCTTCTAGAAAGTGGGCAACTATAAAAAGGAGTGATAAGCTTGAGAAACTGAAATCAAGTCTGTTGTTTTTTCTGAGAGCTACACGTGATCAAAGCTAAACTCAGTGATCCTTTCTGTCAAAAGGTTTTTGTGTCAGTGTTTGGGAAGTGCTGATTTAATGACACTAAATTTTTTAATTTCTCACTTTTCTGAATTGTTTATATTGAAGAGAGACAGAAAAAAATAAGCAGAAGTCTAAATAATTCATTCTGATATTTTCAAAACAGTATTTTAATCCAAAAGGATATTTTTAAACATTCATTCATTCCCCTTTTTTTAAAAGCCTATAAATGTAACTCCATCATGGATCAAAATAATATTTGTTGTTGATGAAACTAGATTACTGTGTGTCATTTTTAGTTTCACCAATGAACATTAAAATTAAAATTATTGGTTGTTTCTTTGAAAACCTCTCATAATTTTATCCATATCAAATTCTAAATTAACTGTCTTGCAGTACACAGAATTTAAAGATTAAAATTAATCTATTTAAGATGATACTCCACTCTTTTGATAATAAAGAGCATGTTCTCCATTAGTAACTTTTTTTTCACTTCCTACTCAGTGTTAGGAATATTTGATGTGACATTCTACCATTGAAACATTCCCTATCAAGAAAATAATCAATAAAACTATTTCATGTATTTCATTCCAAAGGAACATTGAGTTAATTTAGAAACAGCTGGTAAAGGAGAGAGAGATTTTGACCTTGATAAGGTCAAAATTGAAAACAAATGTTATTTATGTGAATATGTGATAAAGGCACAGAATTGAAAAGATTTGGGTTTAATTCCTGCAGCTACCACAGATGTATGCAATTATGGGCAAATGTCTGTGCTTTATAGCAGGTTTATTCAATGTCAGGCTCTCAGCATTCTCCCTGTGGTCAGCAATATGAGACCCTTCAGAAAACACAGAAGCTTTCATCTAGTGTGAGTGCCTCGAGATCCTCAAAGAGAAGATGTGGTACCTGCCCATGTCTCATCCTCAAATGGAGTCAAAAAGCAGTTGTAACAGGGGTCAGGACACAGGGGATGGAAAAACTTAGTGCATATGGGAACATGGGAAGTTTGAAAATGGGAGATGAAAACTCACATTATAATGATGAGAGAAACTTGTACATCTGTAATGCATCAGAACAGTTTAGATGTTCACACAAGGTAATGAACTGCACCCTGGAGTTATTTACTACTTCCTTTTGACTATAAGTGGAGATTAAATGTTCAATTCAGTCGCCTACACAGGTGTGTCTAGTGACTTGGTAGGTACACTGAAGGATCCAAGACAACTGTGTAGGACTGACATATGACACAGAAAATACAGGAATGTTTTGCTTTTCTGGATTGGCAGCTAGAAAAAAAAGGCATACATGAGGGCGCATCAAATGATACTACATGCCTGCATTTAGGCATTTGAGTGAAGCCTTAGATGACTAGCTCAGATATTGATAGAATAGAGAACCTATGCACCTTTGGTTTTTATCTGTACAACAAGGAAAAGTTTTGGCTGCCTTAAAGAGTGTTGTGAAGACAGCTTCTAAAGTATATGGCTCTTCTCGTGCTTCCTTTATATTCCTCAGAGTTGGCAGAATTTTACCCACAGAAATTTTTACTATTTATTAGTTGCAACTCGGTAACCCAGTCACAGAGTTGATCAACCAAAGGAAAAGAAAGATTTGGCTGCGTGGACCATGTAATTTCCAAATTTGCCTTAAGTTGCAGTTGAGCTCTGGAAGGGCACTGGTATTGAGAGTTCAACATCAGCACCATCATTCAGAGCTCTTGCGTTTATGAATCAGACAAACAGCTTGAAAAGCACTCTGATTTTTTCTGTACATACTAGAGAACTGATTCAAAATGAAAGCTTCTAAAATCATATCTCTCCCTGATTTTCCAAATTAAAAACTTGATATGAAGAACAATCACAGCTTTTCTGAAGGATGTCTCTTTAGAAGGAGAGATTTTTTCCCCCCTTTCCTTAATAATTAGAGTAAATTACATTGGAATAATAATATTCAGCATTTTTGCATCTTCTCTTCAATGAGATTCAGAACTTGAGGGCCTTAAATCCTCACTACAAAGCACGTCTTGATGTTGTTTTAACCAAAGCAGTTTACTCACCCTCTGTTTTTTAAATAAAATGACTACCATGTTCTAATCTACTCCATGACTCAAGTACATGAAAACTGATTGCACAGAAGACAATTACAGAACATTTTTTTCAAAAGACAGAGAAAAACAGGCATAGTATTTTCTAGTATCTCTGCATACTCCTTCTCACACTCACACACATGCAAGTTCACATGCATAAACACTCTGTGAAGTAGGTGGAAAAGCTACATATCATCCAATTAATCCTGCCTTTCTTTACATATACGTAACTGTCATGTGAGAAGCAGGATTCATCATCTCCTGATTAGGACCCAAATTCAGCTGTGAATATATAAATGTCTACGTGTGATCTGGGTGTATAAGCTGGAGCTTATACACCCAGAGGAGTTCAAGAGCTCAATATAGTTGCCAGAAGGTCAGTATTTAGTGATTTTTGAGTTGTTCTACAGTATCCAAGGGTCATGAGATCATGCGATAATTCAGGTGTGAAGGGACCTCAGACATCGGACTGTGCAGCGATTGTTCCAAGAATTTCCAAGAGCTTCTGGAGGAAAAATGGACATACCTTTACTTTCAGCTGTATCAGTTCTCTGAGACTACCAGGCACTGCCAAAAATGAAGGCTTAAACCCAAACTTATCTACTAGGACCTTTCAGTCAAATAGGAAAGGAAAATCTGTATGCAGCTGAGAATGACCATTCAAGACACTGAAATAATTACAAAGTTTTCTATTAGAGTATTTTAGATGATTCTAAACGATTAGACTATCATTTTGCTATCACACAGCTGGATAATTGTATGAAAATGTTAGAAAAGGGCATTCAGGAAAGTAAATTGAACTACTCTTCTTTTTTTTTATTTTTAATAAAAATAAATCTTTTGTTTGCAAGTCACAGATATCTTTCCTGTTCCTTGCTAGAGATGAAGTACCATAAATGCCAATTTATTTTTCACTGTGAGGTTAGTCTTTGGAGTAATGGAAAATCATTTTCCTCATCTTTAATGAATAAATCATTGTGGGAGGCTCTGCATGATAGTTTGATCCTGCATAGCTATTTCTTCTGATTGTTAGCAGGGTTGTACATTTTAATTCCTGAAACATTATTAACTCATAATCATTTGCTTTTAGACCTTTCTGATAACTTTGCTTTTTCATTAATTCCTTTTCACTGAAGTAATAAGGAATTACTTTGTTTAATGATTCTCTAAAGGTCCAAGAAGGCTAAATATCATAATAAGGAAATTTTATTTCACAAATAATATTGCAGCCACCAATATCATTAAATTTTAATGTTTTCTGCAGTAGGCCATGTTCCTAGCAATGGGATATGCAACACCCTAATCCAGAAGTAATTTGGGCAAAATGAGCCTGTCCTTTCCCAGAGCTAAGTATCAGTCAGTGGAAATTCATCAAATATATTGTTTATTCTGAGAGAATATTTAATATCTCAAGAAAAAGAGAGAAGAACCCTGACCACTGACTTCCTTTGGAGTAAAATTCCCATAAGCCCTGCTCCTATGGGCAGTTGAGCTATTGAATCCCTTGAACACATCCTTAAAGGTAAAAAGCTCATGGCCTGCCCACTCTAAGGTGAGACTCTCCAACCCAACCCTTCTGTGACTGAGCCTTCAGGCTGCTTCATGGCCACTGAGACTTGCAGAAGGTTCAGCGGGCTCTGTGTGTGCCAAATTCTGCTCCATGAGGAGTAATGGTGTCATCTCTGACACCATTGACTGACTTCTCAGTCAGTCCTGCAAAAGAAAATATGACTTGCCAAAGCAGCGCAGTAAAGCAGGGTTTAAGAGGAGAGGCAGGGGTACACACTGCAGTAGGTCTCTCCACTACTCCCTTCCAGCTCCTGCGCTGGTATGATTTATCCTTGGGACTGAGCTTCCCTGGATGCCCCACTTGCTGCAGACTTTATGTCCTTGAAGCTTTTATTGATACGCCTTGAGGAATTTCTTCCCTCCTAGTCTGCTCACCAAGAGCAAATCTGTTTTCTATACTCAGGGTTTTGCAAGAGTTAGTATCCTCCTTTGATTGTAGGTGTAGCCTCAGGAAAGGAAATTATTCTCAAATTGTCTATCCCCTAATCAAAAACTTCCATGTCTTCTGTCAAAAAGTTCAAATTTTGTCATTGTTTTGCCTTTCCTACTCGGTCCTTTTAAACAATTTTCCCTGATTGAAGTACTTGAGGTTGAAAATCCTCTAAAACAAAAACAAAGCCAAGAAAAACCTTGCTTTTTGCTTAGTGAAAGTCTGTGAGTTTACTCAGTGTTATATTCTGCCCTGCAATTACCCGAGATCCCCCTGAACTTTTGTCATGTCAGAGCCCAGGTAAATGAATGCATTTTAAGTCTGTGACATGAGATACACAGCCATGGAAATGGAGTAGCAAATGAAGTTGAAATTTTGGTACATATTCCCTGCTCTCCCTAAAGAATTGATCCACTTGTCGTGCAGAATCACCTGCAGTTTAGAATAAGGATTGACTAAGGATAACACACAAACTTTCAAATTTTTTGATGTTTAAGGTTTACATAGAGCTACTGCATCACCCACAGGTACTCTTTTATTTCCTATATTTGAATTGGGATCTACAAAAAAGTATCTAAGGGGAGACATAGACACATCCTCTTACACCGTTTTTTTAATAAAAATTGTCATTTTACTTCATATATAAAGAATATTTTTTAGGGTCGAATAAGAAAGTCTACTGACTGCATGCATCATGCTCCCTGTACAAGTAACTGAGCTCAGCCTTCTCAGGAGGGGCGATTGATTTTGATTGCTTCCTGTTTTGAGTGTCAGTTTGGGGTGCAGCTTCAGGATGGCACCAAAAATACGTTAATCTCCTTGTTGGATCATAGACATATCATGGCCTTTGAATTATAACATGTCCTATCATGAATGTGGTTTGGTATTTGACTTACATATTATTTGTTTTTTATCTTTCTCAGAATTACTAGCTGGAACAAGGGGAGATGCAAGTATCTAAGCATAACTTTTAAAATTTAAATGTATCAGGTCTCCTAGATAGGGAGTTTATAAAGCAGTTCGTGGCTGCACTGTCTCTTGTTTGCACAGAATGTTACTAGTTTTCCACTTTCTAGACAAACGTTTCAAAATTAGTGGTTATGGACTCTTGTCTAATCCAAGCTGTTACAGGAAAAGTTCTGAGATGGGCAAAATTTCCAGGTACCTGGGAACCATAACTGTGGCCTGCAAACATATTAGCAATCTCAAAAAATTAGGATATGCTGCTCTAGCACTCCAGCCTATACCAACAACATAGTGCTTTTTCTAATGGAAGGAAATATTACAGAAATCACAGCTAAGTCAAACAGCTTGATCTGGTAAATAATAAGTATTTTATAGGAACCTCAGGGTATTTCATGCATGTAGTGTCACAAACAGTCCAAGGACGTTCTGCATGCATGCAGTGTATTGCTATTCCCTGCAGTTTTTATAGTGAAGTTTCCTAGCTGTGCATAAGCAATAATATAATAGGATCTCTATTCATTTCTCCTTCAGGAATGCTGTGCATATTTACTTGTTCATATTCCTTCTGTTTCCCCCAATTGCTTTGCTGGAAAACAAGTGTTCACTAATAATTTGCCTTTTCCATCTGTTTATTTTAGCAAGCAGGTTTGATATTTTTCTTTTATTTTGCTCTGATACTTTTCTTCCCTGCTTCATGACAACAGGATAATGGATGCAGACTCTGAACCAAGGCATCCAAGGATGTCTTCAGTGTGTCCTTTATTAGTAAAATGTCTCATTCTGGGAAGAAGGATGGTCCTATGGATATTCATTCAGAAAACTGGATCCAATATTTGGTTCTGCTAAATGCCTCTTATTGGCGTTCGGAGCCAAATTTGGAAGTATGAAGCAACTGCAGCTAGAGCCAAATTCTCAATACTCCTCAGAAAGGCTGTCAGTTCACATGATGCTGTCTGAGGCCAGACTCTGAATGCTGTATTATCCTGATAATGTTGCTACTTATTTTGATCCCTAAAGAGGAACTAAGTTCTCTGGTCGTCCTCATGTGTTTTCAAGATTACTTAGAGGACCATGTTTTAATTTTTTATGCATCCTGCCAGTCAAAGAGGGTCTCTTTTTTCACTCTTAACTCTTTCAGTTATTTAGCTTGTAAAGTTTTCTGTTCCTCACTGCCTCAGCGAGCAGCTTCAAAGTCTGTAAACAGATGTGTATAAAATCATCAAATCATCAAATGCTGGAAGGCATTCAGATCTTGTGGATTTGGGTTTTTTTTCCTCCCTGCATTTCCCTGAAGTCATTATAGAGGTGCAAACCCAGACTTTAGTCTTCTCTGAAGAGTCTCATCATCCACCAGCTCTAGATGAGGTACAGAAGTGTTATCTGAGCCCATCTTAATCCTCTCTCAGTTAGAAGGATATTCAGTATGGTCAGTGACAAAGATAAGGGTAAGGAAGGAATCTGGGAAAAACTTGAACTGGGTGGAGCTAATGAGACACTACTTGATTCTTCAATAGCACCTTTCAAGTGTAAATAACAATTTTGCTGTATTTCAACATAAGGAACAAAACCACATTGCAGCCTCTGGGAAGGCCTCTGTATTTTGCAATAGGCAATCTAAGTTCAACCAAGCAGCAGTGCATTGAAACTGAGCTTTATTTGCTGTTTTATCTGAGTAAAAAGCTCCTTGAAAAATTTCAGGGTAACCAACCAGCCAAATGTTTCTCCCCTTTCCAAACATCTTGGAAGCACAGCTTCTGACACACCACTCTCTTCACTCTTTTCTCCATTATTCTCTAAAACAAGCTTTTCCCAAAGCAGAAAGGTGTACCACAAAAATAAGGACATAGCATGTATTTGATCAGTTTGAATACAAGTATGACAGCAATATTGTCTTTTATTTTGATTTTTCAGTTGTTAGGAAGCTCTCCTGAATAAGCCAACAAAGTCTTCTTACATTTTGAAAAAGGAAATACTTGTCATAGCTCAGCAGATAATCACATTAAAAAAAAACAAAGAAAAGGGAAGTAAATGTGACTGTGGAATTTCCTGGTAC
This sequence comes from Mycteria americana, assembly GCF_035582795.1. Taxonomy (NCBI): domain Eukaryota; kingdom Metazoa; phylum Chordata; class Aves; order Ciconiiformes; family Ciconiidae; genus Mycteria; species Mycteria americana. The sequence continues at coordinate 9,040,341 of NC_134365.1, read as the reverse complement.
ATAAAAATTTGCTGGATTTTTAGGAAAAAGGGATGAATCGGAACATGAAAGATCTGCAAGGGATATCCTTAGATGCTGTTGCACACCTTTGACAAAAAGTACCTCATCCCTGTGCTTACCTCCTGATGCTTACAGAGCCTTCTGGAGGTGGCACATGTGAATTTGATGAGAATAGCCTCTTCTTTTCTCACTTGCCAGGCAAATGCATGAAACCACTGGGACATTTTAGAGAAAAGAGGAAGTAGTGTCTCTTTTGCAATCTCTTCTGAGTTCTTGGAAAGAGTTTCTGTAGACTTCTTCAAAGTAGAAGGTTCTGGATGCTGGATATTGAATCCATTTCTCCATTTTCCATCAGCTCCGAGCCATATGTCTAAGCTGCAAAGGAGGGGAGGAATTTCAGACATGCTCCTATATTAAGCAGTTTTAACAGTCAGTTTTCAGGGCTATCTGCTATACTGCATGGAGTACTCTGTAGCGGCTAACACTTCCCAGGCACTGGGAAATTGCCTAAACTCCATGTAAATCCCTCTGCCTTGGGTTTACTCTTGGCTGGCTCTGTGCTGCCAGAGCATGTAGCTAGTAGGAATCATGGGGACGTTGTTGGAAATTAGGCCAGAAAAACTTGAGCTAAGATGCCTACCTCAGGATTTTCAGTTTCTGTTTTAGGAGCCAGGCATAGAGGAATAAATTTCTAGGTATTTCAGTCATTTATTAGAGCAAACATGAGTCCTTTGTGGCGCAAGTTGCCAGAAAATTATAGTCCAAAGTATAAGACATCCTTCAAAAATGTAGATGCATATTTTTTCCATCAGTAATAACTCATCCAGATGAAGATCTCTTTCAAGTCCTCTCTAGCTACTTCATGGCATCTCAGCTACAAAAACAGCCAGCATATTGAAACTAGCACGTATTTTGAAAATTGACAGTTAGGAAAACTGATGAAAGATAATGCAGTAGCAGCAATGAATCAGATTAATGTGGACAACATGGGGAACATCCACCTACGCAGGGAGCAGTGCCTGATATCAGAGGGCTCTTTCATCTATAATAACAAGACCCAGTGGCTGAGAGCCAAAACTTCAAACTGGAAATGAGATGCAATTTTTTAGCAGGAGCATACTTAACCATTTGAACTGTTTACTAATAGATATAGAATATATGCCTTCATTCAGGTTCTTTAAAGCATGGGTGATTCTTCTTTGAAATGAGAAGCAAATGAGTTCACAATGAACTGAAAGTTGTCAGGGTGATTGCAGCACTTTCTGGGTAAAATCTAGCCCTGAGTTATGGAGGTGGTTGAACTGATAATAGCCTTAAAAATATCATGTCTCTACTCCTGAGGAAGTAGCTAGAATGTACTTGTTTTATGGGAAACCAGAATTTAGTCTGAAGATTTTAGGTGAATTTTAGGAGCTTGAGTATTGTAGAAAAACCTACATTGTGCTGAAGTTATATGATTTTTCATAAAACCAGAATCCTTTAAGCATTTGAATTTTAACATTCTGAATAGGCCAGATTTCTTCACAAGAAACACTATTTTAAAAATATATCTTTATGTTAGTTACAACTTTCATCTTTTCTGTGAAAAAAAATCCTTCCTCTACTCTCAAGTTTTGTTTATTAACAATAATTTCTGGACCTTTGGACACTTTTCCAGGTGTTCACAACAGATAATAAATTAAAATAGTTCTTACCTACTGAAAGAAATCAACAACCTCTTTAAGATGAACGACAAGAACAAAATCAACCTACATATTTGTTGTGGTGAATAAATTACAGTATCTCAAACAAATAACTGTACCAAGATCCAAAATCTATATATATATAAAAGGCACTAAAAGACCTGGAACTAACAATGAATGATTGACTAAAAACTCTTCCAATTCCAGTTAATATGAAAACATGCCATTTCTTCTGTTGCATGACCCATTCTATATTGATCGTTGCTTCTGAGCAATCTTTCAAGGATGGCCTCACATCATATGTGTTCAAATTTGTCTGATAGACCGTGCATAAGTGTCTCTTTTATGGCTAGTATTTACCACTGGAAAAACTTGCTAATTGGCAAACTTCTACACATTCCATCCTTCCTAAACAGATTAATCAGGAAGGTGCCACCTCATGCATTGCCACTGACTCTACTGCAGACATAAGTATCAAAATGACTTCTATATCCAGACACTGTATAATTTCATCATGCTCAAAGGATTTCCATAATTGTATCCACAAACGTTAGTGCAAGATCAGCTTTCTGCTCCACAAGTTTCAATTAGAATGTGCAACACACCAATGCATTTGAAAAAAATAATGAATGCTTCTATTCCTCTCGTCTTCAAGAGTTTTTATACAAATACTTAGCAAGCGAGGACTGCCACTTCTCACTTTCTAAATGTTGCCTTTTATAGTGTTCCTCTCTCCTGCACTGAATGTCATCCTTGTAATTTCTTGCATTTTGCTAAAGGCACAGGGAATACCGAATGGTGCTGGAGATTACTAGTGAAATATGGTGCCTTTCACTGCTAAGTTACACATAAAATGTCTGGCCTATGTTGTTCATGGTGCAAAGATGTAACTACTGTCTGCTGGCTGTTCAGTAGGCTATACGAAAACCACTGTTAGTTTCAGTCTGCTTCCTACTGAATCGGGGGGAATTAACTGACTGAGAGACAGACAAATTAAAGACGTTTTCGGAAGTGAACTGCCCAACGCCTGAAAATCAGATTTCTTTCTGAACAGTGACATTGGATCAAGGTGCTAAATTTTTGATATCCCAGTCTGAAAAATGTGGATTAAAAGTCCAAATTGCTCATTATATCTTGGCAAGTCTTGGTAAAAATGGAAAAAGAAAAGGTGACTTAAATGTTTCATGCTCAAGAGACAAAAACTTTACAGAGGCTTTAAATATACTTAAAACATATTTAAAGCTAGATTCCTAATTATCGAATATTTCTTTATGGCTTAATCAATTCAAACTCCAAATTAATGAGTTGCAGTGACTAATAGGTCATTCTGTTTAATATATAGCTATATTCTGTCCTATATAAATGTGTTAAAACACTTACATGTAAAGAGCAAACACTAGGAAAATTATTTACAGGGTCTGAAGAAATAATGTGGGGTATGTTATTCTTCTCATGATGATTTTGTTAAATTTTGGACTAGAATAAAAACTTAGGAGAGAGAAAGAAAAGAATCAACGAGGGCCCAGTATAAGTGCACTGAAAGAAAAATGATTCATGGAGGGTACATGAAAGACAAGAAGGTGATTGTGAACTGCTACCATGGATTTACTAAGATCAGTCAGGTTTAATCAACCTGAGTGCCTTCTCTAATGAAATGTCTGACTCCGTGAATGAAGGGGAGGTTAGCAGATATTGTTCACCTCAAATTAAGCAGGGCTTTACACACAGTATCCAATAAACTTCTATTAACCAAACTGAGGAAATGCAGACTGGATGAGTGGACCACAAAGTGTATGGAAAGCAAACTGGACTGCTGGACTCAAAAGATGGTGGTCAATGATTCCAAGTCTAGCTAGCCAGCTCAATGTGAGTGATATTCCTCAGGGGCTGATAGTGGGGCACAGTGCCAACTCAGATGGGTAAGATTCTGAACAACCTGATCTAACTTTGCAATTAGCCCTGCTTTGAGTGGAACATTGGACTACAGTCCTCCAGAGGCCCTTCCTAACTTGAGTGTTTCTAGGAGGCTCAATATTGAAAATTCACAACCAGTAGTTGGCTAACCACTAATCCCTGCTCTTCTCATTTAATTCGTACTCTACTCATTTTCATGGCTAACTTCAACGTGTTCTTCAAAATATCATTTTCCTGCTGTTGCTTTGTCTACAGCGACAACAGTTTTCCCAGATGTCTAAAACAGGTTGCTTTGAATAATGAATTATACACCTTGGCTGATTAGTGTGAGTCTGTTGTCACATTACACAGCTGTCTGGATATCACAAAGGGAATTTATGGAAGGGGATCAGTTCTTCATGGGGCCGTAGATTTTCCAACCATTAGAATTAGACAACGTCGTCCAACAGGTGATTTGCCATCGGTTTTCACCGCATAGAACATAATCAATAAAAGGTGCATGGGAATATATGTCTTAACCTTTCCAATAGGAGTTCATCAAGAGTTTTCTAACCTTCGAATAAACAAAGGTCACAATGGGAAATAAGGGCAACATAACCCAGCTGTGGCAAAAATTGACAGGGGTTTAAGTACTTGATCAAAGTCCATGGAGACTGTTACTAACTTGAAAAAGCATTGGATCGTGGCTGTACTCAGCAAAGAGCTAATTTTTGCCATAATCCACATTTGCAACACATTTCCTGAGAGCTGTTTTGTGATGAAGCTGGAGCACTGCCTAAGTGTTTACATTATTGAGTAATTACCCTTCCAGCTCCGTGGGTAACTATGCTCTGTAGACCATGATCATAAAGACACTTTTACAGCAGACAGTAGTACTCGGATGAGGTGATGCCACACTGTGCCACACTCTCTCCTCGACAAACACGGAAGTACCAGGTGCAGAATAATGTCAGACTTCCCAATTATTTTAAGCTTAACTCCTGGGAGAGCATAAAACTGCACCATCTATTATATTCTGAATTAGTGTTTACTCTGATGGAACTTGTTAATATTTCATTTGTTATTTTAAAGAGCAATCATTTCAGTGATTTTACAAACAAGGGATGCTCACATGAAAATGTACAGGTTTTCCTCTCTGCTTTCCGAAGGAACACTTGAAAAAGACAAGCTGGTAATACAAATGCTGGAGGCCACCTAGCTCATAAATTTTGTCTCAGTAATTTGAGAGCAAAAACTTCTGCTTAGTGACTTCACTGCTCTCTCCCTCTTTTTTTCTCCTTTTCTTTTGTTTTCATTTTTGCCAGTATATTCTGCTTTTCAATCCCTTGTTGTGGGGCATGTCAGCAAAAAAATACTCTAACAGCTTTGAAACAAGAATAGTGTGAATGTCTGTAATATAAAACGTCTTTGTATATGCTCAGAAATTCAGGAAAAGAAAAAAAAAAAAGGAAGTGCTTTGCCTTTGCTCTTTATCACATCAGTCTTTTGAGTTAATAACCAGTCTCAAACAAAAATTTACTTTTATTTTAGAATGAAAATAAAGTTTTTAAAACTTAGTCATTTTCAGACAGTATTAGAAATATAAAGCCCTAATTCATCAGCTGTGACATGACAAATTCTTCATAACATTGTCCCGAGTTTAAAATAGGAGATGTTAGGCAGAGCTGGTGGCAGTTTAAGCATAGATGTGTTCTAGCTGTATAATTGCTAAGAAAAATAAATCAATTAGAATAGTTTGCTAACATAGCACCATTAGATCATATATTTTCTGTTTCATTTACGGCCATATGGTGAAGGATTCATTTTGTCTTGGCATAAGGACATTTCTGCAGAAGAAAAATTGGATTGACATTTTATTTTTACACCAAGCTAAATTTCCTTGTAAGATCATTATTTATGAAATACGATGTGTAATTTGATGCATGATCTCTGGAAGAGGTTACTAAAGAAGGAATTAAGTTGATATTTTTAGCAGTAGTACATAAAATATATACTCAGGAGTGCTGTAAAGAAAATTGTCTGGTTACCAATATAGGAGCTGCTGTTGTGATAGCTGCTCTGCTGGCTGATATAGCTGGGATTTAACCTGGTACCTCTACAGAGAAAATCATCAGTTGGTATAGCTATAAAGATCTGCTACCAACAGCTCTCATCCTGATGGAACGAGTAGAGAGGGAGGAACTTGTAATATACAATTTCTGTAAATGTGACTTCTATTATATCAATCATATTATACATATTGATATGGAAATTACTTCTTAATGCTGATGATAGGCCACTGGGAATTGTTACCCTGCTACTCAGACTTAAATCTTGCCACAAGCCTAAAGCTATTCAAACTGAGAAGAAAGCTGACACAGACAAGACCTGATCCAAAGGTGCTGGCTTTTTGTCAGGAGTGCCAGGCTTCCCCTTCACGTAACCATCACTTTCCATAGTAGGTACCATTAGATCATCCTCTAGTCTGAACTTTTTCATGTCTCGGATATTGATGACTCATCACATTATTCCTTTGTGAAGTTAACAGCTTATCTGTGACAAAAATGCATCCTCTCGGAAGACCTCTGGTATGAAGAAATCAGGAGAGAAAAATCCATCACAATTTTATTAATTTCTCAAGTGCATTCACATTTAATTACTGATTAATCACTGTATTGAAACACTGTCTTTCCCATCTGAATGACCTTTAGTGTCTAGGCTTCTCAGTGGGCCTTTCCCTGCTAGACCAAAAAAGGCTAAAAAACCCAACATGATTCACTGCAATTCATATTGCCCAGATCTTGAATAACTATAATAGATTTCTCTTCCAATTTTGTAATATTCCTTTGAAATTGTAGACTCTAGAACTATAGGTAGTGTGATAATATCCATCTCATCAGTACTATAGGAAAGATTTTTTATTTCAACTGCTTCCACATACAAGACTTGTCATGAGTGTTTTTCAATGCAGAAAACCACTGCAGCACCCACTGATTCTTGCTTTACTATGATCCCTAAACCTTTTAAATAACATCATCTTCTGGACTCCTATTCCTCTGTTGTAGGAATGACCTGCATTCCTTATACTTACATGGATAAAACTTTGCATTTATCTGAACTGAAAAAGCATGTTGATTGAATAAATCAGTTCACCAGGCAGTCTTGGTCATTGTATCTACTACTCCATCATTTTTCGCTGTGTCTCTAGTCTTTGCACAACCACAGATTTTATTGACAATGATGTTATCTTTACTACCAGGTCACAGATTAAAATCTTGAGCAGTATCAGGTACAATTTCCATGGCTGAATTTGCCCACTAGAAAAAGCTGTAATGAAAATTCTCCATGAATAACAGCTCCTTAACATTTGTCAGTTATATCATTCATCAACTCCTTCATGGTAATGCACAGTGCTATATTTTTAATTAGAATGTCACAAGGTTCTAAATCCTTACAAAAGTTTAAGTAATGTAACAATTAATAATAACTTGAATAATTCAGGTACTTTTGGCATCCAAAATTCTAATCTCCTAGAAAATACTTTTTTTTTTTTTTTTTCCCCAACTATAAAGTACAATGGCATTACTTAAATTCCAAGCCTTTAATCTTCATTAATCAAATTCCATTATTTTCCGTTTGGCCTGGAAAAACAGAAATATTGTTAACAAAATTTCCCTTTTGCATACTTACAGGTTTTACAGGTTGTTGACGCTCTTCTGAGCTTCTTCTGTGTTTTCCTCAGGATTTGTCAAAATGTTCATCAACAGTTTGGACTGTGATGTGTAAGTCATCTGGGCCACGCAAATTCCTCATTGTTTATCCTTGGTAGATGATATGTGGACTGAAAGGTACTTCATCACCTTTATGTTGTGCAAGTACATTATTCTTGCCTGTTTCCAATTATGGAACAGAAATATTTATTGACTGCTTCTGCTTTCTATACATGGTTGTTAATTGCATCATTTCCTTCTACAAATTATCTTTATCTCTCTCATGAAACATTTAATCTACTTAGGAAATGCTCCTGTGAAGGAAGTCAAAATGTTCCTCTTGCCCCAGCTTCTCCCAGCTGGAGAAGTGTTATTGAGCTTAGTACAGTGTCTCAGAAAAAAAAAAAAAAAAAACCCCACAGCAAAACCAGAAACAAACCAGAACCTAGCTGCTTTGATGTTGCTATCTTTGTGTGTTAATTCATCTGACCAAATTTGCTCTCATCCTGTGCTTTTCTTTGCAGAATATTTTTTTTCCTCAGAGATTCAGGCATAAAAGCTACATCATGAATGTTTTCTTGGGATACATCATGCCTTTGTATTAAGACTTCTCAGTAGCCTTTGTCTTATTTCAAGATTCTCTACTCCCAAATGCAAAATTATCTTTAAAGGTTTCTTGCAAAAAAGTTACCAAGGAAACGGCTAATAAAAGTCTTTGTCCAGATAAGCTGAAAATTCATAGATGTTTTCTTGGAATAAATGTAACTTGTATATAAAATTGGTTTTGTATTAAACACCATTAAATCCTTATAATGATAGTTTTATCTAAACTGTAACAGAATGGAGCAGCAGTGATAAGAATATTAGTTGCTGTGTATCCATATAGCAAAAGATATTTGCTGAGCCCATACAGATACAGAACTGGAGAGATCAAGTCATTTGCCTGAAGTCACATGTGAAAGCACATGTGAAAGGCAGGACGTGAGCTATAGGATTTCTCTCCCACAGCCCATCACTTTTTCCATAAGGTCATTGGGGTTTTTTGTTGCTTTTGTTGTTGCTGTTGGTGGTGGTGGTTTTTTGGTTACAGTTGTCAAGATTCTTTGAAAAACTTTCATGCTTATGGATAGAAAATGTAATTTTTCCTGAAAGAACTAGAAAGAAAAGAAAGGTGGGGAAGTCATCTTCTGCATTTCCTGAACCTAGCTGTAAAACAAGAAGAAAAGTGACACAGAAAAAAAGCATTCATTTGCTATTAGAAAAATGACTATGCTCAAATTCCAGTTCAAGTTGTAAGCACCAAACTGAAGCATGTTTCACTTCAAAAGTTCAACAGCTGTAATATTCATCTGGAGACGGTTAGTTTTCTTCTGAGGATGAACTGAGGACCAGCATCTGTAGAACCAGACTTTTTCCCTCCTTCCCTCTTTAATAAAAGCATTTATTTAAAAAGCAGCATAAACAAATCCAAGTAAATGATAGTAATGATCACAAGGGCCCTCTCCTTGTTTACTATGAAGCTGTTTTGCTCATGAAGCAAAAGGGGTATGAAACAGAGAAGGAACATTTTATGCTGGAGGAAAAAAAATACAATGTTGATTCACATCATTTCCATAGGGGAGCAATGTTGGGAGGCTCCATTAAGTTGCCTGGCACTAGCTGGCAGAAAAAATAAATGAAAACACAGCTTTAAGAACACTGCTTTATTTGCTGATGACCATAAATGGAGCAAAGCTGGAAGGTGTTCAAGATTCCTGACTGGCTGATTGTCACAGCTAATTGTTTTTGACATCCAAGTGTCCTACACATTGATATGCACAACCTGCCAAGCCACAGGCTGCATCTATTGGGGAGTTAAAATTCTATAAAAGAACAAAGCACCCAGTGCTAACAATGTATAGTCATGAGTTTAGGCACATCATTTAACATAAATTGTTTTCCATACTCATTGTATTATTATCTTTCTAAGCAGGTTTGCTACCTGACAAATTAAAATTCATTCTCTAACATACGATGACAGTGCTAAATGATTGCTTTAATAAGTTTTGCCCAGAAATGTCATTCTTGGTTTGATAGGCACCGATGGAACTTGAACTCAAGATTTGAAGAAATAGTAAAATAAAGGCTTAGAAACTGACTGGTAGTGAAAGCACAGTTTGGAAGAATCAGTAGAGCAAACCTACTGTCTGCTGTTTTCTGTGGTTGCAAGTACAACTTAAGTACCCTCAGCAAACTAGTGGCACTTTCGGGTATGAATACAGAAGAACAGAGCCAGTTTCTTGCTATATTTTTATGTTAGTTATATCACCCGAAGTAATAAGTAATCCATCAAAATTAATTTTTTCGTAAATCTTTGTTAGTAAATTATGTTTTACAATATAGTATACCTTCATCTATATTTTGAGGAGCAGTGTAATTGTGGCCCCGTAAGTATAAACAGCACAAAGATAACTGTGGGAACCTACCGTTAGGTAAGAGTAAAGCCCATACTATCAAATCTGTTGAGACCTTTATGATCACTTCAAGATTTGAATGCCTGAATCAAAATATCTTGCTGTGATTTAATGTTCTGAGATTAGGTGCTCCTTACTTTATGAAGATTTCTTGGTTTCTATTTGAATACTCTGAAATTGAAGCATATGAGTTCACTGATGACTTCTAAGTGCATGGACCTAAATGTCTGAGCAATAAAGATTTGAACAATTATAATTAGGTGCTGGATTTTAGTACCTACTCTACATAGTAAATCTACAAAAATTGAGTTTTGCTATTTGCTGTCCTCTACTCATCATGCTGCACTCACTCATAGGTCTGATTTTCTTATCATACAAATGGAAAACAAGTTTCCCCTCACAGCCACTCACCCAGAGTCACTTTGGTTTCTGACAGTGGGCCTTTCTCTCTGACACAACATCAGTGATAACAGAGGTTCAGTTAGCCAAACCATGATCTAATCTCCTCTTCAGCTGTACCATTGTCCTCAAAATGTGATCTCAGTGACACCAGGGTAAATGTCCATCAAATTCATTGGCCTAAACGATACATGAGAGTGAAACAGCAAAACCTGAAAATTCTTCTGCTGCAGAGTTGGAGTTCAGGGTTTATTTTATCCAGCTGACCTTCTTCATTAATCTGGGTGTAATTTTTCATACACCATTTCCATGTTCAAAATTGAGGGTTTTTTCTTAAATTATTTTTTTCCAACATTTTCTTTCTTTTTGAGGAATCTTGAACATTAGCATTTAAAACAAAGAGTTTATCTCCTCCCCTCTCCCCTTTCTAAGCTCTAGCAATCAGAGACTAAAGCCATTCTTCTGTCCCCTTTCTATATCTTGGCAAGTACCCAAACATACTATCACACATATCAGAATGTCTCCTAAAAAAGAATAATGATTAGGGTATTTCTAAGGACATGTGTTGACATTCCTGCTGGGCAATGGGCAGCTATCGCAGTTATCACAGTTAGCTATTGTTACCTATTGTGCGTATTTTCTTTCACTGCAGACCAGCTCCACAGCTTTTCTTTCTCACTCCTCTTGAAATTCCCTCTAGTTTGTTGACATCTTTCTAGGAATAAAATGTTCAGAACAGACCATAAACCATTTCAAATGTAAAATTTCAGGAGGGCATGGAACGTAAAAATAAAGAGCACGTAGAAGAACTATAACTATGAGGAAATGTGACTTTGAGACTAGGTACAGTTTGTGTGTTGCTGGGGGGAAGCAGATCACAGTAGACACCCACATGCAATATGCTGTCTACCATCATTCACAAGAGCTTCCAGACACCTCCCACCCATCCAAGGTATTTGTCTTAGGTTCCGTTCCCCTCTTGATGCATTAGTGCTGCCACTTTGTGGTTTAAACTTTCTCTCTGCACACTCCTCCAACCCGCTGTAATTTGTTCCTTGCTTGTCTTTGCTTCTTCGCTTTATGTCATTCCCTCAATTGCCGTACTCTTAAAATAAATCCGACAGACAGAAACCCATTCACATGCTCAATGGAAAATCTTGTTCAAGATTCTGGAGTTTCAAAAAAGGGATTTAATGATCACGGAAATTCAGCAAATATCCATTGTAAAGAGAAGTAGTATGAGTACTCCAAGCCTGCAAGTTCCAAAGCTGTTGCTGCACCATACAGAAATGGGAAGATCTTCTCTTCATTTAATGGGTAGCTAAATAACACAGGCCTTATCTAGGTCAGTGACACAAAAAAAATCATAATATCATTAGAATCCAGTCTGCTTCACACTAGAAGAGGTAACAAAGTCCCCTGCATGCAATTATGAGTAGGACTGCCTCCAGGACTGTTATATCAAAATAATTCCAAATGAGCAGCATAAAAACACTTGAGAAAGTAAATTAAATTTGCTCTGTTTTTCTTGCACAGGGGAAACATCAGAGCTAATAGTCATCTGAAATCTCATTGATATTATGAAGGTGATTTAAAATAAATGTCACTGATACCTTCTATGCTAAGGCCAGACTAAAGAGACTTCAGGGTAAATGGATATGTCTACAACTGTCTTCTTTAAAATATCTTTTAAAAATCACAGTAGTTCTTTGGCTAAGCAACTTTTGATCTCATTAGTGACCGAGACAAAACAAATGCTAAGCATCTGGAAACTAGAACAAGGACTAACCCACCAGAAAGTCAATTCCAATATGTTTAACCATAGTTAATTATTATTCTTTCACCGAAATCAACACTGGACAGACCATTGAACAAAATATGAGTCAAAGTCATTTGACAACTTTGTGACTGAAGAGACTACAGCAAACGCTATGACCACTTAGGACCAAACCAAGACCATGTCAATTGATGGTCTAGAGGACTCTTACTACCATATGCATTCCAGATGCCCGCTTAAACCATGGTGTGATGAATTCCAGTTGGATGGAGTACCTGACATGCTGTCTCGTGTCAGCTGTCTTTCAGCTCATATTCATCAGCTCTCCCCCTATCACAGACTCTTATTAAAGGTATAGACCCTCTGCAGTAACATGAAAATGGCCTTGGGAGCAGTAAAGTTGATCTAAGTCATTGTGAAACATCACAGGTGAGCCTGGATTCCCCATTTCTTGGTTTTAGGATGCACAGATGATGAGATTTGGATTTTGCCCTTCAGTTGCTTAAGTTTCAATGACCTAAAATGAGATTCAAACCTCATGACTCTCAAATCAATTCAGAAGATGGGATTTGAGCAGGCGTGATTTTTTTTCTCGCCATTTTTATCCCGACAAATTTGATTTAGAGCTTGAAAAATACCGTATGCACTTTAATTTACATGTGTCATTCTACTTTGCATTGCTGACTAGTGTCTGCATCTTCCTACTCATAACTTTTGCATTTGATTCTTTGATTGCTCAGGTTGTTCACAATAACAAAGACTATCTTCACTTAGTCCAGCAAAGACAAATGTAATATCTTCTACTCCATAGCAAATAGATTAGTCAATCAACAATGGTTTGTGTTTCCACTATAAGGATTTCCTATTATTTGACACACACTTTGACACAAACTTGGGCTCTGTCACAAGCATCAAACAATTATAAATAAATAAAAATATAATTGAAATAATAAATAAAATTCATATTGATCAAAATATAAGAAATATATAACCACAATAATCAAAATTATATTGATCCAAAGAATTAATATAATTTTATTAATCTAAATCAAATTAAATACAATTTTGGATGTAGTTTCCATTTGACACTTATTTCCCTCATTTCAGGCTGCCAAGAAGCTTATGCTGAATGTTATCCTGTTGATTAATTCCTTGGGAAAATGGTTCAGCTGATAAAAAACAGTGATGGCATCAAAGGAAACTTGTCCCATAAACAGTGATTTTGATCAGAGGTACTATGGGCCTTAATACCTTGGCAGCAGATGGAATACAACTGAAATCTGGTATCTAAGGGAAGGCTTTTGAATGCAGCTTCAGATTTTCAGTGCTTCAATTTTACATGTTTAATTTGAGCTGTCTGGAAGTGGATTTATCTGTTTTTATATAGAATTTTCTGAAAATCAGGATCTTTTAGAAGGCAAAACTGTCCACCAAACTTGTAACTGCCAAAGTTCTCAAAACTGTCTGTCTTCCATTATCAGAGTAAGTATATCTTATTTCTTTTAAATCAATCATTTTTGCACAGATTTTCTAGAAAAACATTCAGAAGGAAACCTCCTCCGTGTCTTCAGAAACTGAGATGATACATGGAGATGACGGCTCATGACTTTTTGACATTTAAAGAGAGAAGACACATCACTCTCCTCTCCTAGTCAGATGCTTGAGAACCAAAGGTTAAGCTTGCCTCCAGAGTACTATGTCTATGGAAAAGTTTCAAAAGCCAGAGAGAGAGAGAGAGAGAAAAGAGGAAAAAGAAAATATATTTCTTGCCTTAATGACATTAAAAGGAATCACACTTCAAAAAATTCAGCAGTCCTTTTTTGATTCTTGGCCGCAGTTTTCTGGTAACACTTCTATCAGTCACATTCATTTGAAGCATGTGGAGACACATATTGGAGATATGAAGACACAGTTTCTGCATTTGCAATTTCCCCTCTTAAAAGTGCTTTTCAGTTTTATCAGAAATCTGGAGAAAACTCTGTGATGTGTGAAAGATATTTTCTCCCTTTTTTTTTCGTAATTAATCACTGTTCTTTTATTTAGTTTCTCCCTTACCCAGGATGCTGATATTTATTTGCCTCTAGGATAGCTTTCAAGCTTTATGGAGCCAACATCAGGTATCACCTCCAGTTAAGCCTTCATTAAACATAAATATCAACCATTATACTTCAATAAAAAGGGAAAACTCATGTAAACATTGCAACAAAAAAGCTTCTGTTCTTCACTCTTAAACCTGAATGGACCTGGACAACATATAAAAGGACCCAAGAGCTAAATTAGCATAATACTGATCCACCCTTATTGAGCTCCATTGGTTTCAAATATAATTCACTTTCAAGTACCCATTAGTCTAAGCAGATAATTGAAGGGAGGGGAAAAAAAAACCACATGCAAAAATATTAGTTATGTGTAAGAGACCACTGGAGCAGCCAAAAAATCCTGAACAATTAGTGGAGAAGGATTGTTGTATGTCAGAAATGTGCAAAAACCTAAACAGACAGCGTGTGGGCAAATAAATTTTGGGTGCACAAGTTCATTTATATATATCAACAAAAATGGAAATATAGAAACTCTTCTAGAGTATTATGGAAAAGGAGAAATGTCAGTCTAGGTATTTTTAACTTCTTCCTCTTCATCCTGTTTCCCACACACAGAAAGTGCCAGTACATGTGCTTGAAACACTGTTGTGGCAGACTGGCATAAAATTGACCATGTAATGACTTCATACCTGGGCCTGATCCAGAATATCCACAAAAAAGAGCCTTGAAATGAAGCCTTATTCAGGTCAGTGATGCTTCACAGAGGAAGGTGAGGGCATTTCCTCTGTGAAATAGTATTTTCAGATGTCAAAATACAGGGTGATCTCAGTAAACTGGAGATTTGGTTTGAAATCAGCAAATGAAATTTAATTAAAAAATGAAAGATGCTACATCTGAAAGAAGGAAATCCAGCACAGAGATAAAAATATGACTATGCTGCCACAAAGCAGTATCACATCTGAAGGAATACAACAAATCACAGATTAAGAAGCAAAATTTTATACAATTTTCAAAAAGGCATATTGCAATGTGAAATGTATTATTAGACGACTTGTATATAAGGCAAACATGTTTTTTTATCTGTAAAGACCTTATGCATCAGACTATAAGAAAAATTGAAACAAACTAGAGAAAATCCAAAGGAGACTGAAGAACAATAAGAGGTTTAGGAAGCACATCCTAAAATAAAAGGATAAAATAATTAGTTTTATTTAATCTATAAAAGATTGAATGAAGACATGATAACAATCTTCCAGTAGTTGTTGTTTTTACAGTAATAATAAAGGATGTAAAGAAGAGTGATCAATTGTTCAGAGAGTTCAGTAGGGGTCAAACAAGAAATAATTGGCCTAATTTGCAGCAACAAAGATTTAGGTTAGATACTAGGAAAAACTTTCTAACTAAAAGTGTAAGGAAGCACTAGAACAGGTTACCTAGATGGGTTGCAGAATTTCCTTTCCTGGAGATTTTAAAGCAAACATCTGTTAGAGGTGGCCCCACTACATATTACTTGTTTTTTTCAGTGCAGGGTATGGGATTAGGAAGCCAATTAAGAACCTTCCCAGCTTTACTTTTTGAAGATTTATGGTATGTGAGATCATGGGTTGTGATATATAAACCCTTTTCTTAAAGGCATATGAGAAAAACTATCACACTTCACGCTTTTTTTTTTTTTTTTTGTTAAGCAAGCATCTAACCCTTATAGTTTTGCAAAAATCTTACTTTTTGTGATCCAAGAAGTGATATTCAAACTTCAGTTTGACTGGATTTGGCTTCCTTTCTGTTGGAGGTCTATCATGCAAAGGATGGCGACCTATTGGCTAGCTCCTAGAAACACAAATACCAAGCTCTGCTTGGCATTTTAGAACATTAAGTAGAAATTAACATTAGCATGAACAGAAATTTTACAAATTCCCACAGAGACCCAACAGCCTGACAGAAGTCAAATACCACTGTAAATCAGCAGGAAAGCTACACATTGAGGCAGTATTGTTCCTAGTCCATTAGGTTCCTTCTGCAAAGGAATCCTACCTTATTTCATCCAACAGTGCTACCTGAATACATGAGAATATATTGCAATATATTGCAATTCACAGAGGGGAGAGAAGCAAATGATTTCCGCTGCATTGGCTAGGAATTGGGTTACTGCTGCAATGATCTTTTCTTCCTTGAGTGAAGCCTACAGGCTGAAGAGGAAGATGGGACTCTACATCCCAAATCACGCCATTATCTCTAGCCTCTCTGCTCCATGTGTGCACCCCAGGCAGAGAATACATGAGCATCTCAAGAGCAAAAGAATATAACCTTAAAACATTAAGACAGAGGCAGGAAAATATACAGAATAAACTTTGGAGGTTTTTTCAAGCAGTTTATCATTGATTAAAGATCTTCAAATTTCAGTCCCTGAGGCAGTCCTGCTTTGGGTACAGTTCCTATGAAAACACTTCAGACTTGCATGAATAATGAAGAATCCGACTTCACCAAAAAAAAAAAAAAAAAGAAAAAGAAAGAGTTACTAGCTATGTAATTTTGAAATACTGTCTATATATTATGTAACTCTTCTGCCAGGTCTTCGCTAATTGTTTTCTTAATTTGCACTTCTGTTACAGTCCAATATTTTACTGTGATGTGGCGAGGGCTGTAGCTCAGGTGGGGGCTGAGGGTGAGAGCTGCCCTGGAACGGGGTAGTTCCTGCTGTAGTCTCCCCACAGGCTGTTGGGGGCCTCTCCCCATGGCCTTGGGGCATGAGGGACACTCTGAGCCCCAGCAGACAGGCCTGACTTCCTGGAGGGACAAGGGTGCTCTCAGCACCCTTACAGGTGGCTCTTTTAGGAGACATATAAAGCATCAGGTATTAAAGACCAGTGATGGACTGACCCACCATTCCTTTCCTCCAGCGTCTTGCCAACTTTTTCCCTGATTTGACCAAAACCACTGGTATAGCACTGCTGTTTCACTCATGGTACAACACCGGGTTGTGCTCACGTCCAAGCAGCTCTCCAGCACCTTACCAGTGTTATGGATCACGTTATGTCCCCTTGAAGAGCTCCTGGGGCAGTTTGGAGAGCACAAGCAGACCACTAGGTCAATCATTGTTCATCCATTCTTTTGTAACATCCACCCTGGATGCTGACAGCAACAACCAGCAGCCTCATTCATGTGCTGCCTCTTATGAAGAATATGTACAAATGGACCCAGAATAGAAAGTGCACTGTCAGACTCCTCTACGGACAAGGTTTATTAAACACGGCTTGGACATAAACAGAGCCGCCTCTCTCACCCCTCTTTACTCTGAATTTTGCACTTTGAGAAGGAGAAATGGTGTCATCTGTTAATAAGGATAGTTCCAACACTATAGTTAAGACACTGGGTTCTGCCCTATCGCATCTCTGGGGAAAATACCAGTGTAGATGGATGCATTATATTGAACAGGAAAAGAAAGGGAGAAAATATAAACCTGAGTTGAATATATGTGTTTTTCCTTCTGGCTTTAGCTCCTGGAGTAGTATGAGTGAGTTTTAGACATTTGCAGTTGGTGGATCTGCACATACTATGAGGTTATTGGAATTACAGAAGCCTGAAGTGAGCTATGGACCAGGGTCAATTTGTTAGCCAATACACCGAAACAGGAACAATTTATCTTGGGCCTCATTAGAGCAAAGTGTGAACTTGCACATTCATAGAAGTGATGGTTCTTTCATGCTGTGCTAATTGCAAAACACCTAATAGTTCACCACTGGAAATCCATAACACATCATAGGATTGAGTGTTTCTACAGTGGATTTAGCTTTACCACTTGCAGTAAATAATGAAGTGAGTGAGTTAAGGGGAAACAAAAACCCCAATGTCCGTATATTTGCATTCTTCAGAATTTCTCTTTACATGTTCATAGGACAACTATTTTACAAGAACATACCACTGTCTTTTAAATAGAAAAATGTCATATACTGTGACAGTAGTAGAAAAAAGATACTGATTTCTTAGTATTTTGTATCCAATACCTTCATATCAGACATGTTGGGTCCTGTCCTAGGCTATTCTCAAAGTCAAAACAAACCACTGCCTTTCACTCTCCCTGGGCATAACCAATCGACTCTGAACCATGGGATTGAGCATACTTGACCTTTCGTGGTCAAGACCGTTCTACTAAGCCTACCTGGATTTGCTCAACAATCAGTGGAGAGACATATATACCTCTTGAAGGCAACTCGTACCTGTGGAAGACAGATAACAAAAAGGCAGAAGATTAATTATTCTCCAGAGATATTTCTCCCACTCTGTACTCAATATAGACAGCCAAGAGGACTGCTTTAATTTAGACACTTAAATTTCAAGGATCTGAAGTTAGGTTAGGTGAATCCCACATTTAATGTCTATTTTTTTTCCTTTCCTACAGACAGTTCTATTATCTGCGGAGATGAAACTTTCCTTTCAGTGGGGCTTGTAGGAGTGAGCTTTTCACAAACTTTTTAAACAGAACTATTTTTGTCCTCTGTTTATGGGTTCTAAACACAAAATTTATAGTTCCCACAAAGATTAGATCTACACATCAGTGTAGGCTATTTACATGGCTCTCTTTTTAGCTCATTATTTCAGGCTTTTTCTCTTTAACACTCTTTTTTCTCTAGCTCACTTCTGTGAGGAAACCCTTATTAGCTGATAGGTAATCAAACTCTTGGAGATATGGCTTAGGTGATGAGTTATATATCACCTCACCCACAAAACTGTCTGACAACTATGAAGTAACATCGTTGTCCTTAGTCCTCAGTGGGAGACTGTTTTAAGGATGAACTATCTGAGCGTACTCTTAGTCATAAAAGAATTAAAGTTTGTAAAGCTAAATAAACCAAAATTTTCCTTAAATTACAATGAACATCTGCACCCAAGTTTAATCACAGAAAATGAGATCTAATTGTAAATCTTTTTTTAGTTGAGATTTACAGTCTTCCTCCAAATCTGGGCCAGGGGTGGTACTGGAGTGGTGTTTCTAATTTTTGGCAAAGCTTTCAGCAACATTTATTTTGTGCATCTTGGGAAAAAAAAAGCATTGTGACATTTTGTTGCATTTTATTTCTCTGGTTTTGTTTTGGTCTTGTCAGTTAATTTAGCATTACATTTGCAGAACAAACAAACAAATAAAATTAATTTGTGTCACACGTTTCTCTCATGCTTAGTCACTGGCTGAATCCACGTTGCTCCAACTAGAATAGCGTCCCCTCCTAATGTCACACCTCCAGCAGCCTCTCCTTGTGACTCAGAGTTACTTTGGTGATCACGTCTGTCTACAGCTCTGGAGTGAGTGGGATACATCCCAGGTGAAAGGGAAAGGTTTTGGAGATGGCTTCCTCTGAATAACAGAATAGTCAGGTGCTGGCTTTCTCTGCAACTGCACTGGGGTTATGAGGGATCTGTCTTTGTGATAAAACAAATTTAATTTCATTTACCTGTTAAAGCAGGTGGGAAGAAAATGAAAGCAGGAAGGCAGAAGGGCAGGCAGGCAGGAAGGATCTGTCTACATTACTAAATAGTGTAGTCTGTAGAAGAGATTTGAAAGGTGAAACATTTAATGCTGCAGACCTTCCATTACTGTAGACTCCTTTATGGTGGCTGCATTTGGGATTAGTTTCCATTTGTTCCTGTGGATTGAACAACTGTTAGTGGCTGAAGCAACCTGAGTGTATTCCTCTGGCACATTTTCTGGTTTAGCTCCATATAAGATGGGCATGATTTGCATGGTCTGAGACCAACAACGTGAAGTGAAGCATGATAAGTGGGCAAAAACAGGACATCATCTTCAAAAAGTATCTTCCTGGTTCAAACTAAAACAATGATGTAGACACATGTTCAGTTCCAGAAAAGGAGAAAGCTCAATGTCTCATTGCTAGTTCAAGCCATGGTGTCAGCAGAACCTCTCCCAAAGCCATGTCTGAGATCTGCAGGAGAATGAGACAAGTAGCCACAGACAAAAACTGTTCAGCATTGGAGTACTTCAGTAAGCAATGTAGTTCCCGCATCGTGAGAGACAGCTGATGTGCAGGCTTGAGCTGTAAGTGCACCTGATCAAGAGCAGGAAGAAGATTGGCAATTGGCATGGACTGGAGGGCTACAGGGTGCTGGGAGTTGCCTTTTCCCATCGTCAGACCACTCTGTTGCTGTTAGCTGAGGAAGGATGCCTGGCTGGCACTGTATCTTTTGGCTCCCACTCATTTCTTTGTCCACTAAATGTCTCTCTGGTGCAGCTAGTGCAGCACTCTCCAGCAGCAGAGCATGTGTCTGAGCAAAAGAGAGCAAATTTTCATTCATTCAAATTCAGAGACACTGATGTCCCGGGGAAAACACTCTCAGTGTGAGAAGGGGCACAGCCAGCATGACAAAGCTCCTGGAGGTGGGAAGGAGAAGGTTAAGGGCATAACATAATCTCTTGGTATATGAGACAGCATAGCTGTTTACTTCTTGAGATGCCAATGCTGCAAAGAGGGAGAGGGAAGAAATTGATAGAGAGTTGTCTGCTTGTTAGGCCTTTCACAGTTGGAGAAGAATTTGGGAAGACTGAAGATACAATTGCTTCTTCACTTTTTCTTGCTTACTTCCAAATAATGGGAGTTGCTCTTCTGTTGTTTATTTTACTGTTGTGTTTGGAGTATACTGTTCACAAAATACCCCCTGTTAGTGTGTAGGAAGAGCAGATACTTTTGGAGAAAAAAATCTCCTTTTTCTAGAACTTGTTTTCTTCCAAACACTAGGCTGAGCAGCAAAGCACTTGCTCTTGCTGCAGGGTACTGATCCCAGTTCTTTAATTTTCTGTGCATTTCTGTACTGACAGAGAAAAGATTACTGCCTGTGCTTAACCTGGTGCTAGGATTGGGGATTATGCAGACATTTTGCTCCTTGTTCTTTAGCAGTTTAATGCCAGGCAATGTAGAATGAGATTTATTCTTCGATGACTTTGCACATTTCTTAAAAGTGTTGACTGCCTTCAGGCTGTATATATACATACACATATACGTACACATAAAACGTGCAGAAGGTGGAGACTGACCAAATAGCAGGCAGGTTTGACGACATTGTTTTTTCTCAGACTGCACTAACAGAGCTAAATTTGTTGCCGTGTTTTCACTCTCTGGGATTTGACATGAGAGAACCACAGTTTGTAAGGAGGATAAAAAAAATGTGTCCCTCATCCAGCTTTGTTTTTCTTGGTTTTTCATTCCTCACTCTCACCCTCTCCTGACACAAGACAAGACAGCAACAGCTATTCAGGCTCCCTTTTCCGGCTGGTGTGTTGTGTATAGTGGTTACACAGCATGTAACTAAGTTGCAGGAGCGACGTGTAAGTGGGTGTCAAGAAGGCCAGAAGGAGGAAGGTGGAATTCTATGGTTTAACTTTATCCCTCTTTCTTGCTAATATCGGGAGAACTGTGTTCTCAAGTAGAAGAATGAGGAGGAAACTTCTCAAAAGCATTTTCCAAGCATGCAAACAGATTTTGCTTCCAGGTGTCTTGCAATCTTGATAGATTTACAGAGGCCACAAATAGAAGTGAAACACACATCAATGGGGTTACAGGATTTTTAATATAAAACTTGTGCAGAAATGCTTTACACGGCTCTTTCTTTCCAAGAAGAGATTCAAACTTATTCTGAGCTTACCTGCTCATGCACAAATAAACGTATGACAGAAGAAAGACTGAGGGTGGATTTGAATGACTAATGCATTGGGAAGTGTGAACACTGCTCCGCTTCTCACAGACATTAGAAAGCTGGCACCCTGTAGTCCTCCTAACATGACTCAGGGTGGTGTGTGAAAAGGAAGATGTTACACAAGTTCACCCATTAGAATCAAGGACTTCAAGCAGTGAATTGACTGCCGCATCCACCAGTTCCTGCTGGAACAAAGTAGACACGGGCTAGCTGGCAGCTGGCATACCTCTTCTAGCAGTTACCCTCACACATTCTTCCAGTAGCTACTGAACGGCAGAAGGTAAGTGCCTGCTCTCATTGGAGTCAGAGACAAACCTCACACTGGAAGCAATCCTAGCCCTCTTGAAATACACGAGAATAAAAAGGTGCCAGCAAAGTTACAGAGGGTGAATCTCTGCTGCCAACTCAAGACTGTATCAAAAAGGCATTTGGCCCTTTTGAGCGTGTTTTGAGCGTGTTCAAGTTTTGTCAAGGCTAACAGAAAAGGTCTCTTGTTTCCACGCTCAGTCTAGTATTTACTTTGCCAATCAATAGTTCAAGGCATGAACCTTTCACAGACAATGTCTGTGGTCAGTGGCTAATAATCCCCTGTTGCTGTTGGCTGAGGTGAGCATCGAATTCATGCAGACATGGATGCCCAAGGTGGGCAGTGAAATAGCATTACCTGCTGCAAAGGCAGGTTGTTGGTAAGGCAAGATAGCATAAACACTGGATTGGTGTTAACCTTGAAAAAACACAGGCATGAACAGGAAACCTGTAATTTTTAAGGAATTAGACTAGACTCACTGTATATCAGTACATAGAGATTTGTCAATAAATTAATTATAGACAAGCCTTTGGTAATAGAGTCTTTTGAGTATAATGGAGAAATATGGAGTTGAAATAAGAAAACAGTTTACTAGGTCCACTAGAAATCTCTCTCAGAGCTGAGCTATTTATCTATCACATGTTGTTTTGGTGCAACTTAGAAAGGATGAGCTTTCTTGTCTCGTTTCAGTCTCTGACCGGCACTCTCCTGCTGAGACCTCCTCAGACCACTCACACCAGTCTCTTGCTCTGCAGAAGGTGGCAGCAGTAGCTATTTGTGTGAAAATAGCTCCTGCAGTCATAACTCCTTCTCTGGCATGCTCCTGTGTTTGTGGACAGCTCAGCACTATGGCAGCTGGTTGAGTTGACTGATTCCATCATCTTCTCTATGCTGTCACTCCAGACTATCCTTGCAAGAGCGTTCAGATGTCTGTCTCCAACCTAAGAGTTTTATTGGCAAGAAGGATGCACAAGAAAACTGAATAATTCATAAGAAAAGCTTCCAAAAATATGTTGGTTGTATATCAGAAATGGGTCTACCCCCAAAAATCAAAATACTTGTTTAAAGTGCAAAAATAAAATGTTTTCTTGGAAATGTTTCTGCAGTGCCTTGTGGGAGGTGACTCCCTGATTCTTCACGGTCCATTTCTCCTCTGCAGACAATCTCTTTAGAGCAAACTCGGACTCCCATGAGGCACCATAAACCTGTTCTCTTGGGGATTGTGCATTATGGGAGCTGACAGTCAGCAATGCAGTCAGTTGGAAGCAGAGGAGACCTAGAGAAGAAGGGTACACTGCATTCAGACACCATCAACCATAACTGCCATAAAGGATTTTCACATTCAAAATATTTTGGTTTGACAGGGAGATTGTTTTGGAGGCAATATCAAAATTATCCATCTGAAATAGAAATATTTTGTAAAGTGCTTCTGTTAAAAAGTCAGTTTTCCAAGGAAAAACAGTTTTGCTGGAGATTTTCTGGCCAGAAAGACAATGTGTCAGCACCAAAGATGGTCTTAGGCTGTCCGAGTGATCAAAAAAATGATTCTATCACCTGCTTAAAATAACTTCTAAACCTAATATGCAAGAGCAGCTTTATTTTACCGAAAGACAGGTGGTTCAAGGATAGAGTTCATAAGTATTTGATGAAAACTGTTGGTTAGAGAGAGATAAGAGACTCATAGTATTTCCACCACCACGGTGAAAGGCACCTAAATCCCAGCTTTTTACCCACCGTGAGAGAGGGAAGCCACAGCTGCTCAGTACCGGTACTGCCCCCATGTCCAAACAGTCATAATTTTGAAAAGCCAGTGCATGGGCATCCTATTCACCCAGAAAACCTGTAGAGAAATCAGGAAGGAGTTAGAAGCCCTGCGAGCTGCACAGGGGGAATGTTAAGGGCATAGATACAAAGAAAATCAGGTTTCACATTCCCTGCTGTTAAAAGGGTGGACGATCCTTCCTCCGTCAGGTGTGTGGTTGGTAGCTCAATGTCCTGGGTATTGTGCATGCTGGAATGAAGGATTCATAACTACGAAACACTTTTCAATACTACTGTTAGTATAAGAAGTTTTATACCAAAGGCATTAGACATACTGCAGAGCAGGAAAAGGAATAAATTATAACTTTTCTGAAGTTTCTGAGATGCGAAGTCATGCGTTATGAATTCTTCATAGAGATGTCACTACTAGCCATCTTCTGTTTTATTTCTAGCTGCCACACATAGTTTCTGTGAGAAATGAATGAATATGTTAGCCAAGAATTTCCAAAGCAATGAGTCAGTTAAGATTGGCAAAGGAGAGAGGATGGGGAGCAATAGCTCCTTCCCCCTTAGTATCACCTGGCTCAGAGTGCCTACTCCAAGCTACACGATTGGGTGGAAACGCCAGCACACACATTGCTCTCCATCTTCCTTTCCCCCACCATCTACAGTCCAGACGCATCCATCTGACAGCTTTCCATTTTTAAGTTCCCTAGTCAATTAATTGGCACATTCCTTTAGACCTCTCAGCTCTGGCGTGCAAAGATGCCAGTTATTTTTAGAAATCTGAACTGCTGCTTTTCATGAGTAGAAAATTCGCATTTTAAGAAAACCTGTCACAGTTGTTTTGTCTTCAAGAAAATGCATCACTAGAAGTTAAAAGTTTTGGGTTTGCAGCTTTTTGTTTGCATTGCATGGGTCAACTGCAGAGTGGTCAAAGTCTCTGACATTTGATATGAAACTGGTGGGCACATTCAAAACAAGATGAGAGAGCAGGACATTTCCTTATCATCCTGGCAGAGAGGCCTTTCCTGGTGATATGTTCAGAATTATCAGGCATGTCTCTGTTTCTTTATCTCCTTTCTCTCTGATTTTGAGTTCCACCTCAGGGAAAATAATAAACATTTACCAACAGCATCTTTTAGGAATTTACCTCTTGGGATTAGGGAGATTTATTAGCCCAGCACCTCTGATGTGCTCAGACTCTGACTGTGCATAAAAAGAGGTATTCATTCTCCAGGCCTGTCAGTCTGGCACCTCTCACCAGTCCTACATTCACAGAGAAAAGAAACATGGAATTATAAATCTAAACCAACAAGGGACCAAATATAAAATGCTCTCTCTTTCTCAACATATTGACTTCTTAAACATTTCCCCAGTTATCACTGCTAGCTTAATGAGTGGGTGAAAGACAGCAGAAGAAGCTTTAAAAAGCTGCAAAAAGGAGTGAACTGTGTGGGTCACTTATTGCTTCTCTGAGTTTGTATCTGACCATAACTCCAGTGGACATGAGGCTGAACTCCTAATAGTCCCATCCCAAACAGAGCTGAACTAAAATAAAACTGGATGTAGTCTGGTCTCTACAGCTTCCCACCGTACTTGCAACTCTGCTTCCAAATTGGATGGTGAATACAGCCCTGAAGGAAGCCTACAGATATTCCTCAAATTTTTACATGGATATAAGGGACCTGGTGAGTCTTTTTCCTATGGATTCTACTGGGAACCGTTTACCCAAAGCATCCTTCTTTAAGTAGGTTTAAATTATGCTTCGTTTGAGTTAGTTCTGCAATGTCAACAGAGCCATGTAGGACAGAAATGGAGTTTACAGCTCACATTTTAACAGCATGGCAAGGGCTAAAAAGTGCTTCAACTCACACCTAGCCCTGTTGAAACTTCCCTGCTGATGCAGTGAGGTATTGCAGGGGAGGTTTGGCCCAGACTGAGAGCATCTGATCTGGAAATCAACATGCAGCTACAAAACATGGAGTCTGCATGGATATTTTTACGTTCATTTTCCCTTAGGCAAGAGTTTACAATTTTAGAAGCACCCAAGACTATACCTATATGACATAAAGCAGTGCAGCATGAAGATACCTGAGCAAGTGCTGAACAAACAAGCTTTATTGTGGAGCTCCACTGTGACTAATTAACACAGCTAGAAGTAGTTATATTAGTCCGGGCAAGCTGCCATGCAAACCTGCTATACTGCTTTTTGTATCCAAGCAAATTACTTTAGAGCTACCTAAGGCAGCTGGAATGCAATAGACTGTAAGGGATGGAGGAGCCTTAGTCTCACAAATTATTAGAGATGCAAGGCTCCCAAAAGCGTAAGTCACCCCTGAATTTTATTTTAAAGTAGGAATAAGCTGAAGGAAACAAGCCACTTCAGGAAATTGGTCTCTATACGATCTTTATTTTGTAAATTCTCACTGTATTATCCACTAAAATTCTTCAATCAACTTGTCTGATTTAGATAAAGGTTGCCTGTGCTTAAGGAAAAGAAATAACCCCTAAGAAGCCCAGAGAAAGGGGATTCCTTCATTTTAAAGTTTACTGGTATGATTAGTAACTGATTAATTTTTTTTCATCTAACATGGATTTAGCTCCAACTTCTCCCTTCCAGGAATGAACTCACAGTTTTTACCGTACTCCTGAGCCGAGGTCCTAGCACACTACCCTACTTTTTTGTCATTCTTTTTAAGGGCAATGTTATTCCTCCTAACTTTTATCTTCCCAAGTAGCAAAGAAACTGCCTCCTGTAATGGGCTGAAGAAGGTGACATTTATTATCTTTGAAACTTTAGTGATTGTAGGTTTCATGAGCACTCCTGGAGAAATGTTTATCCTCAAAAGTAGCTGAGACAATGCAAGTTGTTCAATGGATCCTTATGTGGGAGTATGTTAAGAAGAATGTGCATTGAAGCTTACAAATACGAGGAGCTGTTTTAATAAAACAGTAGATATAAGAACTACTGAGGGAGGAGAAGGGATCTGCCTGTCTCCTCTCTGCCAAGATACTGTCAACCAACATTAACAACTCTTATTTCAAATCACAATATTTCAATGAAAGGACTAATCATTCGCATGCACAGCTGTGTGAGGCTGTCTTAACCTAGAGGACTGATCATACTTTGGAAGCAGTTCCTACCAGCCATTCAGGCCATGAGGACTCTGCTGGAATGGCAAGCAAAGGTGCTGCAGATAACTAGTTGCTGGTTTCTGAGAAATGAAGCCATAGCTGCTGGGAGCTGATCCAAAAACCCTCACTTAATCTGATAAAAGCTTTCCAGTGTTATTGCTATCACTTACAGTTTCTGTTACTATAATGCATAGCAGTTGCATTCAAACCGCTAATATAAGTGCCTGACTTAAACTTGCCAGCATGTTTCAGAGAACAGTGATGGGGTTTTTTATTTATTTATTTATTTGTGGTTGTTTTCTGGAGCTGACAGATCTGGCTCTTTATATAACAAATGATGACAAGACACAGCAGATACCAGAGGCATCTAGGTAACACGCATCTCCCCTAATTTTAAACATCTAGATATTTTTTATATTCAGAAGAGGAAAAAAAAACAAAATCAAAAAACGCATTTTTGAGAGTGATTCATCTCTCCTACTGTAGATCTCTGTCTTAGAATAAGGTGGATCCTATCCCCAGCGTAAACAGCCTACCTAGCTTGGGTAGTATGACTATTTCTCTTCTTCAGGCTTTCCAGCACAGCAAGTCATCAAAACCACCACAGTGGCTTTGACACCAATGCGAGGTCTCTTTCTTAAGTTATTGAGATAGGAAACATAGTCATGGACCATGATCTCAGCGTGATAAGTGCTGTAAAGACACTTACAAGCATACAATATAAAATGTAAGGCCAGAATCAGTAGGTGGACAGGAGAATACAGAGTAGCAAGAGAACCTATTAATTAATATGATAGGATGTTATCACAGCACATAATGTAACTACAGTCAATCTTTGTGTGCATCATGACAGGGGCCAGTTTTAAGAAGGATTATAAAATGGCTTTGCAGATATTCAAGGTGCCAGAATATCCAGAGCACCTGGGAATGGAAGGCAAGCCTCTGTGGTCGCTCCTTTGAGTGCATGCATAAGCAAGACAAGAATCAAGCCTCAAAAGATCCAAGGACTTTTTCCTTGCCCTCAGCATTTGTGTGCCTTCCAAAGCAATATGTGTAACAGTAACATCACATCAATTTGGAAAAAAATAGACAAGCTTCACAAGGTTTCTGTGCCCCAAAGCAGATATAATTTTTCAATTATATTAGTCTAATAAAAACCCTATAAACATTGTTTCTTTGGTATCAGTAGTCTAGAATAGTTACACCACCA
Organism: Mycteria americana; assembly: GCF_035582795.1. Lineage (NCBI taxonomy): Eukaryota > Metazoa > Chordata > Aves > Ciconiiformes > Ciconiidae > Mycteria > Mycteria americana. Next base: position 9,012,274 of record NC_134365.1, on the reverse strand, counting down.
CTAGTGTTACTTAACATTAGATATTATCAAACTGCTGTTCATAAAATATGTTTATGAGCCCTGAAACAAATCATTTGAGTGTTTTTAAAGAAATATTTTATTTTTCTATTTAGTCCAAAGCCATCATCAGGGAACAAAATGGCAGATTGATACAGAAGTTGGAAGGGTTGAGCTATGTTATTTCACTGCTGATAAATAAAACATCATTTGCACTCTAAATTACAGCATTTGTCATTAAATATTGGTATTTTCCAAACATTTTACTTTATGGCTCATGCAAGCACTAAAAGAAGCACTAGTGCCTGCTTCTTTCCTAGATTTGTTTGACTTAAAGACTAGTGAGGGACCTGTAATATTTTCAAGGTCTAATATTTTTATTCCTACTGTGTGTAACCATTTCTAATGGATTTCTCCTGAGGTTCCCAATTTGGGAGAGTTGTGGGGTTATTTGAGGGTTTGGTTTTTTTAAGAAGCTTGTTTGCAAGGTGTAGTTTTTCCCACTTATCATCTGCAGTTATAACTGAATCTCAAAGACGACACCAATCTTATTTTTCCTAGGTAAAAAGAAACATTAAGATGATGCCTAACAGCAGCAGGACATAGTCGAAATAGAGTATCATGATAAATACATAGTTGCTAGCTGAATAACAGTGAATATAGTGTTGTGTTTCCTCTTGACAAGCAATTTAGAGAAACTGATGTCTATTGTAAAAGATCATGGTCCAAGATTTCAGCTGGTGTAAAGGAGCATTTTCACAAAGTTCAGTGGAATGGTTAAGACCATTCACGAAGCTGGCATTTTACTATTGGGCATTTTTTCCTATCCCTTGGTTCATGTCCTAAGTGTTCATTTCCTGGTAACACCTCGGTAAATGTCGTACTCCTGAGTATTTGCCTGAAGATATGCTTACACAGCAGTGCTTGTTCCTGGAGTACAGACTCTGATGTGTAACAAACAGGATGCCCTATAACATAACACAGGAGCAGGGAATATAGCCCTTACCTGTAGCTAGATGAATGGCACCTTTCCTTCTGCCTGTGTGTGAGTAGGCGTTTCCAGGCTGGGCATCATAATCAAGAGTTAAGTCTTTGTGAGTAACATCATTCCATTTATACCAAAAGGCAAAGGGAGCGTAGAAGGAATGCAGGCTCTTTTCTCTGTAACCCACAGTGTCAGGAATGTATAATAAGCTTTAATGTTTAAAACAACAGTTTTCCAGCTCCATTATAATTGGAAAAATACAGTTAATTTCTGTGAATAAGAGCTGTACTTGTAAAAGTCTTTTCTATTAACCACCCAATATCACCACAGTATCACTGGCTTTCCATAGTTAGTGATTTGTGTTTTCATACCATACACCAAACTTTAGGTGCAACTTCTATGGCTGAATGTGAAATTACAGCCATTTTGAATGTGTTTTGACTTTGTTCATCAATATACATTATCCTGGATAATTGTTAGGTCAGTATGAAGGATTCTAATGCTCAAAAACATAAAGCAAGCCCAATTTTCTTCTAGTGGGGCTTCTCTGAGTTCTGCTACAAAAGAACTCCCCAAAGTGTCACATCATTGGTAATAAGAGAAAATAAATTTTTTCTGAACCAAAGATGCATTCAGCAATCGTTAGATTACACACTAGTTGAAGTGCTAGCAGACAATAAAACATGACTGTAAACAATTGCTTCAGCCTTATCTTTCAAAAAATCATAAAGTCAAAATGCAGTTTCTTCCAAACAACTAAAGAATGCATTTATAGCAAAATACACTATCTAGTGAATAAGACCTGCAGTCAGTCATAACCCCAACTATGTGCCAGACTCCATTCTTTATTTCAAGGAAATCCGTGGGTTGCTTATAAACATACTGAACCAAAATATTTAGGTTATCACTTGAAAGGATCCCTCTGCTGAGATTAATCCAGGAAAGTTAAAAGCCTAGAGGTTGTTCTACAAATATGTGTGCATGTGTCTATAAATAGTCCAGCATTTCCTGTAATTAGTGTTGCTTGATACTCCCTGTTTTAGGATCTTTTATTAGTTGCTTATAACTTTCCTAATCATTTTGATTAAGAATTTTTCCATGCTGGTGCTATCCAGGCAGACTCAGAACTAGGTCTTTTGAATCAAAACAGTTAAGGCTTTCCTGAGAATACTGTTATTCAATATTAGAAAAAAGTATGGGGAACATTTTTTCTTAGAAAGATTAGATAGCTCTAGGATGCTCTGTGGAGGGATTTGAAATTTGGGCTGTTCTACCCAGTGTGTATAAGGAAATCTACAAAGAGATGAGCAAATTACAGGCCTTGGAAAAAAAAATCTCAGTTCATGGCTGCCTAAAAGAGATTATTCTGAGCCTAGAAACTGAAATTAGCAATAGTACTCTCTCTCCCCAAGCATGCTTTAGCCCCAGCAAGGCCCATCAGTGCTTGAGTCTCCCATCCCACGCAGCAAACAAGCGTGTCCCATACAGTTCCCATCTTTTCGGCCAGACAGTTTGTTCTTCACTCTTCTTTGAGACTTTCCTCTTTTTTTACCTTCTTACATGCCTGAGCACCAACTCAAGCCTTTTCTCAGGCTACAGATGCATCCAGTACTGACCTACCCCTGCACTTCTTTCCCCTTCCTGGTCTCTTGGCCAGCCTTTTTTCCTGGACAACTGCCATCATTGTCCCTTCTCCAAGTGTCCTAAAGGTCTTTCTTATTTGTACTTTGATGCTAACTCTTATTCCCTTTGATCTGTAGTCCTTAGCCATCCTGCCCAAATACGTTCCATATTC